>NC_134283.1:32281974-32636974 GCF_949628215.1 Phalacrocorax aristotelis | reverse complement strand
TGTCCTACACCCCCTTCTCCAGCCAAGCATTACATCTCGGGGCCCCTCCCCAGCCATCCCTTCCTCTTTCTCACGGTTTTTTCTTTCAAACTGGGACAGACATCCCTGCACCCGTCATGCCAGCTTCACCTCTTCCTTAGGGGCTCCAACCAGCTGCACCAGGCTGCAGGAGAAGAGGAGCTCTGATGCTGGGAGAGATTAGATCTTCTGGGGAAACCAGTGGTTCTGGCTTTGGTGGTTTCAGCCCTGTGCCAGCCTTGGCTCTCACAGCCTCCTAGTTTGTTTTGCTAACAGCATAAGGTTTTATCTTGAACTGTCCGGGAAGTGTCTGGGCCTCCTAGGCAGGCAGGCCTGGGACCTGCGGGAAGATACAATGGCTGCAGAGGAGGAAAGGAGACACCAGCAACCACCTAAATAAATAGTCCCTGCAGGGCTGGGCAGGGCAGTCTGGGGGCTTGGCTCAACGTTGCTATCTGCTTCCCTTTGGGAACTTTTTGAGAGAAGTTTCCCTCCTTTCCTTGTCCCCAGCAGCTCTTTGATGAACCTGGGGCGAGACTGCAACCTCTCAGAAGCTGGCATGGGGAGCGTCTCTTTCTTCTGCCTGTCTCCTAGGCTCCACCCTTTGGGGCTTTTTTATACCTGGGTTGGGGGCGCTCTGCTACATCCTTTCCTGGCCGCACAGACCCAAGACTGCCCCGGGTCCTTACAGCCCCCACCATCTGAGAAGCTGGCTAGAGCGGCGTTAACTTCAGCATGCTACTGCGAGCTCAGCAGAAGTGCCTGCACCTGCCTGCAGGCTCAGGAGCACACTGCAGGATTAATTACTGTCTGGGCGGGGCTGGGGATAAGAGGAATATTATAACTGTAATGGACAGAAATGAAATTGTCTTGTTTTAGAACTTAGCTTAGAGTCTCCATAAATTGCAGGTTTAGGTGCTGGCAGGTGTCTGGGAAAGTTTTCTGCTATCCTGGGTCAGTGGATTTTCTCAAGGTTGTTCACATGGATCTTACAATGAGCTGCAGATGGAGCTGAGGGTTCATGGGGGAACCTGCCCTGTTTTTCCCCAGTTTCAGAAAGACACTGTGCTGGGAGCAGTTCCCAGGCACTGGAAATCAGCTGCTGCTCCTGGGATCAATTGCACTCAGTTCAGATTTGACACTGGTGTGCAAAGACCAAATGAGGGAGCATGTCGGTAACGTCCCAGGGGCTGCATTGTGGGGGCTGAGCCCTAGCTGTGCTGGGAAGAGGGGCTGGGCTCTGCAAAATAACTATGAATACACAGCAGCTTGTAAGGATTAATGGGGAACTTGTGGCGGGGGGGGGGGGGCGGGGCACAAGAACGGGTGAGGAGTGGGTTGTACACCGTTCTGGCTTCTGGGGAGTTGGTGAGGATGCTGAGAGCCCCACAGACAAGGCAGGAATGTGCAGTTGCTCCTGGAAGATCTGTGCTGGGGTCTTCAGTTTATGGCAGGGAGGGGTGCCTATGCCTGGGAGAGCACTGTGGGGCTTTTGGGGCCTCAAAATGAAGAGCTTCAGCCACAGGAGATGAGCAACCCCGTGGTACAGTCTGGCTTGTACAGCCAGAGACAGCCTGGGTGTGTGCAGGCTGTGCTGCAGGGGCAGGTGACAGTGGGGTGTACTCAGTCTGCGCTCCGTGCGTGGGAGGTGACAGGTAACAATGAGATGCTCTCAGCCTGTACCCCATGGAGGGGTGGCATGGAGATGTGTGTAGTGTCTGTGGCAGGGGGTGGCGGAGGCATGTGCACAGGCTGTGCGGCAGGGGTAGGTGATGCAGGGGGGTGCAGCCTGCGTCTACTCTGGACAAGCCGTGTCCCAAGAGGAGGTGGCATCGTGGTATGTGCAGCCCGTACTGCAGTGGGAGGAGGCACAGAGGGGGTACACAGCTGGAACCACAGGGAGGGGTGGCACAGGGTTATGTGCAAGCTGTACTGCATGGAGATGTGGCAGTGGGGTGTACACAGCCTGCATACAGTGAGAAGTGACAGTAGGGTGTACATAGCGTGCAGCCTTGGGCAGGTGACGACTACTCTGTAAGCAGAGGGTCTGCAAGGAGGCAGTAGCACTTACTGTCCTTATCCCATTGAAGAGAGCATCCGGTCTCTCCTGCCAGACAGTCCCTGGCTCCACCATCACTTGAGACCTCATTCTTTGCTTCCTTGCAGGCTTGCCCAGCCTGTACTACCTGCCTGGGGCTCCTCACATTGGGCTGGGCTGCCCGGGTGGCTAGCAGCTCTGGCCAGTTTCCCTCTTCCCACCTTGCTGAGCCAGGCGCTTCTCAGACCCCCAGGCTCTCCCCTGCCTGATACCCCTGGAGCCATTGCTGGTCTGTGATGAACACAGTCTTTCCTAGCTTGAATCTGGGGGCTTCTCCTTCCCCCTGCCCACCCTTCTCTTTCACAATTGTATCTGCTCCCTTCTATCCCTCTCTCCTGATCTCTCCCCCTGCTCAGCTAAGGCAGCAACCTCCCTCTTTCCTGTTGTTTTCCCCTCCCCATCAGTCTCTCCTCACCGGCTGTCTGCTGGCCTGGGTATGGAGGGATGCTGAGCCCTCCACAGCACAGGGCTGAGTCCCTGGCTGGCTTCAACAGCAGAGCTGTGGATCCACTGTGCAATGAAAGCGCTGGCTGTGTGGGCAGCCGCCTGGTCCAAGCCATGCTGATTGATATTCCCAGCACTGCTCTGCCCGCTCGGCTAGGCTCTCAGCTGCAGTGCTGTTCCCTGCATGCACAGACCAGCCTGGAGCAGGGCCCAGCCCTGCAGCCTGCTTAATCAGTCACCCAAATCCTGGGGCAAAGCTGTGACAGGGTGTGTCCCAGGGCACTTTGTGGTCCCTCCGCCCAGAGAGTAGTCAGGAGGCTGTGGATGGGGTGAAGGGTAGAGGGTGGGATGCAGCTGAAGGGGGTGGAGGGTGTGGTGCTCCTGGATGAGGACAGAGCTGGAACGTTCTGGGACAGGGTGGAGAGGAGGCTGGGGTAATGAGAGGGTGCATGATGTAGAGCGGGATGGGGTGGGGTGTTGCTGGGGTGAGCGAGGGTTAAAGGATGCATGGAGCAAAGGGGGCAGAGCCACTCTGCCTAGGAACTGCGTCAGCTCAGGGTGGGGAGGGCAGCCCCAGGAGGGCATGGGGCAGCAGCAGAGGTGGATGCTGTGCGCTTGTGTCCCTGTCCCTGGAGCCGGTGTCCACCTGGCACCCCTGGTGTGAATAGTGTGCAAGAGCCATGCAGCTGTGCGTGGGTTGACTTATGTGGGGCGGTGCCAGGGTGGGTTGCAAAGAGCAGGAGCTCCCCTTCATGGTTTGTGGGGTCTTGAATCTTCAGCCCCTGCAGTACCCTGCCAAATCTTTCTCTTGCTGGCATGTTCCTTTGAATGCTGCCCCTGGAGCTAAGCCCTGTTCCAAGCCCAAAGCACCTTCCTCCTCCTCCACCCTCCATCCCCACACATACCTGTCATGTGACAGCACATGCCCATGAAACCCCGGGCACAGCCCATCTCCTTGGGAGACCTGTGCTCCTATGTACTGCCCTGCAAGCTGGTCCATCCAAGCTGCAGTTACACAACCCAGCTCTGCTCTTGGGAGAAACCAAGATGGTCAAGGGAGATTACTCCAGAAGGGACTCTTCCCACAGCCCTCTGCTCCTTCAGTGCCCCAAGAAGCAAGCAGTCTGCTTGGCTGAGGCAGAGAAGGGTTGAACATGGGTGAGCAGGAGCAGGGGCACAGGCCAGCTCTGGCATCTTGGTCCCCCTCTTCCTGTCACTTCTGATGCTAGCTGCAGTATCCATCAGTCCAACCTGGATGAAGCTTGGTCTTGGTTTCACCTCTGGGAACCAGGGTCACCCGCGACTCACACCCACTCAGCCTCCCCTCAGTAGGTTCCCCCGTTGACTTTTTCTTCTCTCTGACTTTCTGGACTTCTCTGGAGGTCTCAATCTGCACTCTTGAGGACCTGCTTTCCATATCTCACCAGTATTATACGTTGATTTTCCTAGTGGGGTTCCAGACTCAACACTGTGGTTGAGGGCACAAGAGGAAGGGGAGGTCAGACAAAAATCCAGAAACAAATCAACTCCCCAAGATACCTTAAAAATGTTCCTAGTTGCTTTGCATAAACATCTTCCTGTGGTGTAAGCTGTTTGCTGCCTCAGTCCTTCAGATGCTCACAGGAAAGAGTGCGTGGGAGAGTAGGTTTGTGGCAGTGACCTGCTAGGAGGGCAGAGGAAAGCTCATACTGGTACATTATCTGATCATTTACATCCATTTTGGCATTCACAGCCAGTGTCTTGTGGATCCTGCCCAAAGATCCCCAAAGATGCCCCTGCCTGGGGAGGTAAACATCTTTCTGATCCCCTTTTCACTTGCAGAATACCTGCCTCCTGCTCCTGATCTACTATCTAAACATGGCACAGCTGGGCAGCCATCGATCTTGGCAGGTTTCATCAAAGCTGTCTTTGGAGCCATCATTTTGGGGGGGCAGAAAATCACCACATCTCCCTTGGAACTGATCGTGGTCCGTAGTGAAGTTGTGAGAGCAGAGTGCCCTGATTCAGCTCCTCTGAGACATCTCTAAAGGCCCGAGCAACCTGAAAGCCTGGAGCTATTTAGCTCCCACATGGACTGGTTTTCACATGCTCTAAACTCCCCTATGCTCTTGAGCAGCTGCAAATCTGCTGCCAGGGAAAGTCTGACAGATATCCATCCACCCCTGCTGTGGGGGGAACTTCTTGTCTGAGCTCGGGACTGAGATCGTGCTCTAAATGTCTTGCTAATGTGATGTCTGATGTTCCTCTTACACTAATCTGTTAATCTTTCTGCTTCTTCATCAAAAGCACTCAAGCCCAGTAGAAAGCAAAATCAGTATTTCAGATGTTTGAAGAGCCCTTCGTTATTATACAGGCTGGGCAAGACCTTATGGGGTATTGTGATTCAAGGCCCTGGGAGTGCCTGGAGGAGATTGGGCTGTTTTTTCCAAGGATTTCAAGTAGATCACAGTTTATTAGGGACTATCAGGATATCTCTCACCCAGAGAAGAGAGCTCAGAAACCATCTCTGATGTTCAGGAAATTTTTCCTGAGCCCCAGCCTGCAAGATCTGGCCCAAGGACTTGACAGCTCACCCAGGATTTGAGGACAGAGTAAAAGAAGGCTGTCCTCAGCTCATCCATACCAGAAGTCCTGTGCCAGTAAGAGTGGTAATGCCAGACCAGTGCAGGCAAGATAAGTGGCCTTAACAAGCTTTACAATATTACTTGTCTTACCTGTTTGAGTTCTCCAAATGAAGGCTTGTCTTACCCAGTATCATCATTCACCATTAGGCGCAGGTTGTTGCAGACCACGAAAGTGAGGGCTCTGCTGGTGTTTAGAGCATGTTGGTGCACAGGCTTATGGAATAGACGCAGTTCCTCAACCAAGCAGGAAAAGATTCGTTTCTATGGAAGTAGAGGTGGCTAGAAGACAGGGTTGCCGTCAAAGAAAAATTTTCAATTTGAAAACAAATCAGTGAGAATTTACTTTTTTTTTTCTACTCAAGTCAATCAACAGATATAGATGCATAAATATATATATCTTAATAATTTCTAAAGGCACAATTCTGACTGACCTTTTTTGAATTTAGCTTCATATTTAATACTTGGCTTGAATTCTGAAGTGAAAGTTACCTTGCAAGAACATAATTTTTTCATTTTTACGTGTCAGCAAAGATATTCCCCTTGCCCAACTTTGAAACAAGAAACTCACTTGAAAAATGATCTGATTTCAACAAATTGACATTTTTTTCTGACAATTTTTCTATCTTCCGTTAAAGCATTCCTAGTTATCTCTCTTTTTTTAGAGTCCTGACTCTGTGGCTTGGGACCCACTGCTCTCTCCCCAGAGCTTTCAGTACTATCTGTCAGTTCTACTGGGTGCAACTGGGAACCAGATTAGCTTATTATTTTCCCAGCATTATTTTCCCGCTCTACAGCTGTTGGATTCCTCGAGGGCTTTATTCAAGTGTTACTCCCAGTCCTGGAACCTTTTTCTCCCTGGGATTTTCAGATGGTTTTAATGGGATTATGAGACCTCCTTCTGCATCCTGAGCAATTTCCACTCTATACCAACTATCTAAAAAATGGCTCTATTATCAGCTTGAAGATGATAGACATTTCAGGACACCATGGTCAGTCCAATTTAGACATTATTCCATAAAGATTATGACCCCTTTAGATTTTATGATTCACCCTTCAGATGATTTATTTCCATATTTTCCTTTCCAGTCTTCATTTCAACCGAAGAAAAGCCAAATTGCACATCACTGAAGGGCCCAGAGCTCTGATAGGCTGAGAGGTTAGGCAATCTCTGTCCTGAGGCTGTCTAAATGGGTTTCTAATTGCGTTAGATCTTGCTATGAGTTAGATAAATTCGATCTGACCAGGCAGGTTGGCACCAGGCTTTGGCGGCTTCTTTGAGCATCATGCAAATTTCAGGAGGCTTCAGGGCACCTATGTGGAGTCAGCCCACATTTTACCCAGATTTATTCATTAAATAGTGCCTTGGGATCTGATGTCCATTTTAGGATGGCTGTTCTGCTATCATTATTTCACCAGGACTTGTAGCACCTCTCTTCTGACTGCAAGGTCAGCACTTGCTAATTGTCAGTGGTGGGAGCCATGCGAACAGCCAATTAGAAGAGTTGCTTTTCAGATAATACCTGGTTTTGGGAGGTGTGATTCACCTGGATTCATGTGCATCTTTCTTCCAGTTGTGGATTCCTTCTGTAGCTTCATTTGTCAACAGTGAAAGAGCTAAAGCATTGTTGGGAACAACCCTCACTTCAGACACTGGGATGGGGATGGACATAAGGATTTGTGGGCAGAGCACAGCAGTCAAACGAGACCTCATGAACATCAGATGTGCTAATGTGCCTCGTGCAACCAAGGTAGCTGTGATCAAGGTGACCCCAGCAAATCGTCAGACTGATAGATCAGAAAACTGGGCCTTTAATTCTGCTAGTAGTCCTGTCCAGAACTATCAGTGCTCATTTGGAGACACCACCTTCAATGGCAAAATTTTGTGAGGGTCTGAATGATTTTTTTGAATGCAGAGCGGGTCTTACTGGTGTGCATAGACCATACCTTTGCTTAGAGCTTGTCTAAAGTAAGCAGAGCCCCTGGGACCAATTTCCTTGCTCTGTACCCGCTCTTTCTTCAGTTCCTTCATGTTGTGCTAAAAGGGAGCAATCCAGTACTGCTGGGAACTGGAGCTCTGGCATGGTTCACTCCACTTTACGAAGTGATAGTTAGCCCTTGTGCCTCTGAAAATCTGGACCTGGAGACAGTGTGGTAGGGCAGGGGTGTGGGGCAGGCAGGATCCCCAGACCACAAAGGGGAGCAGAGGGGCACAGAAGGGAGACGCACAGTCCTTGAGGAGCAGAGGGTTACCATAGGTGCCAGAAGGCTGACACCAAGCCAGGGCAGCATTTGCCTTTGCTGCTCATATGCAGACACTCTCCCTCGTCATGCTGCTCTGCCTAGTGCCATGTAGGCAGGTGAGCTCTTCAGATCATGTGCAGGTATGGCAGCCCTGGGTGTGAGGGTGGGTGCAGGAAGAGTGGGGGATGCTCTTGCGGGGTCTCTTCTCCAAAAGTCAGTGCAGCAGCCAGACAGCATACTGCTGGGGTAGCTTGGGAAAGGACGGGAAGAGCTATCTGCACTGACTCTGTCCTCACCCCAAAACACCAGCAGAAGCACATGCTGTTGCCCAGACAAGCTGTAAAATGGTCGACTGTTTATGGCCATGAGCTGAGCTTGTGTCCTATTTCCTAGAGATAGAGTGTTGCCCTGGACTGTTCTTGGCAATTCAGGTCCAGCTTTCCTCAAGGCTTGCCCTGGTTTCCATGGGCATAATATTCCCTTCAGCCTCCTGCTCTGAAGCCTGTGTTGCATTGCACTGGAGCCATGCTTCTCTCCAGACATGACACTAGCAAATAAAATAATTGCCACATGCAGCAAAGCCTCCGTACGTGAAAAGTTGGATCTGTGTAGTTTGGAGCATGGTCCCTCGGCGTTTTTGGTGGTTTGTTTTTTTTTTGTTTAGTAACCAGGGATGTTGCATAGCTCCAGGTTGGTTTGTAAAAGAGAGGGGTTCATGAATTAATCTGAAGTTGACTAACTCATGTGCTACAATGGCTCCCTTGTCACTTATTTTTATATTCTGGGCATTGGGTCTGACATTGCCTTTCACTTTCAGCCTTGTGAGTCGCTGCATTGTGGTGGCTGTTGAGGAAGCAAGCTCCTTTGGCAGCTGGCTGAAAGGCCGTTGAGGCTTCTGGCATGTGGGGAGGTGCAGGAGCAATTGGAGGCTGCCAGATGAGCCCATTATCCATGGATCCTGCTTTTGGATCAGCAGCGAGGTAGTTAACAATTTGGATATTTTCACCACTCCAGCGTTAATCGGCGCTCGGGACTGGGGGGAGCAGGGTGGCTCACCTCTGTGGGAGCTATTGCACTGCACCATTTCTGTTGTCAGGAAAAGGGTGCCTGGGGCAGATTTTAAGGTTTCCTTTGTGAACAGTGAAATTTCTGATCTGTCAGATGGGACCGCATCTCCTGCTGTTTGGTCCATGCTGTCTGTGCAGGGGGTGATGCTGTGTGTTTTGGGGGAGATGATGTGACACCCTGCAGCCTTGTTCCCTCACAGTGCTGCTCTTGTTTTGGCTGAGTTTGTTTTCCCTGTGTTTAGTCAGGAGAATCAGCTTGGTGCAGGTCCTGATGAGAGCCGGAGATGTTTGCAACGAAGGGAAGAGGCAAGAGGGAACAGAGGGGGCCTGAGGAGGGAGGTGGTACCCTTAGTCCCCCTCCAGCATCCGTGGGTGCAGACCCTCATTGTAGAGGGCATCAGGACAGAGTATCCCCTTGGCAGGGACTGGTGTTGGGAGTTTTTGGGGTGTGCAGCCAGGACCAGACAGGCTGGGGAAGGCTGTTGGGGAGAGCCCAAGAGAATTTCTCATCAAAACAAGTCCCTGCTGTCAGATGAGCTCCAAAACTGGAACCATGGGTGTGGCCCAGGCTCCCCTGTTGTGGAAAGGCTGTGGCAGAGCCAGAACAGGCACAGGGAAGGGCAGCAAAGCTCTCCTGACCTGCCCGGTGTCTGCAGGAGGACAGGCTGCATATACTTGCGTGCTGCAGCTTGCAGAGGACACAGCAGAGCAGGATGCAGTGCAAATCTGTGAAATTGGAAAGGAGTAGAGCAAGGAGCAATTACTCATGTTTTCTCATAACCCTGCAGGTAGGAGAAGTTCAAGGAAAAATTACTAGGCAGCAGATGTAAAACCGAAGGGAAGTGCTTTTCCATGTACCACATGGGCAGAGGGTTCATTGCTGCGGGATGCCAGGGGGACTAAAAGCAGGCATGGACTCAAAAAGGCATGAGAGCACTTCACAGAGGATGGGGGGTCATTAAACTTATGAGCTGCGAACAATTCCTTGCTCAGGGTAAAAACCTCAGCTGCAGCACAACAGAAACCCACAGGATTTACCAGGGGGTAACGTGAATGTCTTCATCAGAGCATCCACTGTTGTTGGAGGCAGCCTCCGGTGTCAGTGCTCCCTGCGGAAAGTGGGGGACAGGGGCTTGGTTTGCTCCTCAGATGTACAGGCTGGCACAGGCAGGTCTCCCCATCAGGAATATAAGAGCAAGCATTGGGGGGTCTTTGAAAGAAATTTTTTCAGAGCCACAATTCCTCAGCTAAGAAAATAGACAGCTTTGCCCAAAATCCCATTCCAGTGCAGTGGCAAAGTGGAGGCAGTAGTTAGAAATAGAAAAACAATAAATACTGGGGGGAAAAAAATGGGAAAAAAAGGAGGGAGTGTATAGCAATTAGTAGAAATGAGCAGTTATGAAGTATAGAAAATTGACAAAGCCAAAAACATTGGGGGAAAATCAATTTTGACAAGCTAAACACAATAAGGAGTACTTTTAAAAATGTGCTAGGAAGTGGTGGAATCCAGTAATTGTTATTTCCAAATGGAGATTGCGAAATTGTTAATTATGTAGAAAAATGCAGAAGTATTCAATAAATAGTTCTAGTAATTTGGACTGAGACATAACAATGTAGGATGCAGTACCTGCCAATGTATTGGTAACAAGCAAAGACATTAAAAATATAATTTCCTTGAAACAGTGATATTTGAAATAATTCAAAGCTCTGGAGCAGGAGCTCTCTGATCCAGGGTATTAATGGAGCTGGGAACCCCAGGATGGGCGGGGAGGAGTGGGAGGGCAGTGATACTGTGAGCCAGCTGGAATAGTGATGGGGATGCTGTGTGCACTGCACGCTGGCCTTGCCAGCCCCAGGGAACAACTGGATTAATAGTTTAGGCAGGAAACTCAATGATGGAAATAGCATTGACGTCAGTCAACGCAGTTTGATGAGAAGGGTTACTGGATAGTGTCATTACATGATAGGTCCAGCTCTTTAACATTTCCTTAGGCATCTGCGCCTGGCCACTCTGAGGAACACAGTCTGCTCAAGGCATACCTATGGGTCTGAAGCAGCAGAGCTGGTTTTATGTTGGTGTGAGATTACAGCATGCAGCTGATCAACCTGGAGTTTGATGAAGAGGCCAAGCTGATAATGTGTTACATTACTATTATTATTATTACTATTTTGTATTAACACTACTCATTATGAGTAAAGCATTGTTAGATAGATGAAGATCTGGTTTATCAACAGCTTAGTGAAGAAAAGCAGTGGTTCGTTGGGAGCCCTCATGGAACGAGAGTCCCTTGGAGGAGCTCTTCGGCAGCTGTACTGTACCCGCTGCCATTCAATGTTGCAATCAACGATCTGGAAGTAAATATAAAATCACTGCTGATAAAATTTGCAGCTGACACGGAGATTGGTAGAGTGGGAGATCATGACGAGGATAGAGCAGTCATGCAGAGAATCCAGATTGCTTGGTAAACTGGGCCCATTTAAACAAAGTACATTTTAACACAGCCAAATGCAAAGCTGTACATTGAGAAATAGGGAATGCTGGTTTATATCCTGGAAAGCAGTGACTTTAAAATGGATTTAAGGGTCACACCACATGAGCATCTCAGTGTGAGCATTTGCTGTGCTCCCACCAAAGGGCTAATACAGTTCTCTGATGAAAAACCCTGAGAGGTAGGAGGAGAAGCAAGGCTTTGCAGAAAGGCCTGGTGAGATGGCACCAGCAGTCCTGCAGGGATTGCCTCTGATGAGGAATGGGGAGAAACTGGGGCAAGGAAAGATGAGGGCCACAAGACTGATTTGCTGGCTTGCTGGTTGAGACATAAGGAACCCAGTTTGTTTAACTTCTCAGAAAGAAGATTGAGGGGTGTCTTGATTGCACCGTACAAGCAACTTCTTGTGTAGAAAACACTGTGTGCTGAAAGGCTCTTTAACCTAGCAAAGAAAGGTCAAACAAAACCCAATTTCTGTAAGTCAGTGCTAGACAAACAGATTCAGTGTCTTTCTGTGAATCCAGAACAAGGCTGTCTGGGTGGAGAGCTTCAGCCAGACACAAGGTACTATTATTTTTGAAGTGCATTGGTCATAGCATGGTGGGGACTGTGCAGAGTAAGAGGGGGGCACTTACCCCTGTCAGTGCCATGCTGCTGTGCAGGGTCAGTTGGAGGGGAGTGGGGTTCAGTGTGGGCTGCCTTTGCCTTGCAGTGAGGCAAAGAGCCCTTTCAAGGGCTGCCAGGCAGGATCTGACATTTAAAGGAGGTGTTTTTTAGGTAAAAGTGATGCTACTTGGAAGAAGACCCCTCAGGAGAGGGATAGTAGCTGTCACAGGCTGGGGTTTCTGAGGCTGTTTGTTTGTATTATTGCAGGCATCCCCAAGGAGCCCTGGTTGTTTGTCTGGGGTTTACAAGCACGGTGGCAGAGGAAAGCAGTTTCAGACAGGCAGTCGGGATGCAGGAGGAAGCTGTAGAACAGCATTGCCCAGCGTGGTGGGCAGTGACATCTGTGCAGTGAAGGCTTTTGCAGGCTTTACACAGCTGTACAGCCTAAAAAAGTGGGCTGGGAGATGACCTCTGGAGGGTCATCTGCATACAATTCTGCTGTGGGCAGGACTGCCTTGACCTCAGCTCCTCCAGAGCTGAACACGAAGACCTCCTGAGAGGTGCTTACCTATCCCTTCATGACAAAGACTGCACCTTCTGCTTTGGCCATCTACCGCACTTGGCTAAACATACCATTGTATTTTCTTCCGTAGTGGCTAACCTTGGTCTTACATGTTGCAGGTGAAGGTCATTTCTTCTTGTATGTCCATGGCCAAAAACAGCAGCTTTCTCTTTGCAGGAGGTTTTGATGATCTTTAAGAGTACTGCCTTTGCCACCCTTCACCTTCTCCTCCCCAAACCAGTTTCATCAGTCTTTTTATGTTTTGTCATGTTTTCTAACAGCTGCTTGTTTTGATTCCTCTCTGCTTCACTGGTGCATATGTTCTTGAAAGTGGTGTCCAGACTGGACGCATCTCTGCCTCTGAAGTCCTACCTGAGCCCAGCAGAGCAGACAGATCCCTGTGACTTAAAGACAAAGTGCCTGTTTACGCATCTCAATGTAGATGCATTTTTTGGTGAGAGATTGACATCGTTGACAGATACTCAACCCATGATCTGTTGTAACCCCCAGTCCTTCAGCCAGCCGGCTGCTTGTGCAGTGATTCTTTTTCCCAAGTGTGCAAATATGACAGATATATTCCACTTCTGTCATCCAAGCAGTTAATGAAAATACAGGCTAGAAATGGACTTGGGACACAACTCGAAGAATTTAATTTGATACTTCGTCCCAGCTGAAAGGCCTGTCTTCAGTAATTACTTACTGAATACAACTTTCTAAATGCTTTGTATCCACCCTGCAGTGCATTGCACTGTATTACCAAAGCAGAGAAGGATGATGCTGCACCTACGCTATTTTCCTGCATTACTTATGAGAATATTGTCTGAAATAGTGTCAAAAAACTTCTTAAAGTCAAAATATAACACTTACCGCTCCTCCTCCATCCACAAGGCCTGATGTCTTTTCAAAGGAAGAAGTTCAATGGCTTGACATGTTTGTTTGTGACAAACCTACGGTGGCTGTTACTCATTTCCTTGTTATCTTGTAGGTACTTACAAAGAGTTCTTTTATCTGTTTCAGTATTTTTCCAGAAACTGAAATTAAGCTAACTGTTTTATAATTCTCCAGCTCTTCTTTTTTCTCATCTTTAAAGACAGGCACTATTTTAGCTCACTTCCAGTCTTCTGGAAGCTCCCTGATTCTCTACAAATTCTTTTTAAAAAAAGTATTTAAAAAAAAAAGCCCTAACAGCTCAGAAGTTACTTAAATCAGGTCTTTAAGCTCCTGGGTGAATTTAGTCATGTCCATCCAACCTAGAAGCAGATATCTCATGTAAATGCTCCCCGTGTGTTCCTTCCTTTGGTTAGTCTCAATCTCTTCCCCTTCCTTGTTGGTGCTAGCTGTGTGGGACGCTTGATTGCCACTCAGTTGTGGTAAAGACATCAGCAAAAAAGATATTCAGCCTAAATGGTGTGTTGGTTCCACTCTCTCCTGATCACCTTCAGATCGCCATCAAATATCTCCTTTCTTGGGCTCCTTCCTGCATTTATGGGTGATTTTGTGTCTCTTTCTCTCTCTCTTGGTGTTTGTGTTTCATTCTCTGTGCTCATCATTCTGCTCTTGCCCTATGAACTTGTGCTACCCTTTCCACTCCTTGGTAATCTCAACAAAGAAGGGTTTTATGGAAGGATTTGGAGGAGGATAATGATGTAGCTTAATGGCTGTTTGCAAGGAGCTCCTCCCAGGCATGAGACAAAGCTGGGGAGAGAAAGTGTGAAGCAGAGTCTTTGAAATATGTAACTAGCAGACAAAAGAAGCAATGGTGACCCTTGTTGGAGAACCTCTTAGGATGAGAGATAGTGTCAGGCCAGAGGCTGGAAGGTGAGGGATGATGTCACCGTAGCTCTGCGCTGGGCAGTGATCCCATTAGAGACGCTCTTGGGAGAGATGGGCTTGGCCAGGTGGGTCTCTGAGAGCACCAAGACTGCATGCAGAGTCTGAGTCCAAAGTGGAGACCCCAGATGAAGGGTGGGGTAGGGGCCAGTGATTCAGGATGATGTGCTGACAGGAGACCTTCCTGAAGCCTGCCTGTTATGGGAGGGGGCTTCTGCCCAGGGTTGTCTCTGGGTGGAAGAGGAGGCTGGGGCATGAGCCGTGGAGGTAGCTGCTGGATCAGGGGAGAGCAGGGACCATGCAAGGTGCGCTCCCTGCATGGGGTGGTATCTGATGTGGTGCTCTTGGCTGGGGTGGAGTCCAGTGCTGCGTCTGTTGGGCTGGCTGTGGGGGTCTGATGGCAGACCCTGCTGTTGTCAGGAGTGCTGGGCAGGAGCACTCTGCCTCTGTTTAGGGGCCAGATTTGATGACCCCCCCCTTTGCCTTCATCTGCTGGGTGGGTGATGCAACAGTTTTTCTCTTCTCTCCCAGTTACCTCATCGCCGAGTGACGTTCTCTGCAGCCAGCCAGGCTCAGGACCTTCAGGATCCCTCCCAGCACAGCTACTATGACAGCGGGCTGGAGGAGTCAGAGACCCCAAGCAGCAAATCATCATCGGGGCCCCGCATTGGGCCTCTAGCCCTGCCTGAGGATCACTATGAACGCACCACGCCCGACGGCAGCATCGGGGAGATGGAGCATCCTGAGAACGGTAGGTGCTCAGGGCATGTGTGCCTGCCCCCTCCCTGGGGACCCTGTGCCTGAAGCTTTTTGTCCTCGATGCTGCACCTCCCCTGGTGTGGGTGAGATGGGACAAGGAGCTTGGTTGGGACAGGCTTGCCACGCTCAAGTCTAGTGGGGATGGGAAGTTGGAGAAGAGGTGAGGCTCAAAGCAAGACAGCAGCAAGGACTTGGCGGGGAGGGGAGAGGTGGATGATGGGGAGGAGTTCTGGGGGAGGCAAGGAGATGTGGGAGTGGGAAGAGCCAGGGAAGCAGATGGGTTTGGCAGGAGTCAGAGGGGTTCGGCATGATGTAGACAGGGGGCCCCACAGGATGGTCTGAGATTGCAGCGCAGGTGGCTTGCAGAGGGGGTTGTAGCCCAGCCGATGGTGAGCTTTTGTGGTGTGGCAGGGCAGGGGTGTAGGGGTGATCAGGGCATGATGCAGCTCTCTGTGCTATGGTGGGTGTCGGAACTGTGGGAGTTTCCTGGGGGCAGAGGGGGAGAGCAGGTTTAGTGGCATAGCCTGGGTGAGGAGACAGGTAGAGTGGAGGGTGATGGAGCGTGATGGTGGCAAACACGAGAGTGATGTGCCCTGCCTCCACTGGGCCCTTCAGGTCACCTCCTGCTTGGGTCCACCTTTATCTGAGAACCCCTCTGGAGGTGTCTGCAATCTCACCGCAGGAGAGCTGGCTTTCCCCTGCCCTGGCACAGCTTCAACCCCAGTTCTGCTCCTTGTGCTGCCTGCCTGACTACCCTCAACCAGCCCACTCCCTCAGCTATCTTCTCTGGTCAGTTTAAGTTGCTTCCTTGGACTTGGCTCTGGCTGTGCACATAACATACTTTGCTGTACCTGCTGCCTTCTGTGCTCTAGTACTAAGGGGAGGTTGCAGTGGAATTGGCAAGTTCAAAGAAACCTCTGGGAGTGAAAAAGAGGAAGTGCAAAGGGTTCTTCTGAAGTCTCCTCCTACTTCTGGGAGCAACCTTGACTTTGGGACAGGTCTGTATGTGGTGTGAAAATTACTGAGAGTGTGTCCAGCTGGTCTAGGGAGCTGCAAACCTGCTGGGTCCCCTTATTAAGGAACACAAGGGGCCCAGGGTAATTTGTGGTCTTGAAGGTCAAGTGGAACATCTCTCCCTTCTTCCCTGGTTAGTTCCTGGAGTAATGCTGGAGTTTGCTATGCTGTGAACACTGAAGCAAGGCGGTGCGGTGGTGCCAGGTGTGGCAGAGTTCCCAAAGCCCTTTGTTGCTTTTGCAATAAGAGGCACCCTCCTGTCTAGGAGTGTTGTGCAGATCACTTTCTTCCCAAAAATACCAGCAGTGTGGAGAGGTTCCTGGAGTCCTGGTGCAGGACGACAGTACTGGACTTCCCAAGAGTCCTCAAGTACCAGCCATGTACAAACTAGAAAAAAGAGAGAGAGAGGAAGACCTGGAGGGTCTGCAACAGGAGGTGGAGGACAGAGAGGGCTGCCTGTAGTCCCTGGGATTGTTTGTTGTCTGCCCGACAGGGATGAGCAGACCCAAGGAAGGCTAGGGGACACTGCCTGGGGCAGTGGGTCTCACAGAGACACAGAACCTGGGCATGGCTCCTTGCCCACAGCATCACAAAACTCAATCTATCCCATAAATTAGGCTGCTCCCTCCTTTTGCACAAGAGACCCTGTGTATGTTCACAGCCCAGGAGGACTGAAATCACCACACACCTACCCATGAACAAATCCGCATGTGACATAGACATGTGCAGAGGCTCCCAGGGGATAACCACAGCCCTGTTCTGCTTGCCATCCCCCAGCCTGTCCTGGCTTGGCTCTCTTCATGTGGCAGTGGTTGGGAGTCAGCCTCTGGTGCCGCCAGCAGCTATCCTGACCTGGATAAACCCAGTTCAGTGCAGAGGCCGTGGCAGGCCAAGGCTCTGGGGAATCCACTGGCATTAACTCTAGTTGGTCCTGGTGCTCTGCAGATAATCTGGCAAAGGCAGTTCAGTGAACTTGAGGAGCTGGGGTCAGGGTCATGATCTGCTAAGCAGACTATTAGGGGGCCCTGGCACCAGGCCAGGTGATTTGTAGATGATGAGTTACTGGTCAATTTAGATCTGTTCATCAGTGTTGCGTTTCCCATGGTCTGCCTGCCTGAGACGTAGCACATCAGACCTCTCTGTGGTGCAAACAAGACCTCTCTGTCTTGTTTGTCCAGAGAAGGGGCATGTCTTCCTTCCTGCAAAGAGTCTCCAATGATGTGGGACCACTGTGACCTTTTGGGGGACTGTCTTACCATGCCTTTGTCTTGGCTTATGCAGCTGCTCAAGCAGCACCAGCCCCTCAAAGAGATCAGATTTTGGGTTTTTGTGAAGCTGGGAAGACTAAGCCATTCTTGACCTTATATTAAACTGAAGAGACTAATTGGATCCCACACACCCTATCTTGCGGCACGAGCACAAGACTGACACGACTGTGCATTTTCTAGGCTTTCATCTAGTTATAAATATCCAACATAACAGGGCTTCCATTGCTTTCTCCAGGAGATTATCCCTGCAGTTGAACCAATCTGATAAGCAAGTATGCAAGGCTATTTATAGCTTTTCAACTGGAAGACAGATCCATGCCTTTTCTTTGTAGATGGTTCTTCGCTTGATTAACACACATATCAGTGTCCTCCTTTTTTGGACACCTTTTACTGTGCAGACTGCAGCAAAATGCTGTATTGCAGGGGCTGAGCCAGGTCCTTTTCAGGACGAATTACAATGTTTCTAATGAAGACTTCTCCAGTATCTTGGCACTGATGTGCCAGCTCCTCAGTCATCCCAGGCATTTGTCATCCCTGGTATTTTACCTAGCTGCCCACTGTTTCCTCCCCAACATTTTGCCATGCTGTTATCCACTTCTGTGGGGTACACTGAGCTGGGAACTGAGCTTAGTCTCCCACTTGGCCACCCGTTGCTTTCGCTAAAGACATCTGCTCCCCCTGTATCACAGATTTGCTTTAGTTGGAAGGAGCCTGGGAGTGATTCTGCTCTGCAGAGGATCTGCCCTGCCATAATGCATGCAGAGCTTGGATTATAAAAGTGCCAGTCTCTCTCTATTGATGATGGAGAGAATTTAGTAAGATTACAGGACCAAATATGTGCAATTTAGGAAACATTACATGAAGACTGTTTCACTCTGTCCCTGTGTGGTACAAAGGTACCTAAGATACCAATACATTGGATGAAGTATTTCTGAATTGTGTTCTTTAGCCCACAGAACAGGGACAAATGCTTAATCTGTTTTACCCCCATTATTTAAAGCGGGGACCCCATGCCATTTTTAATGCATGCCATTACAACCCCACACTGAATATGTAATTAACAATCATCTCCTGAGCTTTTGCAATGCACTTAGTGCAGTAGTTTCTGTACTTCACAGATGTTAATGAGTTTATCCTCACAGCTCCCCTTCTAGGGAGGAAATTCCACCATAGGTGGGGAATGAAATATAAAATTATAATCTGAATTTCTGAGATGTCTTCTACCTTTGGGTGACCCCCTGGATGAGGTGGCAGCTCCTTGGTCTGCTCTTTTTGGAAGGTGAGAGTCACTGTAGGATCCCAGTGCTACTGAGCCATGAGGCAGGTCCCCAGCTGGTCTTGGATGGTGAAGCTGAGGCTGCATTGGCCACCTCTGGGCAGCTGCTGGTGTACGAGGTACAAGCAGCATGGCTTTGGGACTTTGTGGCATGGCTGGATTTAAAACCCTCTAACCTGGTTCATAGCCATAGGCTCTTCTGACAAGACCAGCCTTTTTTTCATGGTGGTCTACCTCCTCTGTACACCTCAGCACAACTTGACCAAATGACTTGAGATACCATTTCCAGGTAAAACCCTTTCAGTCCAGATTTTTCTTCGTTTTGAGAGAGTTTGGTAGATTGATGCATTGTAAAGCCAGAAGGAGCAGCTTGTCTAACCCCTGTGTGACACAGGCCATAAAATTTCACCCTGTGATTTCTGCATGGCTGAGCAGGAGCGCTCCTTTGGAAAGATCCCATTTTGATAGCAGATTGCAAATGGTGGCAAGTGTGTGAGACCCCTGGTGAGCCCTTCCAGTGGTATATCCTCTCTGCCCCCAGTTTCATAAGCCTATCTGAAATTCTGCTTGAGCTGCTCTAACTCCCATTTCTTTCCGTTGAATCTTATGATATTAGAAGGCACCCACTTCATGCATACTTGTGGATCACATGTAAGCAAGTCAACATTTAAAGTTCTCTTTGATACACTCAAAAACTGAGTCAAGTCCCTTACTGTGAGCAGAGCCAAGGCAAGACGTTTTGGAAGCTGGGTCTTTCTTCTTTTCCTCCCACTGTTCCTTGGGCTCCTCCCAGCCATTGCCATCTGCTCATGACACCACCACAGACCTGCAGCCCCATTCCTGGGCAGCCGCAACATCTGGCACATCTTGGATGTATGTGCTGCTTTTTGGCAACCCTTGCAAAGGCAGCCTGAGGAGATCTTTTCCTCCTGCTCCCCTGTGCTACACTTCTGATTATAGTTCAAGTCTTCCATTCCTTCATATCATTTTTTTTCTCTGCATGATCACCAATTTGCCAACAACCTTTTAATGGTGTGGATGTGTCCAGATGATAGCTCACAGCTCTCCAACAGCACTCAGTGGCAACCATAGCAGCACCAGGCAGAGAGTTAATGTTACTGCTAGTGTTTTTCTTCACAGCCTCACAACAGGCATGTGTGTCCATCGCATGCAACCAGAGCTGCTTCTGGCTAGCACTGGGCTCAGTGCGTGTCCTCCAATATTGCAGCACCCTGCGAAGATGGGTGGCTCAGAAGAGGACTCCCAAGGCAATGGTCCCTTCTCAGTGTTCATCGTGATGAGATAGATTTGCAGCACTGGCCAGCCGCTGCTTCCTGTCTTCTGCTTAGTGTCAGTCTGGTCATGAGCTTCTTTTTAAGGTTCTCACTGCTATTGTTGTTCAGTTCCTTCCAGACAGCAGAGGGGACAAAAAAATAACTTTCTCCCTCCTCCTGGGTTTCAAGCTAGCTCTGTGCCGTTCCTGTTCGAACACCAGTGAACCCAGATAGGATGTCTGGTACAGACACCTCTTCTGTTACTGAAAGATCTCACACCTTGTGGCAGAAAACTGAGGGTGTGGCGTAAGATAGGATAAATGCTGCTGTCTGTGCAGTAAAGGAAAATTATCTCTGGCTGGTACTGTGTACCAGTTTCCCCTTTGCTGAATGAGAACCTGCAAGTCACACATCTGACCAGCTGAGGACCAGTGGCTTGGGTCTGACTGGTGCTTGGACTCTTCTCTAGCTGAGACATTATAGGATTTTTTTAAACTGATCTTCAGACCTTTCCTTTTTAACACTGACTATTGACATCAGGGCTGGAATTACTTAATGTAGATGTTTTGTCATTACTAGTAGTTTCCAAGTCCTGCTCTTGTTTAGGGTATGCATACCCTCTGTGACCACCTTCTGCATCTTGTCTACTACAAATTATGTCTGGGTTTCTCAGAGATCTTCAGCTCTACAGGTATCTGCATTTCTTCATAAGAAACTTTGAGCTTTTCTACTTTCTTAATTTACTGTTGGTTCAATCCCAAAGACAGCTTCTGATTTTCCTAATCGCTACTGAAGAGAGATGTGGGAAAAGATTCTTATCATGAGAGATGACATCCAACAGATTGCAAATGGCTGTGTATTACACCATCTTGGTTTCAACACGCCATTTCTGTCTGAGCTGTAATTTCAAACTTGTTCTCACCCTATTTCTTCTTTTCCATATTTTCCAGCACCTCTGCCTGGGTAAACTCTCTCTTATGAAAGAGCCGTTCAGGTCAGAGCGGTTGTGGCATGCCACATCAACCAGATCACCTTCCTTAATTGTATGGAGGATCCCAGAGTAAACAGGGTACAGCTGTTTTTTCTTCCCCAGACTGAGTAACAAGTACATTGCTACTAGCTACAGAAAATGCCTTTAATCGTCTCAAGACCTTCTAAGAAGGGTGCAACTTGCTTCCAAGGTTGTCCAAAGTAGCTTTAATAATATACTTGACAGTGTTTTTCTTGTCTCACAGGATTATGTGGTAGAGCACATGTAAGATTGTCCTCAAGTTTTCCAGAGATCCTTGGCAGATCCTGGACAGTTCTGGAGGAGTTATTGAATGAACCAAATTTCCCTGTCAAATTTTGATGACTTTATTCACCCTTTCTGTCCCTGAACTGTGGTTGCATTATGTGATTATGAAAAATCTAGACAGGACAGTCATTGTGAGTCAATGCCCAAGAGACAAAAAGCTTCATATTTCAGTAGGAAGGTGCCTTCTCTCATAGAATATATAGGTCCCTATGGGTCTATGTGTACCTCCTGCATTTGAGATTGGATTTTTTGAGTTTTCTGCTATTTCTTACGATCCTGGGCTGGGCTGTGACATCTTCCATTCCCTTTTGCTGTCTGTGGCAAGACAATGGAAATTAGTGAATGTCCTGTCCCTTCTTTTGTGTCTTTCACATTCTTCCTGCTCTGAACCTACTGGGTGAATAAAATCCTGTCATTTTTCTTAATCTTTATTCTTCCATTTGGAAGCCCTACCCAACATGATCCTCTCCCTGCACTATAAGTGCATATCTCAGGGAGGTGACCGTGCTCTAAATTTGCTGATTTACTCAGCAGTACTGGAGAGACCACAGGCTTGGAGAATGTGCTGAGAGGTAGCCCAGAACTCATCTCACTTTTTGGAACCACTCTTCCCTGTTCACTAGGCCTGGTCAACTCCTCAGCAAGCTTTGAGGCTTTTCTTAGAGGAACCAATTGCAAACAGGTGGGAGCATATAATTTTTATCTAAGAACTATAAATGAGCTTATGCAGGGAAGATAACTTCTACTGTCCCAGGGAAAGGAGAATTTCCCAGTCTGTCAGAGCAGGGAGACGAAGGAATATCATGTACCTCCTCCAGTCTAGGGCAGGAACAATTTCCACCACCATTTCATCTCAGTAGGCCTACGTCTGTGTTGTAGCTCTCACCTGGACATGCACTCCTGCAGCCCTAGTGACATTAAAACAGGGAACTCTTCACCTTTACAAGGCAGCTGCAAGGTGAGATATAGGCTACTGCCACTCAGTCGCACAGGACATCATAAATTTTTTGTTTCTTTGGTATAAAGTCTATTTTCCAAAGAGTAGTTTATGTCATTCTCAAACTATACAACTCAATTCACTATTACATGAAGAACCTTTCGGAATTAGACTCGCAACAGGCACAAGAGGGTGGGTCCCTTCTTTCTTTGTACCATGTTGCTCTCCAGGGAGGACATTTCCTCAGAATGTGGGGTGGATGAAGCTCATTCAGAATCTATTGTGTATCTGTAACATTTTAAAATATGCATTTGAACAGGGCTTGAGACCCAGTGTCCTGCCTTTGGACAAGTGCTCTGGAGTAATTGCAGATGGTCCATGTGATATCCATGGGGAAGAGCCAGCAGCTGAGTTATGAGCATTTGTGTTGATAAACCCATTAACCACAGCCAGCAGCTAGTGTGTTTTGTTAGCAAGAGTGCCAAAACAAGCAGCTCCCCTCCTCTCTGTCTTGGTTTGCTCATCCCTGTCCCTATGCCATGTGGTCTGTTGTGCCAACACAGCTGTTTGTCTGGCTGCATGGTGAACTGGACTGGGGAGCTGATGAGGCTGAAGTTTTGCTGTATCACTTTTTTGCTATGTTACTCTTCAGTCCAAGCAATTTTCCTAACCTGACTACTCTGTGGCTCCACAAAGAGCCGAACTTGCAAAAAGCAGGGATTTTGCAGAGGGGCAGTGAGCAGCCAGATGAGGTCGGCATTCAGGTTTAGAGTATGTCTAAACCAGAAAAAGCAGCCAACTGTAAAAGCAATAGACAACCAGGATCCCTCAGCAGTCGCAGACTATTTGTTGTTTTCAAAGACCTGCTTCCTTAGAAAGCTCCTTTTGAAGCAATTTGACATGTCATTTCCAGCTCCTGTGTGATCTAACTCAGTTATTTCCCCTTTATCTGCCTCTGAATGCTCCTGAATGTCTCTGTAAACCTTCCTGCTTGGCAGTACCACTTCCCATGTAAAGGGACCTGCATTAGTGTGGGATTTAAACTTAATGCTAGAGAAGCTTATGAAGTCTCCCATTTGAGCTTCTTGAGGACTTCACACTGCATTTTCTTTCTCATAAAAATAGCATGCGCCTGAGTTTGAAGGATCGGTCAGGTGTAGATCCCTCAGGTGCAAAATCCCTCTTGTAGGCATGAGATAGAGGATAAGGGATTTATTCCTGTCCCCAGTGAAATCAATGTGAGCTTTGCTATTGAGACAGGTCAAATGTCAGTCTCAGTTGTTCACTCTTCCTCAGGATTTTATGCTTTGTGCTCTCACTATCAATGAATCTCTCTTCCTGTCTCCTTCCCACGAGCTCTCATCCATCCTGATTTGAAGTCACCTCCATTAAGTGGTTGTAACGCTAGTTCTTTGCTTTACTTGCAGAGAAGACACTCCATAAATCTAACATTAGTCATGGCATCTGGTGAGAGATACCAAGGATAGGCTGCTTTGACTCAGAGGTTATCTAACCGTATCAGCCCTTGCATTTGCCTTTCTTTTCAGAGAGCTGAGGTTCCCCTGCAGGAACCAGGGCTCATTTCATGTGAACTGATGCAACCATGCAGTCTGCTCAGGGCCAGTGCTGAACAACAGCGGTGTAAAGAAGCCCCATAGTGGGCAGCTCCTTCTTCCCTGGGCAGTGTGGTTGGACCTGGGCTCCCTTTACAACACCTCAGCCCTCTATCTGGTCTGAGTAGGACAAGAAGCTTTCAACAAGCAGAAATGGGGGAAGCTCATGTGCTTCATGGCTGGCAGCCTCCATTTTCACAGGCAGGTGCATCTAGACAGGTCTCAGAGGCATGCAGCAATAAGTTGTCCATGTTTGTTGTTACGGGAGACCACAGTGGGATGGAGAAGGGGCTGTGCCTTTGCACTGGGTACAAAGCTTCCCAGATAATCTCTGTGAAGGGCTTCAGTCTCGTTCCTTGTGGGAAAGGTGGGCTGCACCTCACTGATGGAAGAACAGGTCTGCCCAGGGGCTGATGGACATCGGGTCCTACATGGGTGTTCCTTCTACTGCCATATCACTAGAAACAAATTGCCAGATCTTGTTCTTGGGCTTTAAGGCCAACCTCCCCTGTACAGCTTATGTCTACTAGGTTAAACTCTTTCAGTCAGTGTTGCTTCATCCATCCTGTCCATGGGAGAGGGTTCTTCCACAGTGCTCACGGCCAAACCTTGCCAGGGCTCTTGTCTTGCAAAAAGCTGCTCTGAACCAGGTGAAAGCAGGCTAACCTCAAAATGAGCCAGATGATAAGGACAGTGCGCATGGTGGGTCTTGGAGATGCTTAGATTTACACTCAGGACCCTTACTCCAGCATAAGACTGGCATTATCAGGTTTAACTTCACTTTTAAAATCATTTAGGGTAAACTGGCAAAAATGCTGTGAGTCAGGAATAAATCAGTTCAGACGGCCTGTGTGTGAGAGGATGTGTGCCTCTGTTTCAGTCTATGTGTATTCATATACTTATTCAGCTATAAAAGGTAAAACATTCTTACATGGATGGCCATAAACCCTCTATACAAGAAACACTGGGAGAGGCTGGGAAAGGGATCTGGCAGAGAAGAGCAGGATGCTGGGATACATAGGCACAAGTTCATAAACCCAGCTGTTCTCAATCAGTTATATGTCTGTGTCTGTTTTAAAACAACCTTGCTTGGAAGTAAAAAACCAAGAAGGCAGCAAGAGAACGGAGAGGGTTAGGATATGATCTTTGTTCAGGGATGTGTCAGAACAGCATGTTGTGTTGTTTTATAGCTGCTGAGGAAAGGGAAGATGGAGTAGGGAATGTAAAATGACAGAGAATGAGTAGATGTGATATTTGCCTGATGTATTTTGCTGGTAATTAGTAGAATGCCAATTAGACATAAGTCATCTTTTTTTATTATTCTTGAGCTGTATAAGTTATTGCTTTAAAATATGCCACTAAACCCAAGATATTAAACTTTGAGGGATATGGAGATCTCTGTTCCTTGAGGATCTCTATATGAAATTACCCAGACAACAGGGATCTTGACAAAAGCAAGACTTATTATATCTAGAAAGAAAATGAATAAAAGCAAAAGAAATTGTGTATTCTGTGTCTAGCGTCTTGCTGCTTATTAGCCACACAGGAAGGGGCACCCACAGAGGTGCAGATAAATCAGTGAGAGAAGGCAAATATCTTGCCTTTCCTGAAAACAATGCTGCTTCAATGTTATTGTTCACCCTATTGTTTCCCTCAGCAGCCAGATCCTGAACCCTTCCCATGTTCAGGCAGTTCCCTGCTGCAGGTAAACCCTGCTGCCCACCTGCATTTTATTTTTCATTCTCCAGGCCCTGTTTTCTCTGTTTGCCAACCCACATCATCAGACGCAGGACTTGTGCTGTTTTGCCTCTTGGTCCCTCGGGACATAAACCTCCTTAATGATGATTAATGGCTTCCTTTGAAGGCTTAGTTGCTGATCCTAGACCTCTCAAATCACAGATCCTTTTGAGCTCTCTACCTGTCCAGTTCTGGGCTACTCTTATAAACAGGTACACTGCTGCTTTGCTCAATGCTATACACATATTTTCTATTGCTAAGGACAGGCCTGCTATTACTGTCCTCTCCCTTTTGAAAAATATTCTGTAAAAATTATGCCCTTGGAATGATTCTGGAAGTTTTTATACATCTCTGTTGGACCATGAAATCAAAATCTTCTCGTGATCATCCTCTGCTCCCTTGTGCTGTGCTTTGGGGGTGGCAGAGCTGGCAAATCGCCTTTGCCAATATGCCTCTAACACAAGGTGATGATGTATCCCGATTGTCCTGCCAGGATGTTAAGCAGCAGGTTTAATCCTTGCTAGTTCTTTAAAGTGTGTTTTATTCATTTGGCGCCTTTAGGACTGCCTCCAGCAGGTCTCCCTTGAGTGGTGCAAACTTTATTGCATCTAACCTCCAGCAGTCTGTAAACTGCAGCACCCAGGGGTAGCTGGAGATTGATATTCCCTATCGGAAGCAATTATCCTTCTTTTTCCCAGTCTCCCACAAGAGCACCTTTCTGCCATCCAAATAACAAACATAGGGCAGAGCAGTGCTTATCAAGATCTAGGTTTTTTTCCTGGGTCTTCCCAAACAAACAATAACCAGTCTGCCCCATTCCTAAACCTCCCCATTTGCATCAGCACACTGATTTCATCCTGTTTGCTCAGAGCTGCACCTTTTGCAAGCTGCGTTGGCATTGATACCTTCTATTTTTACATAAGGAGGTGACTTTTCCCCACCCATGGCCATCAGCACTGCAAATCCTTTCAGTGCCTCAAGTGGGGAACCATGCCAGCAAGATGGCAAGTGGTTCAATTCAGGAATGTTAACCACCTGGGTTGATTTCTTGGCATGTATTTTGGCTGCACCACAGGAGGATTTGACCAGTGCATATGCTGCTTCTGCTGTGTGCCAGCCACAAAATCTCTCACCATTTAGCTTCCACTGCAGATTTTCAACCTCTGAGTCTGTGGGTGCTTAAGGCATCAATAATATGAATTTTCAGCTGGGTTTATGGCATGCCTCTTCACTGCAGAGAAATGGGCTGGGCAGTTCAGAGGTTCAGGCCCTCCTGTGTGGGCTGCTCTTGATGTTCAAGCAATCAGCAATTAGGCACCCTCATTTGGTGTTGGATCATTCCTCCAAATTTTCATGACCATACCTCTGGTCTAATGCTTACAAAACTGTATGTTGGATTTCTCATGCATTTGGTTCTGTGTGGCTGGGTGTGGTATCTGGGTCTCTGTGTGCGTCCTCCATCAGCAGACAGACATTTCCTTCTCAGGGCAGCCCAAGAGCATCAGCCCTGGATTTAGTGCCTGTCTTGAATCCTTCAAATATCCACTGTAAATTCTGGCAAGGATCTGCCAGATTCAGGCAACCAGCAAGTTTCCTCAGTCAGAACAGACTGTAAAAAAGCTGATATGATGATGTGCTCACTTTACTCTTAAGCAACTCAGGAAAGATCTGTGGAAAGAAAACAAAGTGTATGCATGCAAATCCATGCTGTCATTTCCCCTCTAGTTTCCTTGGGGTTCGGCTTGACTCTCTTCCAAGGGCTCTTCCTTCCCCCTTGCTCTGCTTCTCTCTGAGTGGTCTTGGTTTTCTTTGTTTCCAGATCCCCTTGTTGAGGCAAGCCCTTTTCAGAAAGTTGTGATTTCTTTTGTCAGTTAAACACCTATGTGACTTCAAAGGCCTTGAACAGTGCTTTACTGTGTGGCTACAGGCCCCCCTGCAAGAATAATTTCCCCAATTCATTGTCCTGCTAGTGAAAGATTATTAAATTGTTGATGGAGCTTAACAATGGCTTTGTTCAAAGGCAGACATGCGTATGCCAGTTCTTTTCTCCTTGACATAAGAGCTTTAATACAAGCGTACAATGAAAGGCAGCCACCAAGGAGCACACACACAGAGAGTGCTTGTAAAACCAGACCAGTATTCCTATGTCCCTGTGCACATGAACTGGTGTACCTTGCAATACACTCCTAGGCGGTGCATGTGGCTACCTGCTCACTCCCCTCTGACACAAGCCTGCAGGTGAGGTGAGACAACTGGTCTTGCTGAAAATTAATTACAAAAAAATTAAAATGTCATGTGTTAATTCTTGCTCATGTGATTAGGACACTAGGAGGATTGAAGAACTAGCACGTGAGCAATGGTGGGAGAGGACCGCCCTTTTCAGGATCAGTGGAAGGACTGTACAGTGTTGGCATAAGGCTGAAACTATTGCTCTATTCTTCCTGCTCAGAGCATGCCAAGCACACGCATACATCTCCCAGCCAGGTTGTGCCTTCAGAGCAGCTTTTGGAACTTGCAATGAGGATCATTATATAGACTGTGCAGCCTCAGGCTGCTTGACATTTTGTATTATACAGACTTATTTTTGATTGCTTATCACTTCAGCAGATTTCCAAGACTGAAGCTTAAATTTTCCATGCTGGGTTTCCTTCAGGTTGATTACTTTTTCTTTTTTTCTTAAGTTTTAGCAGAGGTGTTCCAGCTGTTCTTTGAGAACAAGACATGCTGTCTTAGCCCTGCTAACAAACTGATTATAAAAATTTCTTTTTGAGACCCAGTAGCTTAACCATGCTTTGGAAAAGAGGTGTGGAATTTGGCATGGAAGCTGTCAGCATCAGTTGGGGGTGTTTGCCCCAAAATGCTGAGTCTCTCATTCAATGTATGCCAGCATGCATCCCTGTGTAGCTGTGCCCACACACTGTTGTGTGGCCTTCAAACAACAGCATTTCTCAGGGCTTATGCATCCATGTCGTCCCCCAGAGACCTGGTGCAGGAGCTTGCTGCAGTTGCTGTTCCTTGACAGATATCCCTCCTGTTGCTTGATGGCATCCATCTCGGACATGCTCCTTCCCCGCTACTCTGGGGGTCCCCAGTTTTCTTTGGGGTGCTGGGTACTGCATGGCATGGGTTGTTCCTTGCCTAATGGGAGGATTGAGTGTGGCTTGCTCTGCTACTGGGGCATGTGGTGCACATGGACTCTGGTGTCAGGGTTCATCTGAGCATGCCTTGCTGCTTTGTGGCAGAATGGGGGATTCAGGTCATGCTGCTGCTGGGAGAAGGAGCTAGCCTTTAATACCTCCCAGCCTGCCTGTGGTGGATGCAGCTTTCTTGGCTCCCAGGCTGACATGCAGAGGTCCATCCAGAGCTCAGAGGACCCTGTGTCCCCCTGTGCACAGCACTGTGGCTGGCAGACTAGCACTGAGGCTGGAGCTCGGTCCCTCGCTGCCTTCGTGGTCCCTGGGCTGCCAGCCAAAGGGACTCTTTCTTTTACCTTCTTCTCTCTTTTCTTGTCCTTCCTGGGGCATGTTCCCTGCCCTTCTCCTGCTTCTTCCCTGGTGAACTGGCAAAGGCTGCCTCAAGCTCCAGTGCCCTCCCTGATTAGCTGCTGCCAGGAAGGAAAGCACGACTGCAGTTTTAATTAAATGATAAGGGCAGAGCCCCGGAAGTGGGGAGATAAGTGCAGCAGTGTCTGCCACCACACTTGCCCAGGCTCTTTCTAATTAGCTTTGAGAAGCTTTAGAGGGGAAGGTTAACCCTTGGAGGGAGGCTGGCTTGGGGCGGTGGGCTGCAGCAGACAGAGGGTGCTGAGGCCAGCCCCAGGGATAAGGGGCTGCAATTCGCCTGGAAGCATGTGTGGGCTGTGGGTTGGAGGGGACCCCTCTGTGCAGTCCCTTTGAGCCCCATGCCTAAGCAGAGGGGCCAGGTCAGCAACGATTATACCCCTGCCTTTTACAGGCTTAGGCACAAGGTAAAGCTCAAGGATTAGCCACTCCAGTTCCTTCTGTAAGAAGTATTTGCTGCTTTAATACATCCCATGCCTGGCAGCTGTGGGGTGGCCTGGGGCATGTGTGTTGCTGTGCTTGTCCCTGCTGCTGCCCCAAGGGTTTCAGTGCAAGTGGAGGAGTGTCAGGAGCGCAGGGCACAATCCTCCTGCACGAGCTGTGGGACACATCTCTAGTCCCCTCCAGAAGCCACGATGTGTCTCAGTGATGCTCTGAGAGGGGAGGAGGGAGATGGGGTAGAAGAACCACTGTATGTCAGCAACCCATAATAATATGGACCAGGAGCTCCCCAGGACCTGGTGCTGCAAGGGCCACAGCCTCACCTCTCCTGCTGTTCACCCAGACACAGCAGACCCTGGCTGGAGAGTGCATTGCACTGGAGGGCTGGACAAGGGCACCTCAGCTATAGGCACCCTGTAGCTAGGTCGGCAGGTAGCCAGAGCTCTCACTGGCATGGGTGGTGCTGCTCCTGGCCCTGTTTGGCCTGTCCCCTTCTGGTCCCATGAGCTGGCAGCACATGGGTACCTGGGGCATGCCAGGAGGCTCTGGGCCATGCATCCGTATGTCCCCAGGGAGCCCCTGGCTGGACAGGGAGACAGGTCAGCCCCACAGATGCAGGCTGGGACCCCTACCCGAAGGGTCTGGGAGGAATCCTGTGCATGGTAGGCATTGCAAAGGCAAGGTGGGAATGTGGAAGGAGCAATTGTGTAGGTATTTGGGGAGCAGGAATGCGCATACAAGGCATGCATGAGCTGACAGCCCCTGGGGATGGCAGGTGGTGTTCCTCTGTGTATTTACATAACCATCATTAGCCCTTGCAGGAGAGGACTCAAAAGCCAGTAAAAGCCTTGTGTTCTGACCTGCCCCTTCTTCCTAGGGAGGGGGTGAAGAAGGGTGGCTGCTCTGCTGTCCACAACTTCTTGTCAAAACCTTTGTGCACTCCTGAAGGTACTACAGGAGTTGTTACTCACCTGGGCTGGATATTGCAGGGGCAAGTAATGAGACTGGGAAGATGGTTTGGTTATTGCTCAGTTTTGTTTGGTTATTGCATAACTCCTCGACCTTTCTGGTGGTTATTTGTTGAATGTCTGTTGTCTGTAGGTGTCACGAGAAGTTCTTGGTTGGTCAGAGGACAGTGTTTGGATATTATAGGAACCAGGACTTCATTTTTGGAACTAGACTTGTAACTGTGTTTTATACAATGTGGATGAAGAGGGTTGCCCAGTAATGTTCATTACCTGACTTTGTTTTCAGTTGCTTGAAGTTTTGGCAAACTTCAAGGACACAATTTTGCATAGTGGACATATGCCACTTACCAAATATTTTGAAAAGTGGCATTGAAATCTGTCCAGATATTTCACTTTGAAAAGGAGGTAGGAAAGGAAATGGGTAGTTTTTTCTCAATAGTAAAGCGATCCCCCTATCCTCCAGCCCCATGCTTTAGAGAAGTAATTTTCTGTCATCTCTTGACCCTTTCATTGTACCTTCCCCAATTTCTGCAGCCTGTGGGGTAGAGTGTCACCGGCAAAGTCTCTTCTTCCCAAAAAGCCTGGTATATCTCCCAGGTGGTTCTGTCCTCTCCGCGGTGTTGCAAGGGACCCCAGGGAAAATATTTTGCATCACAAAGCAGACTTTCATGAAGCAAATTAAGACTGCATGGACAATCCTAATTTTGGCATTTCCTATCCTTTGAACCCTGTAATCCTATTAAGGTAATTCTTAACATAATTATTCAGTAATTTAATGTAATATTTCTGCTTTTGTAGTCCAGTGAAGGTTGAAGCCCCACTATGCCAGGGTAGGAGATCATATAAGCAGCACCAAAAGCACAAAATCTGTTATAGGTAGATTGAATTTGTTTCACTGGGTATCACAGGGATTGCACGGAAGCTGGGGGGCAGATGGTGCTTTCGGGAGTCCCATAGGTGCTGTAGTCTGTCGCTGAGCCTTGTGAGCCCTGCCTGGTTGCTGCAGGAACACAGTCAGTGTCCAGAGCCATCCATCTGGGTGCTTCTGCCACTGGTGCAGGGTACAGATCACCTCCTGTTGCTGTGGTGATGTGGCTGTGGGATGCCTGAGTTTCCCAGCCATCCTGCTACTGTCGTACAGCCGCCTGCAGTTTGCAGGCATAACGACAGCAGGGAGGTGGTCCCTCAAGCTCCAGCTACTGCAAGCAAGGGAAGAACATGTCCTCTGGGAGCCTGGGCTCAGGCCCTCATTGTCAACAAAGTCTTTTAGCACTACCTGTGCTGGTGAGGCTGAGACTGGTGGGTGCATCTGTCCACATTAATTACATGCTGGTTCTGCTGTGATACCCTTAGCAGGATCTGGGAAGTAATTTGCTTTGGTGCTGCAGTTAGTGTGTGCTGTTGTAATATACTCCAGAGGCCATGGTTTGATCTGCGTGTGCATCTGGGGGCTGACAGGCCATTAACTTTGGAGGAAGCTGTCTGTACTGGTGTTTAGATGCTATTGTTTAGCATGAGGGGAGAGATGCTTGGTGCTGTAGGGTCTGGAGGAGATGGCTGTGCACATTATATCTTTTGACTTTGGTGCCTAGGAGAAATCCATCTGTCTACTGGCATCAGCCTGAGGATCTTTCTCAGTATTTATCGTAAGAGCGGGTGTTGCTCATTATTGCCCTGAGAGCTGTAGGTGTGGCGTTGACCTGCAGTAACCACCTTTATGGGCAGTGTTGGGTCGTTCTCAGATACCAGAAGCCATCTGTCTGTGTGCTGTAGTGATGGTGTTAAGTTTGGAAAGCCATCTGTCTGGGTGTTGTAGTGCTAGAGTTAGCCCCCGAAGCTGTCTGTCTGGGTGTTATAGTGCTAGGAATGGTCCTGCAAACCGTCTGCCTGGGTGTTGTAGGGATGATATTAGCTCAGTCTAGGAAAAATAGGGACTGGCGTGGACTGCAGGGAGCTCTCCGCTTGTGCTTTCAGCTTCCAATATTTCTGTACTGATTAATCTCTTGAGCATTGCTGTGGAAATGGGTGGCAGTCCAGCAGCCTTCCCCAAGGCCTGGAAAGTGAAATTAGTGTTGTGCTTGTGCTGCTCTGGAGGTAGAGGGCTCTGGTCACATCCATATGTGATGTAGGAATCAGGGACCAGAAAAAGGAGGCAGACTGGGGAGCTGCAGAAGGTGACCTTGCTGCTCTGGAGGGTGGGCGTTACCTGCTGGGGATAATGCACCGGCCATGCCCACCTCATCTGGGGACCTTGTGTCTGTGTCTGGGCTTTGCAAAGGACATCACAGCTCCACAGCTACCTACAGGGCAGCTCCCCTCTCCCAAATGCCCTTGCAAGGGGAAGATGTGTTGGGAAGGAGACACCAAGCTCCTGTACACCAAAGGAAGCCCATGCTGAACTGGCCAGGTGGGAACTGGCTGTTGAGCATCTCTTGCTGCCAATGTGGGGGGAATTCTCCAGGCTACTGAGTTAGGCATGCTGCTGTGGGAGAAAAGCACAGAGAGGGGTAAGTCAAGGGGTGGGATGAGTGCAAGGCACTCATTCCAGCAGTGCCGGGATACAAAGATGTGAAGAATAGAATAGAATAGAATAGAATAGAATAGAATAGAATAGAATAGAATAGAATAGAATAGAATAGCGATGTGGCTGCTAGTGTAAGAAAATTAGATTTTGGGGCACACTATCCAAATAGGTGTGCTGTTACAGTGTAGTGAAGAGGGAACAGACCATGAAGCAATGGTGCCTGGAGGAAGCAGCACCACAGGGGAGTGGTATCTGAAGGGAACAGTGCTGTAAAACATGGTACCTGGAGGAAATGGCACCATTAGAGCAGCAGTGCCTGGAGGGAAGACAGCAGCAGGAGGAGGCAATACCTGGAGGGAGCAGCAGCACAGAACATGGCACCTGGAGGACGTGGCACCATGGGGGACCACTACGTGTAGGCATCAGTGCTGTGGAGGAATGGTGCTTCCCAGGAATGGCGCTGTGGGGGAACAACACCTGTAGAGAGCAACGCCATGGGAGAGTGGTACCTTTGGTAACCACACTGTGGGGGACAGTACCTGTAGGGAACAGTGCTGTAGGGGAACGATACCTGTAGGTAGTCACGCTGTAGGGGAGTGGCACCTATAGAGAACAGTGACATGGGAGAATGGTACCTGTGAGCGGTATCGCAGTAGGGGAATGGTGCCTGTAGGGATTAGCACTGTAGGCAATAGTACCTGTAGGTGTGAGCACTCCAGGGATTAGTACCTGGAGGGAGAGATGGTGGAGGAGAATGGCACCAGTGAGCTATGGTGGAGTAGGGGAATGGTGCCTACCCTCAGGAGCTGTGCTGTAGGAAGGGGATTGTTGGAAAGAGCAGCACCAGGGAGGCTGTTCTCATTGCATAGATGCTGTAGGGGCAGGCAGGGAGGACAGTGCTGCTGGAATATATCATGGGAGGTCATCACTGTAAGTGATGTTCCAGGAGTGGTCTGCAGAGCGCTGAGGGCTTGGTGTGGGAGAAGGGGGGTTTCCAGGTGTCCACACCAGAGCAATAGAGGTGGTAAAGATGCCTGCACTGGAAACACTGCATCCTTTCCTGGCTGAAAGACAGCCATTTTGAAAGAAATACCTTGCATCCCAGCCCTCAGTTTGCAGCATGGGGCATGCTCCACCCTTCTACCCCCTGACTGACGCTAGGAGAGGTACACTGCTTTTGGGCTCTGAACAGGGGTAGCTGGTTGAAATTATTGCCTGATGTTCTCTGTGCCATCAGGTAGGGAAGATGAGCCTTTCTGATCTAATACGTGGGGTTCTAATACTTGGGGAAGCATCCTGCTTTGCCTCTAAGCCGTGCTCCCTACACTGTCTTATTCCCCATTTCTCTGTACCACTGAACCTCGCCAGTCCTTCCTAGCATGCTGAGCTTCCCTCCACCTCCCTTCCAGGCTTCTCTGCATCCTCTGCTGTGTCACGTCCCCACAGTCCCAATGTCTTCCCTCCCAGAGCTGCTCCACTACATCCCCTCACCCGCAGGATTTGGCCTTCTGTGCTGCATCATCCCTGCTCACCCAGTGCATTCGGTGCTGATGTCTGACGCAAATGGAAGGCAGGGAGAACCAAACCAGACTGCAGATGTTGCAGATGGCGGCAAAAAAAAGTGGTTGGGGCTGGCTCTCAGCCTCTGCTTGAAGCTACCTGGCTTGCAGTGGGCAAGTGAACCTCTGCACATCTACTGCAGGAGATAGAAGTGCCTGCTGAATGAGACTGCCTGCTTTTGTCTGCTGTCTAACAGTACTCAAGTGCACTGTTGAAATCCCCCACTAAGAGCGATAATACTATTAGAGGAACCCTTGCAAGTGGCTGCAACAGGATGTGTTCCTGCCCTGCATGGGGATATATAGAGAGAAATAATTAGCAGCATCACCAATATGTGCCTCTTCCCGGAGGAGACAGCCTTGCACAGTCTCCTTCACAAAGAGCAGAGGTGCCCTGGATGTCAGGAGACGAGAACAGCCGCGTCAGGACTGAGAACAGAGCGTGGCTGAAGAGAGCTTCCCCTCCTCCAGCTGTAACAAGGGCCCAGGGTGTATCTCTGAATGCATCTTGTTGTAAAGCCCTAACTGTGCCCCCTTTTCATCCTAAAAGTTCAAAGGGATGCAACTTTTACTACCCTGGGTTCCTTCCTGTGAAATGTGCAGAGGCAGAGCAGCCCCATGGCAGCTAACAAGACGATGCCAGAGAAATGCAAAACTATAGAAAGGTGGGACCCAGAAGACTGTGAGGACTGTGAATGCCCAAACAACCACACAACCCTCCTGGCTGTGAAGTAGAGCCTTCTGGCATGGAAATGCTGATAGCAGCCCTTCCAAAGGAGCCATGCCTCTGAAGGAACGCAGTGAGAGGGCAGAGCTCAGGAAAACATAGCAGCTGCACACACATAGCTTTTATTTTGCATGGCCAGAATGCTGTGGAGGAATGAGATGCTGGAGAGGGCATGGCCATCCTCTTCATCACATGAGAACTTTGTCAGATTTCAGGTGTTGAGTCACAAAACTGCATTCCTGGGGTGGAGGAGGGATCCAAAATCCTGAGTACAATTTGTAAGGTGAAGTGGGCACCTTGACCCTGAGGTGACATTTGGGCTCTGCCCCCTCACATCATACTGCAGGGCATCCAGAATCAGCACTTTGAGGGCAAAATTTCCACCTGTGTTTACCCCCAAAGAAGGATTTTTGTTTGTCTGCAGTGGCACATTGAAGTCTCTGGGCCACTGGCATATGCTGAGAATTAGGCCATACGGTCATGTTTGCTCTAAATCACAGCTATTCAGGAATTACACCCTGCCCTGTTCCTGGACTCTTAAAGTAGAGCTGGTTGTGCTCATGGCACATAATACACTCCTTTAGCAGCGGAGCTCTGATGCCAGCATCTCACTGCAAGCAAAGGGACAGCGCTGGAAAAAGACTTTGGTGCCAGAAACAGACAATGGGAAAAACAGAATAAAAGACCCTGAACACAGCGTTCCTGCTTGATCCTGCGATTTCTTAGCTGCCATTGGCGCAAGGAAATCACCACAGCTTTGGTCACTGGAGAGGTAGCTTTTATTTTGGTCCTGCCAGTACCCTCCATAGACTTGGCAAAGCACCTTCTGCCAGGGCAAGAAGAGGTGGCACTCACCCACTCCCCACCCTGGGACTGTGTAGCACCAAGGCATTTCTGGAAGTGGAAGAGTTGAGCTGTCCCATTTGTCTAGTAGGAAATTAGATGAGAGAGAGACAGCGATATTGCCTCTTGGACAGAAATGAAAGACAATGTAACACGACTTCAAACTGACCAATCTGGTGGTCACCAGGGCATCCTGTTGTCCTGAGAGGAACAGCTGGTGTATCACCTAGACACAGGCTCCAGTCTCTCCTTTGACTTGCACAAAGTAGAGGCAAAAACTGAGCTGTCTTGCCTCTGCTTTTGTACCTTGCTTTCTATCTGTAGCGAGAAGAAAGAAATGAGACAACTTTCCACATGCTCAGGAAATAGGACAATTGGTCTGTGTCCAGCCCTGAGAATGACCCCCAAGACATGCACTGGCAAGCTATGCTCTCACACTGGCCTGTGCGGGCATCTTGTCCCCTGTGATGCTTGGGCTTCTGCTTTTGCACCCTGCAGCATGAGCATGGCTGTCCCCTGTGCATGAGTTCATTTGAGTGTGCCAATTTATGATGCATGAGCATGTTAGCGTGCACCCAGCTGGGCTGTACATGTGTATGTGCACATTGCCATATGATGCACAGCCCCAGTCCCTCTGTACACAGGGGCTCAAGGTGCTACAAGCCAGGTGTCTTCAAGCTTTGCCTCAGGTTCCTGTGTGAGTCCTGCAATGGCCAGTGGGCTCCAGGGAGGCTAGGGTAAGGCTGGAGAAACTGGTGAGAGATCAGCAGTGGTGGCAAAACAGCCTTAAGGAGATTGGAGCAGGACCAGGAGAGGCCAAGGGACTCCTGGAGGCAGTGGGTACCAGAGGGATGCTGTGGGGCTCAGTGCAATGTGATGGGGAGGTTTGGCAGAGGCTGAGGGGTCCAGGAGGATCCTAAGGGTGGGTGTGGAGGCTGGGGGCTGTGTAATGATGTGACCCTCTCGTCCTTTTTCTGCTCCTCATTAGAGTCCCCTGAGCGGAGCAGGCTGTGAAGGGGGTCTGCGCTGAGGTATGTCCTTATGGCTTCTGCCAGGATATCACAGCTTACATGTGTGCCAGGGGACGGGACACAGAAGGTAGCTCCCAGCACGGGGAGAGCATGAGTGCCAGAGTCTCCACAGGAACCAGGGGGAAAAACTGGGGTGCCTCAGCCCCTAGAGGAGCTGAGAATTTGGGATACAGTCACTGGGGGTTGTTTTAGGGCAAGATATTCTCACACACTGGTTTGCTGCTAACTTTGCCCCTTCTTCCATGCCCATCTCTTAGCTCTCACTTATGACCCCTGTCCACCATTCCCATCATTGTGTGGTGCCTTCTTCTGCAGAGACCTTCCTCACATCCTGGGGTTGCCTGTATGCAAAAGCTGTGCCAGGGTGACTTGGGGATGCCTGTGTCCAAGAGCCCCGAACTGGTGGCAGGAGGGACGTGCTGATGAAGGCAGAGGCCCCAGCATGGCTCCAGTTTTCTTCTTCCCAGGGCTGAGGGAGTGCCAGCTGGTCTTTCCTTTTTTGGGAGGAGGGGGCTATGTGTACCAGTGTGTATCTGATGGGAAGTGGCATGCCCTGAGCTGTGCAAAGCCCCATGTGTCTCAGGTCCCCAGAGCTCCTTAGTGTCTCCTTCCATCAGGCAACAGAGCTGTTTGTCAGCAATGCAGTGGAGTGAGCTCCTGGGTGGAGAGATAGTGAGGACTTCTGTGAACCAGAAGAGACGTCTACAAGTCAGAGCAGTCTCAAGGTCATGAGCAGTCCCTGCTTTCATCCCAGCATCAGCACCAAGCTTCATCTGCCAGCAGGTCTTGTAGTAGTGGGCAGTGGTGTGTCCCAGGCAGTGGCAGGGGTTATGTTGTGCCCCAGGTTGGGGTAGATGGCAAGGAATTACTTGTATCTGGGATGGCTCTTGGAGGGACACTCACCTCTGCATGGAAATGCCAAATTTCAGCCTCTGAAGACTTGTGACAGGTACTCCTTGTATAAAGGATGTGTGGCCAAGGCTGGTGGTCAGAATTTCCCAGCTCTGCCAGGAGCAGGGAGCTATTGATGCCCTCTGATACCTGGCTCTCTCAGGGGCAGGTGTTTGGTCCACAGAGGGGCTTGGGCAATCCTGGGGCAGGGACTCATGAGTATCAGATATGTCCAGCCTCTCTGGGGTAGACACGGGTTTGCCCATATGTGCTTTGCTGTGCTTGGGGATTTCAGGCTCTGTGGGAGACAAGCCAATGTCTGAGGACTTCTGGCTGGGCTTGGGGCTCCTGTTAATGGGTGCTTGGGGAGGCTTGCCGGTGGCCTGGCTTGCCTGATAGTGAGCAGGGCAGGGCTGCCCAAGGATGGTGCTCAGGAAATATGGTTATACCTCAGGGCAGTGAAGAGCAGTTCCCTCCCTCTGCACAGTGAAGCTGTCAGTGGTGCCCAAAGGCACTGGAGCAAGAGAGTTCCTGGAGCCTAGCAGGGTCCAGGTGGTGCCCATGGCTGTGGGGTGATGAGTCCAGTGGCAGCCTGTCTCCTGCTGTACAAATCCAGGCTGTGGGGCCCCTCCTGTGCAATGCCCGTCTCCCAGGGGGGTGGGCTCAGTGAGGCCTGTGCTCTGCCTCCCATTTCTCTGCACGCACCACTGCAGGAAGGATGCTTGTCAAGGGGGAACTGGGGCTGTGAGCTTGGATGGGAGGTGTTGGCTTTCAGGAACCTTGGGTTCTTCTTCCAGCTCTGCCTTTGCTCCCTGGGTGGCCGTGGGTCCATCTGTCCCCTCCCACCACAGGAGGCTGCGGGTAGGACAGAGACATCCAGGCTTTGCTGCTCTTCCCTGTGCTTCAGCCTCATGTCCGAAGCTGGTGGTACCCAGGTGTGCTTAACAATGCTCTTGCTTGCTTCTCTGCAGATCTCCGGCCTCTGCCTGATGTAGCCATGACTGGGACCTGCACCCGGGAGTGCACAGAGTTTGGCCACTCCGATACCTGCTGGATGCCTGGCCAGTCCTCCCCCAGCCGCAGGCCCAAGAACGCCCTCAAACTCTCCACTTTTGTGCCTTACCAAGACAGAGGGAGTCAAGAGCAAGTCGGGAATGGCAGCCCCAGACTCTCAGAAGAGCGCAGCACCAAAATGGCCAACCTCCGCCTGCTCCCCACGTACAGTGCCTTCTCCAATAGTAGCCATGAGCCCTGCAAGGACTCTCCCATGGAGGAAATTCCTCTCACCCAGACCTCGGACTTCCAGCCAGCCACCACCCCCTCGTCCCAGACCACCAAGAGGGAGATATACCTGTGAGGCTGGGTGTGAGGGGCAGGGAGCAGATGTGCTTCTAAGGCCAGTGTCCAGAGGAACATTTTAAACTTCAATGCTTTATCGCTCCAGTGGCCGGTTCTCCAGGCTGTGGGCTCGGCGGACAGCAGGGCAGGGCAAGGCAGGGATGAGAGGAGCATCTTTTTATTCCTTTGTTTCCTGGGGCCAGGGGTGGGTGAGAAGGTTGAAAGCATCTGAAACCCGATTTCCAAGCACTTGTGGGTGCATGTCTCCGAACTGCTGCGTCGCTGGGGAGGGCTGGGCAAGCTTCAGGTGTGGAGGGCACGGCTGGGGAGAAGGGCTTACGTACCAAAGGTCCACGCAGAGCTGGTGGAATTCCTGGGCATAGGACAAAGGGTGTCCCCACGCATGGGGAGTGAGCTGCCTGTCTCTTTGCTGTAGACTCCTGTAAATATGAATCTTAGGAATGACATTCAAGTCCTGCCTGATTGAAACTTTTTATTGTCCTTGAAACAAAAGACGTTTAAAAAAAAAAACACAAAAAAAAAAAAGAAAAAAAGAAAACAGAAACAAACTACAGGGAGCAAATTCCAGCTTTGAATGGTTTGCTGTGTAGAAGAGCCCGCGGGAGCGCAGTGTCCGGCCCACACTCGTGTTCTATATTGTAAATAGAGATGTGACCAGTCCCTGAAACAGCAGCTGGGGAGCTGGAGGAGAGGGGCAGTGTCCTAGCTGGACTGTAAGGACTTTGCTATTTTTCAGCCTGAATCTCTTTCTGAACGTTGTCACTGTGCCCACAAGCTGCAGGGCCCCTAGGGACTGTCCTGTGCCATAGGTGGGGTCTGCTTTGGGAGGGGGTTCCCTGGTGGTGGCCCTGCACCTGGCAGGTGGAGGAGGGATGGAGAAGCCCCCAGTCAAGGGACCGGCTGGGTCCGGAGAAGCCCTCAGTCCAACTCTGCTGGCAGGAAGGTTGTCATCGGCTGTGGTATCTCAGCCCATTGCCTTGTGCCTCCTCCGGGGCAGGGGATGCCCATGAGGCCGGCTGTGCCATGCCTTCGACCTCCGTCCCGTCCGCCTGTAAGCCACCATTGCCTTTGTGAGGAGGAGCTTTGTCTCAGGGTCACACTGGGGGCCACCGAGCCCCTGCCTGCTGGACTCCCACTGCCCTTAGGCCACAGGGCCACTCTCAAGGGATCCAGCTTTCTCTTCCATTGTCAAAGGTCGACTGGTCTCCCTGGCAGGTTTCCGCTGCCCTGGCATCCTCTGCTCCCTTGCAGGGTACCCAACTGGGGCAATGCTGTGCACGCAGTGGGGACAGGACCCCCTTACCCCTCAATGGTCTCCCCGGAGGGGGACTCCTGGGCGCTTTCCTGAGCCTCTCTGCTCCCTTGAAAGCCAGGACACAGTCCTGTTTTAGGGGGCTTCGCGTGCACCCCTGGAAGAAGGGGTGCAGGGGACTTTGCCTCATTCCTGGGTAGCCCTTCCCGGTCCTCCCCTGCCAGGATGTGGGGAGGGGCTGTGCTGCACCATTGTTCTTCCTGTACTTGCGTGCGCATCGATCGTCTTCAACTCTGGGATCTTCCTTAGGGAGTGAGGCCAGTAGTAACTGCAGGATGGTTCCCCCTGCAGCTCATCTTTGGTCCACATGGTCCATCACTGCAGGGCTTGCGGATGGCTCTGCCGGGCTTGACTGCCACAGGGACACCGCAGGGACAGGGCACCCCAGCCGCTGCAGGTCAGAGACGGCCCTGCCATAGCTGTAGTGCCTGTTGGGGTGCAGCGTGCTGGGACTCCACCCTGTGCAACCTCCTTCCCCCCTCCTCCAGCATCCCTCTCTCTGAGCAGCTCCTCTCCCTTTGCTATGGTGGTGGTGGCAAGATGCGGCCAGTTCCCTGGTGCAGCTCCAGCTGACGTGAGGGGACATGGTGCAAGCCAAGCTCGGGTGACAAGGGAAGGGCAGCAGAAGGTGCCTGCTCGCACCTGCTCTGTCATGCCCCAGCCCTGCTCCTCACCTTCCCTGGGCGCCGTTGTGCCACACTGCATCACCCATGGCCCTGGCACCTTCGGATGCTACCTGGAGGAGGCAGGACCCTCCTCCCGGCCTCCTGCTGCTGCTTCCCACCAACCAACTGGCTGGGGGTCCCTTGAGACAGGCGCAATGCTCCCGGTGGATGTCCGGCCTGCCTGTCCGGGCATCCCTGCTCTACCCTTGCCCGCTGTGGGTGCCCGGCAGGGCCCACATTCCCCTGGCCTGGCTGCCTGAGCAGGTCATGCTCCTGAACTTGTTTTTATTGTAGCTCTGTAGTTTCAGGGCCAAACTGGGCAGAATGTGCAATTTGGCCACGCTGGCCAGGATCTTTGACTCCACTGCCAACTCGACTGCTCACGCCTCCCCTTGGCTCAGGCAGTGGCAGTGTCCAGTGCCCCTCTTGGGGACCCCCCCAGGAGAGTGACGTAGCCACATCTGAGGGGTGCTTGTCCAAGACTTGCTTCCCCCAGCCCTTTGCCTGTGGGTGGGCTCCCTACCTTCTTATCGGGGTCACCAGAGGGACCCTGAAGCTCGAAGACCTGTGGCTGGAGTAGCTGTCTTGTCTCCTGGAGCACCTGGCAATGTTCTCAGTGTGGTGCAAGGCAGGACTGAGTACAGAGGGGGTCCCCAAGGGGTGGGAGGAATGGGTGCTGGGGATGCGTGCCATGGTGGGGGCGGATGAGTCTCATTGGGGGTGCACAGAGAGATGTTGGGGCTGGGTCTTTGGAGGGGTGCATAGTGGGGAGAGGGCACGGGTGTCTGGGGGGGATGGGGAGGGGATGGGTGTCTAGGGGGAGCATGGCGGGGGGGCGAGGGTGGGTCTGTGGGGAACAACAGGTGGGGCAGTGGGAGTGGGTCCTCAGTGGGGTGCCAAGGGGCGGGAGGCTATGTGGGGTGCAGCGGGGATGTGTCCCTGGGGAGGAGAAGGCTCTGGACATTGGTTCTGGGAGAGGGGGCGTTGGGGATTTGTCCAGGGGTGAAGTTGACAGTGTGACTGGGGATCAGTCCTGGGGGAGGGTGAAGAAGAGGTGCTGGCAGGAAGAAGCTCATTTGCACAATTATAAGCCAGAAGGATAAAGCCTCTGTGCACGTGGAAGGGGGGAAGCTCCCCACGGGCTCCAGTCTAGACAAGCACAGGGAAGAGGAGGGGGGTTCGATGCCTCTATGGAGGGGTTCACTGTATCTGACACTGCACTAGGACAAGCCAGGGGTAAAACCAAAGGTGGGAGCCAGGGAGCAGGCGGGCTGCGTGGGAAGGATCTAAGTGACCCCTTTGTAGCTCTTCAGTGTTGGTTCTATTTATACGAGATTTCATTTCCTTGCTTGTGATGCCTTGTTTTTTGTACAGTTTTATGTACATGCAGGTGTAGCTTTTCTAAAGGAGAAGTCCTATGGCAGAGTAAAGTACCCAACTATTTTTCAGATGGTGACCTATGTCTAAGGCAATGCCTCTTGCTAAGGTTGTATTGCTCTCAATGTGTGATGCATTTCCCTGTGCGGGGAAGGCTTTGGGCCTTGGGCTTGGTTTTCCCCGGGCGCTGTGAGCACAATTGATTCCCTTGTAATTCTTTCTGTTTGGAGCAGTGAGCATGACACCGTCGTGATCCCCTTTCTGTTCTCTCCTGTTCTGTTTGTTTGCTGAGCTGTCAGATGACCAACTCCATTGTAATTAGCCCTTCCTAAAGCTTTACAATAAAAGTGTGAAAACCTGGGTGTCTGTGCCTGACATTCTTCCCATGTGTTGCATCCTTGGGGGCAGCCAGGGGCATCCTCAGGGAAGAAAACACATAGAGCCAGTGAAGAACCTTAGAGGCTGTGGGGAGATACCTGCTCCTACTGCCCTCCTTCAGGTGCAAGGAACCCTGGCGTCTGCTCTTGTCTCCCGGCTCCTGTTTTTCAGCTTAAGGATGGTTCTGCACAGGTATGAGTAAGATAAACCCACAAAGCAGTTTGCCACAGACAAATCTCCTTTATTTAAAACCAAAATGTTTCAGTGAAAAGACATCTTCAGCCCCAAGGGTGCCTGCACTTGTGCCTATCACCAGATAAATTGGGAACTAGGGAAAGTCCCACCAACCAGCTCCAGACTCCCTCCCACCTCCATCACTGCTCCTTGGAGACCCGATGTGATTTCCCACCATTTCACCTCCTCCTTTACCAAGCATAGTTGATTTTTTTAGGTAGTTTAGACCTTCTAGAAACAGCTGGGCCACTTCAAACCAGGGCATATTTGTGGCTGCTTCCTACTGCAGCTGCAGGGACCTTGTTCAGCTGTAGCTGTTGTGTGTTCCTGCTTGCCTTTGCACCAGATTGCGCTAGGCAAGATCAATAGCTGTACAGGGTAGTTCCCTAGCACAGAGTACAGATGCTTCCCTTATTAGTCAGGTTACATACACGTGTCTTGTCGGTGTTGGGATCACACACAGCACTGCACCTCACTCTGCTGAGCTGCAGGCACTGGGCTTGCCATGGTCTTAGCACTGGGAAAAGGCAAGACTCACCCCCAGCTTGGAAGACACTGGCAAGCATCCCTGGGAAGGAAGTTTCCAAGTGAAGATGTAGACATTCATCCCCTCAGTGGGGTTTTGTAGGGACTTCTTTTCTATCGTCCCCTTCTCCCTGGGCTCTTCTCAGGGCAATGCAAAGGGAAGCCAATACCACCCAATTCCAAGGGATCATGTCCGTATGGGTAACGGAGTGGCCTCTCAGCTGCCCCTCTGTGCAGGCACGCTCCAGCTGGGCCGCAGGGATTTGTCTCTAGGGGCCCTGGAGAACCAGGTGGCCTTGCTGTCTGCTGATGCCCCATGGCAGGGAAAGAGGATCCAGATGTTGAGGATAGTGCCTCCCCTCCCACAGGTAGCACCCACACAGAGCTCTCAGCACCCAGCTGCCCCCAGGATAACTGGGATCACCAAAGAGTGTCGTCCGAGGCAGAGACACAGTCCCATGACCTTCCTGTCCCTCCTGAGCATGCCTGGCCTTGTACCATGCCTTACAGTTGCTCCTCATGCTCCCACCCACTCAGCCCAGGCTGTGCAGACCCCCTGTGCCCCCATTCATGACTCCTTCCCCTCCTCTGCTCTACCCTCCTCTGCCCCCCCCTCCAGTATGCCCATCCTACCCACTCCCCCACCTACTCCGTTCCCTCCTTGCCTCTCCTTCCCTACTCCACTGTGCTCCCCCCTGGCAGACCCTGCCCTCCCCTCACCCCACACCAGTGCAGCAAGCCTTCTCAGTCCTCCGGCACAGCCCTGAGCATCACATCCAGCCAGCTATGTGCTGGTCTGGAAACTGTTTGTTTCCATGGCAGCACACATTGATTACCGGGGTGGGAAGGGGCCTTGTGGATCCTGCTGGTGAGGATGGTGAGGCTGCCCAGCATGGCATGGCATTTGGACACAAGGCTCCCCAGTCAGTACTGCCCTTGGGATGGGTTTCAGTGCCCAGCGAGGCAGGTGGATGTGGAAGGAGTATTATCCAGCCTAGGATGGTCCCACTGGGCTGGGCCTCAAGAGCAAATGGAGCTGTGTGACATGGCCTTGGTGTCCCTGCCAAGTCCACCCATCCTTGGAGATTTGCACAGCCTGGGGCTCCACAACAATCATTCCTAGCCTAATGTGGAGGGGTTGGGAAGCTGCTCCTCCTGCCCGCTACTTGGCAGCCTCCCCTGGGGTGGGAGCACCTGCAAAGAGGGGCAACTGGCTGCCAGGTGGGGATGGCATGTAAAGGGAGATGGGCTGGGCAAGAACTGCTTGCTGCATAAGCTTTGTTTTGATCTGGTGGGGGGACAAAGTGAGCCAGCAAAGCTCTGCACAGAGTTGGCTGAAGGGTCCAGACAATGAATTCCCATGAGGGTGGCTTTCTTGCTGGGGTGAGCAATGGGACAGCAGACTTTGCTGCCTACCTGTGCTGTGATGGTGGCCACAGATGAACTCCTGGAATGGGAACAGGGTGCTGGGCCACTGCTGTGCCAGCCTGATGCTTGGGGTTCAAAAAGAGCTGAAAGCAGTTTAAGAGCTGACACCATCTCTTCTGGCATAGTATCTGTTTATCCCATGATGCCCACAGGCAGCTGTGGACAGCTGTGGGGCCACAACAGCAGGGCTGTCTGTGGAGATGGCAGTGATAGGCTTCAGTAACCTACCCCATGGTGAGATGCTGAGAGGAACAGAGCCCACCATGCAGGAGGAGTGGGACCATGGTACAGGGAAGCTGCAAACACCTCCTTCCCTGGCTGGCTTTAGGCTGCGGGGAGGTCATGCCTGCCCAGCTCATTCCTCCCGTGTACTGCTGTTAATAGGATAAGCAGGGCTGCCTCTGCTCGTGGCAGCCATGGAGCCCAGCCCTGCATATGTTGCGGTGGCCTCTGGGGGAGATTGGATATTGCGCTACAGGAGAAGGCCCTGTAATCGCCCACAGGATGATTGGGATTTGCAAGCAGCTCGGGAGAGGCGGGGGACCCAGCCCCAGGCAGTTTTCTGCCGTGTCTCTGGTTGTCTGGCAGTGTGATGAGGGGGATTAGGAGATTTAGAGCAAGCCCAGCCCCCTCTCCAGGGGGCTTTTGAACTGAAGCCCCAGCAGAATACGCAGCTCAGTTTATTCCCATAGGCAGATTGATAGAGAGAAGTCTGGGGTGCTGCTAATAGCAGCGAATCTAAGAGCAGGAGCTTTCCCCCCCTCTGCTAGCAGGGAGTTGGCATCATCCAAGACAAGGAGAGTCTATCAGTTTCCTCCATGGCCAGATGCTCAACCCCCAGCAGCTTTCACCCCACACTGCTATTCCCATCCCTTTCTTGAGCTGATTCAAGCCCCACCCTCTGCGGTGCTGCAGTCACCCCTTAGCCTGGAGTGAACCTCTGAGCTCCCACACCAGAATGGCCTGGCACCATGTTTTAATCACACAAGGAGGCACAGTTGGTTGGACCATGCTCTTCTTCCCCATCTGCTCGTGGCAATTGTAGAGCTAAGCCTGGCCCACACAAAGGCAGACACTCTCTCGACAAGGGAACACTCTGTGGGGGCTTAGTGCAAACAGGCCTAATGGGATTAGTACAAATGGAGGCCACACTCTGTTCCTGTGGAGAGGGAAGTGTGCCTGCCCTCCCTCCCTGAGCTTGTCTTTCCCTCCCTTCCTGTCCATCAACCCCAACCGGGTGCCAATCACCAGGTATCTCAGCACCTATAGAAAAGGCAGCTTTCTAAAACTTGCTGTCCTGGGCTCCTCCAAATCAACAGATGCAATGCATCGGATACCTTAGCTCCCTGAGCCTATCTTCCCACCCTGATCTCATTATGGACAGCCAGCTTCTGTTGCAGAACCCAGCTGAGTGCCACTTTCACTTGTGAAACATCGCCAAATTGTGAAGTTATCAGATTTGACTCTGGAGAGAGAAGTTTTTTCAAAAGGCTTTAAAATGGAAGCTTGCAACGTTAGGGTGGACACCAAACCCCCCCTCAGTTCTCTTTGCAGAAGCCTTGTCACAGCTCCAGAGCTGCAGGGAGCCAGGGTGCTCTGGAGCCCTATGATGCTCTGCTTCTCTTTTTGGACAGTGTGGGAGGGTCCGGAGGGCTGTTAGCACCTACCCTTGATAAGTTAGCATTGTAATAACATGGAGGCTCCCTCCATAAACCACTGTGGTGTTACGACTGGCACCATACAAACACGGACCAGAGATGTTTGCTTCTCCGACATTGTCACACTGATGTGATTTATAACATGATTATGCTGGGCTGTGGGCAGACTACCAACCCATGCAACCACAACCCCAAGCAGATACCTTCCCCACCAGCTATCCTGTGTGGGAAGCTCAGCTGCCTGTGAGAGGGCAGCTGCACGTATAGACTGAACCTGGGCATCAGGGTTTGTAACCCTGCAGTTGAGATGAGCCCTTGGAGATGGCACAACAATGGCTGTTAGCTGGGAGGGGGCTATAATTAGGCAACTCTGATTGATAGTGGCTGTCACACAAGGCAATCATGGGCAGGGTGGTGTCCTGGCAGTGTGGTGCCAGCCACCCTCTCTTGGCTGCTGCAGCTTGGAAAGGACGGAGGGATGCTGCTACAGAAACTGCTCCTGGGTCTCCCACCACACAGGAGAAGGTGTCTGTGGGCAGCTGCATGGCTCACCATGGAGGTGAGATGTAGCAGCATCTCTACACCCACGAGAGATGAGCTTTGAACCTCTTCACAGTCAACAGGGGAAATTCATGGATGTCTTGCTGCTGTGTCTCCTAGCCTTGTCCTTAGCTGCTTTTCACTTCTCCTCCTGCTTTATGAAATAACTCCATATCTGAGGAAAGGGCTGCACAGGCTGCCTTCCAGACTCAGAAACATAGCAGGGAGTGAGTGACTTAAATGGCTTTTCCAAAGACCACACAGAACTGGGATAATCCTGAATTGTTGGTCCAGCAGATGAAGGGCTCTCCCAGGACTTTGTGTGGCCTTTGGGCACCATCTCTGGAGTCAGCTGGAGCAGGTCATGCCTCAGTTTCCCTGTGAATACATGGATCTGATCTGGAGAAACCATTGGGGCAGGCTGCTCTGCTCACTAAATTTGTTGCCTGCATGGAGATATTACAGCCCAGTGGCACATCCTTCACCCAGGCAGACTCAAACACAGATAGATCACTTGTGAAGCTGGGGAAAACCCCAAAGCTCAGCACTTTGTACCCAAGCACAGTGGAGGTTTGCAAATGGAGGGTGTCCATCATTAGGAAATTATTAATAAAGATCATCTTGCCTTGCCCACACACTAAACACATCACCCTGATGGTGCATCCCGTGTGCTTCACTCTGAGCAGCCACTTCCACCTGCCCCCACACGCGTACTGCCTTGCTGCAACAAAAATTGAGCTGAGCAGGAAAGCCTTGAAGGAAGCAAACAGCTGTGTGCCAGCAGTGCTCACTTGAAACTGTGCCAAGCCTGGGCAGGACAGTGGGGAATGTGCTGGGCACAACTGGATCAGCAAAGCGCTGGGCCTGGGCTTGTTTGCAGGGGACGGATGGCCAGGGGAAGCAACGAGGCAGGTGCAGAACAGTGAGGAGAGTCGGAAGGTGTCAGGAGGATTGAAGCCTTCTTTCCCTACCTTATCTTACCTTGGACTAAAGCCTTACTCCATGCCATCTCATCCAACTCACTGCTCTGCTCCTGTTTGTGTTTCTGCTGTCTCCAGTTTCGCAGGGGACCTTCTTCTTCATCCCTGGCAGGTCAGACTCTTCCATGTACACTCAACACACAGATTGAGCAGCTCCCATGTGCCATGCTTGCTCCTGCAAGCAGACCCATCACTCATGTGGGAGATCTAGTGGCACCACAGCCCCTGTGTTATTTATATCACAGCCCAGCAGCCACCTCCAAGCATGGCCATGAGGGCATGGCACTCCTTTCCTGGGATAAGCTGTGCTGCTGGAGGTAAGACAAGTGGGAAAGGACTGGCCATTTCCAAAGAATGAAAAACAAAGGAGAGGCTGTTTTCCCCTGCCTTGCACAGCTCTCCATAGCCTGGAACCTGCTGAATTATGCTCATGACTCAAATTTGCAGGAGGTGAAGAGATGATAAAATCCTACTTGCTGTTCCAGGGCTCCACCTCCAGCCTGATGCAGTGCTGGCATATGCTCCAACAGCACAGCCACCAGCAATGGCTGAGTATGGCAGCACACCAGAGACAATGCTTGAACCCTTCACGGATGTTGCCCATCAAACAGCCTTTGGGACATGGTGAGTTCCCAAATGGGTCACATGTGAAATAAAATGAGCCACAGCTGAGCCTTCTGGGAGCTGATTTTTCCCACTCCTGGCAAGGCTGAGCACTTGCTTGGTGACATCCTCATCCCTCATGTTTGTCCTCTCATCCTCTTCCTCCAAAGCAGCCCAACACCAGCCCCTGAGGACCCCTAGAGCCTGCCTTGTGCCTGGACAGAGGTCCCAGTCACCTTGGCAGCAGACCCCCAGTCCTGGTGACCTAGAATGAATCACCACACAGAGGCTGGCCAGTCTGAGGTCTCCCTTCCTCATTCCTGTTCTGTGGCACCAGAGTTTTCTCAGCCAGTCTGAAATCAACATCCCACCTCCCCAGGCCAAAGTGAGAGACAACAGAGCTCCCACATGCTCCGGAGCTGGACTTGGTTAATCAACTCCTGCCTTGTCTGGAGTTGGACACTCTCTGGGAGTTTTCCAGGGCCACAGGTCAGTGGTGGCAGCACGGGTCGATGCAGGCGAGACATTGCTCTGGGATCAATCCTCCGCTTACCCTGTCAGCTCCTGTTTAACCTATCAGCCTGCAAGCCTCAGTGGAGACAGCAAAGGAGTGGGAGGTTGAGTCTGCCCTGCCAGCAAACATGGCATGCAGCCCTTTTTGGGACAGCTGTCTGTAGCCTGGCATTGTGCATAGGGAGAGGTAGCCAGAGCAGCTCTCTTCCCCTGGCCCATAGCCTCCCTGGGGCAGGAAGGGTATCCAAGCAAGGGCTGAGGTAGAAGGAAACAGAGAGAGGCTGGCTATGAAGAGAAAGGAGCAGAAAGGGCACGTCCAGGCTCCCTCAGCATCTCAAGTTGTAAAAGAAACAGAGAAGCAGTGGTGGGACCAGCTAGCTGCAAGTTGCGCAGAGACCAGGTGGCATGAGTAGATCCACTAAAGGAAAGACAGTGTTGAATGGAGTAGGACAGGCTTCGTGGGGTCCTGAATCCTGGGCTGTGCAGCTGAGTCTTGCCAGCTAACCCAGGCAAGACAAATGCCTTGAGAGCAAACCTTCCTCCAAGCACCATCTTTCCCCTGTCCTGGGGGGAAGGGTTGTCCACAGTAGCCTGGGCACTATGGGGGTACATGTCACACTGCATACAGCACATACTGGGGAATAATGGCCAGCATCAGTGTGTGGGCAACAGCTGCTAGTGGTGCCTGGGTTTGCACACACATGCCACCCTCCTCCTCACACAGCTGAGAGCGCTCCCTGTGTTCGTGCATGCTTGTGCTGGCAGAGGTGCTCTGTGTATGACCAAATATCTGAGCAGGGGGCCATGCATGCGGCCAGCCACAGAGCGTGTCCCTGTGTGGCCTCCCTAGATATGGGGTGGAGGGGCACATGCTGCCTGTACTCACACATGCAGCCACAGGCAGGTGTGTGTGCTGCATTCAGCCAGGGGCGGTTATTATTCTTTATTAGTTTTCCTGTCCATCTGACATATTCTTTATCACTCTGACTCAATCTTTCACTCGTTCTCCTTCTCTCCCTCAATCATCCTCGATTAGTTTTTCTGTCTGCCTTCCATTCCCGTATTCTTCATCAGGCACTCCCTCTTCCACCCTCCCCCACTCTCCCTCTCCTTGTCTCTCTCCATCTCCCCTCCATGCAGCTTTCCTCGCTCCTGTCTCATCACCCCCACAGCTGTGGGAGACCGTGAGTGTGGAGTGGTCAGGAAGTGTGGAGTCATCATGGCTCTTTTCCAGGAGCTGATGGCTGCTCAGCCACCAGCCCTCCAAGTGCTCCCGCTCTGTCTCCATCGCTGCCCTGGCTGCCAGGCGCTGGGGATTTTCCTAGCTGCCAGGAGCAGCCTGGGGATGCTGAGTGACTCCAGCCCCCCAACTGGCACAGACGCTGCTATGCTGCTGAATTGTTTGCAGATTAAACCCCTGTCTCGAAGCAGCTCAGGAGCCAACATCTCCTTCAAGAGGGAGCAGATACCATTGGATGTTTGTGCCTTGCTTCTGCTTCCCCACCCCTCTGCTCTTCCTCCAGTCCATCCTAGCATGCACCCTCTAGCAGGGAAAACACTTGTCTTATGCTTCATCCCCATTCCGCTTCCAGGCTAGCAGCAGAATTCCCTGAGTAGGCTGGTGCTGTAGGACTTGTCTGTGAGACTGAAGGCAGCTGGCCAGATGCCAGAAGAGGCCCTGGCTGACAGCCCCAGGCCAATTCACAGCCTTTACTGCCTCTTATTTCAGCGTCTGTGCTGCTCCTGCTGGGGTGCCCCTGCCTGCACAGACCTGCAGTCACCAACCACAGATGGGGGAAGTCGGAGAAAGGATACGGCCATGTGGTAGGATGGGGTTGCATGGGCAGAGACTATGGAGACCAGAGAACAGAGCTGCTGGTGGACCTCAGGCTTTGAGTCATGGTGAGAAAGCACAGCATAGAGGGATGCTCTGGAAGGCACCTTTGACTAAAGACAAGGATGGATGAAGACATACCCTGCATCCCCCAGCAGAGAAGGCACAAATATTGTGCCTCGCCTCCCTCTCTTTGAGGGCCAGAAGGTAAAATCTGGAGCGCTGGAGGACTCAGGTAAGTGAAATGGGCTAGCAGTAGCTGCTGTTGATTTGTGGAGACAGTTTCTGCTCAGTTGCTCTCCCCCCCAACCCAGGAGGAAGAGGGTGCCTGCAGGACCCCGTGCTGGCTGCAGCTGGCAGCTCTCTGCATCGTTGTCCCTGTCTCCCAGCATGGAGGAAATCAGAGCTGGTATTGAAGGAAAAACCCTCATGCCACAGCAGTCTCCTCTGTGCTGCATGTGCGTGGCAAGGGTGGGTATCTTGACCCATCAGTTGGGGAAAGCACAGCGTTTCTGCAGCTGGGCCCAGCATGGTGCTCAATTTTGGGAGTGAGCCGTCCTATGTAGAGTCTGATTTCCCGACACTGTGCTTGCTGCTGTTGCTGGCTGAGAAGCCTTGTCACTGCCCAGCCCCAGAGCTGCCTTTGCTCTTGCCCACAGTGTCAGAAAAGTTCATTTCAAGGGTTGGTGGGGACCTGAGTTGGAGCTGGGAAGCCACATTGGATGGGAGACCTCATTAGTGCCCAGCAAAGCCCCAGGACCCTCATTGTACAGTGGCAAGCTCCCCTCTTGGCAGAGGGGTGCTGCAAGAGGCGATCGGCCCTGCATTGCATCTGCTGCTGATGCTGATGTATGTGACAGGAGCGGGGGTTGCCAGGAGACAGCATCCTCCTCCTCGGGTGCTGTGCAACCAACACGGCTCTGTGCTGGTGATGTAATGCTCCTCCAGCGCCGCTCATTGCCAGCCTGCCCTGTCTCTCCCTGCCAGCGATGGAGGGGAAAATGCAAAAGCCTTAAACAGACATTCCTGTCGCCTTCCTCTATCTGCGTTGTGCTCCCTCACCTCCTACGGTTACAGTGAGCAAGGCTTTGCAGAAACCAGCTTCAGCATGGGCACCAAAAGTCCTCTTGTGCCCCTCCGTCGTGGGTTGCCAGTCCTGTCTCCCAGTGTGCGAGGTCCATCATGGACCTGCTGCTCAGGTTTTGCCTACATACACAGTCCACAGCAAGATCTGAAAAGGTCTTCATCGTTTGTTCAGATATGGAGGGGAAAGGGAGAGGCAGATGGCCACTCACACACACAGAGGCTCATTGAATAAATATCTGGCTACAAATTATCTGCTGATCTAATAAAAAAGATATTACCTACCTCTACAAACCTAGTTTCAAATTATTCCTTCTGCTCTGTTCAGTAGCCTACTGGGAGATCACTGGCAGGTTAATTTGCTATTGAACGGGTCCCAACTGGAATTAGCACTTCAGCCTGCCTCTGGTTTCACTTGACAGTTAATGAAAGTCGCTGTTATTCACTCCTGGCTCTGAACTTTATGCACTGCACCATGTTTCACGGGTGTGAAAGAGCTGACCAGGATATTTTTCTTTGGACTTGCAAGGTATTCATTGCTTGCAAAACCCAAAAGGTGCTGAGATAGAAAATAAACTGCCATGTGTATGCTTTTACATGAGAACTTAGTGTGTTTCTAACAAAAGTGGCCTTTATCTGGTGACTGTCATTTTGATTGTTTTATATCTGTACAGTGCCCCAGAGGTGTGCATAGAAAATGCAAACAGATAAAGAGCATGAACAAGGTAGAGCTCTGGCAGAAGCCCTAATAAACCAGGAGGGTAGGCTGGTGGGGGGAGGCTGGCATGGGGGCGTAAGTTAAAATGGTCCGTCCTGCAAGTCAGCGCTGTTGCCTGCTCTGCACCTGGGGAAGGTGGCATGGAGGGCAGCAGGTCTGGTCCACAGCACAGGGATATGTGCCCTGCGAATGCCACTGGGGAGGAGAGACAGCTCTCCTCTACTTGAAGGGTACCCAAAACCATACCTCCCCAGCACCATCTGGGCTGAGCTCTCTCCATGACGATGAGGACATGGGTGACTTCCATCCCTGTGGCATTTGAAGAGGGTATAGCCAGGAACTGCTGGTCAGAGGACCACCTTCCCCTGTGCTGGTCTCGCCCACCACAGCTTCTGCCCAGAGATCTCCAGGACAGACAGCTGACTGAAACAAACTCCATGCAGGCATAATGGCAGCAGCCCATGCAGCCAGGTTGCCAAAGTCAAGGTCTGTAACAACGCAGATGCAACAGAAAATGCAATCTTTGCAATTACTTATCAGTCCCATCCCCACTGCTCTCCTTGCACAGCCCTCTTATCCCACAATGTTGCCCTTGCTCCATCACCCTCCCCTCATCCCATATACAATTTCTGCAGGCCTCCTTGACCTGCCAGCCATGGGCCAGAATCTTCCCTTGCAGCCCAGGCATGGTTTGGTTGGGGCTCAGTCCCATGCTGTGCCCCTGAAGACCAGTCATGAATAGCAGGAAGAGCTGAGTCAGAGGCACTGGTATTCCTCTCCCCTTTCTGACACCCCAAAGCCCCCTAAGTAATTTCCTTCTCCCTCAGAGTTTGCACCCTTCAGGCACTCAGAGACAGTTATCCGGCTCCTGCCTGCATGATTGATCAGCAAAGCTAGACAGATTTAGTTCATTTAATCTGCCTCCTAAATCCCATCCTTCAGCCCCTTCATCATTTTCCTTGTGTCTCTCTATTGTGTCCGTATCTCATTGGGACAGCAGTGTCTCCAGCTGTGCCCAGGCATACAAGCTGCAGGCAGGGGCTGCTGGTGCCAGCATGACTCCCGGCAGCCCTGGTGTGCGTGGCACAACTCCTGCACCAGGACACCCCACGTCCCTGGGCTATCCCTGCAGAGTGCCATCCCAGGAACCCAGGGTCCCTAAGTATGTTTGGGGTCACCTTGCATGCCAGGCACTATCTGTCTCTGGCTATCCCCTCTCCCTGCAGGAGCCTCCTTTGCAAATGCTGCTCCAAGCCCAGGACCCTCCAATGTGACTGGCAGTCCTCAGTGCCCTCGTCAGACACCTCATTGCTTGCTCCTTGACGAGTGCTGCAGAAAAGAGCTGCCAAAGCAGTCAGCACCAGGGCAGGGAGAGGATGCATGGGGCATGGTTGCAATCACTCAGCTCTCCATGCTGGTGCCTGTTGTGCCAAAGAATCCCCTCCCTGACACAGCCCTCTGTGCACCCTGGTGGCTGCTCCATCCCCAGCCAAGCAGTGGGCACCAGAAAGCAAATCCAGGGCTCTGTTTTCCTAAGTACTTACTGCTGCAGAGTCTTCCCTCTGCAAAATTTGGGCCAAAGTTTCCATTCCAGGCTAAACCAAGAGATGTTTCTTGTACTTATGGAGAAAAATCTCATGACGATGAGAATGTATGACTGATCTGGTGAGGCTTGCCTGATCCTGCAGAGTCCAAGACTGCAGGTCATGGAGCAGGAACTTGTTCTGCCCTCTGGGTCAGGGCTTTGGGGGCTCTTCTTCCATTCCTGTGCAATAAGACATATTGTCCAGGTGACCTAGAATTCAATATTTCTGTCCCAGATTCATCCAACAGATGTACTTAAAATTGCTGTTTCTGCCTCTCTGCCTGATTAGGACCTTCCTCTGGCTGCCTCTGTCCAGATTCCCTGAGAGCTGTCACTTTTCCAGCACCAGAAGCCCAGTGTGGCTCCATCCAAAGCAGCAGGACTGTAGCTTCTGCTGAGGTCCCCAGAGCTGGCTGGTCCACAAGGAAGAAGCCTGAAAGCAGAAAACACATCTCCCCAATCACCAATGGTGTGTTTTGCATCAGCCCTTTGATGGCTGGCACAGAAGATTGTGTGGGGAGAGGGAAAGAGTGTGGGGGTAAGTTACAGGGGCAAAAACACATGCACAGCCTACAGATGCTGTGGGTCGTGTGCTTTGTCCCCCTCTGCTCTCACAGTCCCACTGGACACTGCTGCAATTTTGTTATTTTCCAGAAGTCTATCGGCTATCGGCTCCATTGTTGGGTTGAAGATGGAGCCGTAAAGTTATCACTGCTGGGATCACTGTCTTTTCATGAAGGCTGGTGTACTTCCTTTTTCCAAATCCTCTGGTAATTTCCTGCTTCTCTGTAACTCAAACAACTCTATTGTTGGTTGCTGCTTTATTTCATAAGCTCAGTCCCACCCCATTCCCTGCTGCATGCCCCCAGCCCTGCTGAGCCATACAGGTTCACCCTGCCTTTGCTCAAGAATTATATTTGACAATTTGACAAGGTTTTCTTTGTTTTCTTATTGTCTGTAAGACACTTTTTAGATTTTCTTTCTTTTTTTTTTTTTTTTTGGTTAAAGGCAGATTTTAGAAGGCTGTGTGGCAGTTCAGCCATTTGAGAGTCATCACTAATTTAATCTTCTTCCTAATTTATTAATGGCTCCTACTTTCTTTCCAGTATTTGAGACTCCCTTGGTATATTTGTGAAAACCATCTTATTCCCCTTAACCTCTTTGGCAGTGTTAGTTCACTCTGCCTTTCCTCCCCGTCTCCGGCAGGTTCAAGTCAGTCACAGTCCTCCCTGTCTCTGATACAGTCACATCCCATCCCACCAGATCTCCCAGCAGTTTTGCTGCCTGCTTTTTGTGTGCTTCTTGGTAGGTGACTAGCTGGAAGCTGCCCCCTTATTGAGGGAGTATGTCAGACTCTCCCCATGCCACCCCAAAAAGTAACGTCCTTTCCTCCTCACGTCTCTCACCAGCAGGCAGGGGAGCAGGGGACATGATGCAGGGTCTGTAGCTTGCTGGTTTATTAATTACAGCCCCTCAAAGGTGCATCCCTCTCTGAGCTGGAAAGGCAGCCCTAGACCTTGAGAAAAAAATCTCTCCTAATCAACAGTACTCTGCAGGCAAGACCTGGAGTTGCTAGTGCACACCAGCTAACACATAATAAATGGAGTAAACTGATAAGCAAACATCACTTGAAGAGTGGGAGAAAAGTACTGAGACTGATCTGCAACAGTAAATATATTAGGCTTAATCCATCACTGGTTGAAGTCCCTGGTATGGCACAAGGTCCCAGTGGCTGCAAATCTCTCTGAAGCGCTCCAGGGGCTAGCAGGGAGCCCTGAAATCTCCCCATCACTTGAAACATGGTAATAACTGATACACTGGTGACCAAGCTTGTAAGAACTGGGTCTTGCCAAAGAGCCGGCTGGGAGAAGGACGGGTGGCATCTGCCAAGGGTGGCTTCTGCTGAAAAGAAACTTGGATCAGACTGGGAGGTTCCACCGCTGGGGACCAGGCCAGCCCACATCCTGGGAGCACCCCAGCCTCCCAGCTCTGCCCAGGTGTGGCCTGTACTGCATCCCCACCACTATCCTCATGGGGCTCTGCACCAACAGCCCCAGCTCCAAATGCACTCACAGCCAGGAAGCAGCTGGTTACCCCATGGAGACAGCATTTCACATCTGCCCCATGCAGCCTCAGAGACCATGAGGGGAAAGAAAGGAACTGTATTCTTACAGGAAATGCTGAGGATGTGACTTTTTTCTTCTTCATTTGCAAATGAAACAGGTCCATCAAAGTCTGATTTTTTTTTTCTAGAAATGAAGTTCTGGAAGCATTTCTTTTGGATTGGTCCAAATGTTCAGTGTCAACAAAGCCAAAATACATCATTGCAGTTTGGACTTTTTCAAACAAAAGTAGAAAGAACACTTAAATTAAATTTGTTCCTAAATGTCATTTTGAACAAAGAGAGAAATTCCTCAGCCTGGAAATGTTGAAACAGACATTTTGATAGCACCAGAATAGCTAATCCTATTAAAATAAAATAAGATGGGAATAGACACATTTTATTCTGTGGGTTTTTTTTTTTTCTTTGGTTATTTATTTAGTTAGCTATTTGATTTGGGCAAAACCACCATAAAAGATAAAATACTAAACTTTTTGAGAGAGCCGTTAGCATTGTGTGTTCCAAGCAAGGTGATGGGACCCCTGGTCTGTGCTGGAGGTATTTGGCACTGTAGCAGTGACTGGTCAGAAGAAGGGAAGCAGCTGCGCGGCTCCACCACCCCACCTCCCACAGGATGCTGTATCAGGATGTGCCAGCTCTGCTCACGGTGTCTTGGGTGCACCCACGGAATCATCCTATGGATGCAGCAGCTCTGTGTCACTGGGCATTGCATGCTGTGCCTGTGCTGTTAAAAGCGTCCCTGAAATAATCCAAGAGAAAAGCATCCCTTTTCAGGACACATCATGAAATGCTGACTTGTTGAGCAAGAAATGTTTTGCTCAGAGCACCTCAGGTCTGCCAGATTTTCACCAGCACTGCAGCTAAATTCCTTCACATGCCCATAAACCGCCCCAAAGCAGGAATCTCACCCCAGTGCTGCCTCTCTAGAAAGACTCTAGTCTTGTAAGACTGATGAACTTCTGTGTCAGTTCATTTCAGAGCAAAATCAAGTTAGGAGAAAAAAATATTATCATAAGCTGGAACTGTCAAAGCACAAATTGTGTTCCCAGATTGCTAGAAATGAGCAAAATGGAGTCTGGCTGGCAGCAGCTGGGGCTCCTCTGCCCTGTTGTTTGCTCAGGATTGTTTTAGGTCTCTCCTTGTGATGCAGCTGCCCTTCCCCATGCTGCAAATTTGGACATGTGTGACAGCCCCTCACATTTGCAGTGCCCATTCCCCCAGCATGTTGGGTGCTAGGTCCCTGCCTTCCCCTCCAGGACTGCTCCCTGGGTTTCAGCCACCTTGCCACCCACCAGCTCTTATTTTCAAGCCTACCTCACAAGAACTCCTGGCTCCAGAGCACTAAAAATCCCCATCTTTCCAGCTACCATGCCTCTCTATCTCCAGGCTCCCCACGTTTTCTATCTGTTGACCAAAGATTTACTTAAAATATCTCTTTTTCTTTTCACCCAAAGTTGCATTGTATTTAGCCAATGTGTTTTGACTGCTGTGATGAGATTGTTTGTCTAAATTGCTAGCAGCTGTAAAATGCAGACCTTGCTTAAAAGGGAGCCAAGACTGCATACCCACCACTGCCATGGACAGCAGGCCAGGAGCTCCATGCCTCCCTGCCTGCTCATTGCTGCCGGTGGCTGCCTGCATTGCCTTGCCCTGTGCCGGTAACAGCACCATTCACCCTGCAGCAGCAAGGATCCTGGTCAGAAGCCGGGCAGGAGCCTCTGTCCCATGTGAGCCTATATAATTTCATTACTGGCCATCAATGCACTTGCAAATCTGCTGCCATTCTCATGGTGCTGAAGAGACACCAGTTCCCTTTTCCAGAGCATCCCCTGGAAATGCAGACAGGAGAGGGACGAGCACAGGCACCGAGAGGCCGAGGGCAAAGACCTTCTCTTGTGCACAGCGCCACGCAGCACACAGCATCTCTTATTTCCATAACCAGCAGCAGAGGTGGCTTGGGCAGTGTGAGGGCAGCTTGGCTTCCTCCCCTCCCAGTGCTCCCCCTGAGCAGGGCTGAGCGGCAGGCATCTGGCTGCGGCGTGGACTGGGGCCAGGACTGGCATGTCAGTGTATTCATTCTTTTTTTTTTTTTCAGATGGATAAAAGCAGAAATCAACAGCACTTGGACTGGAATGCCCTGTGGTTGCCTGACAGCAGAAGCCAACCTCAGATACGGTCACACAAACACCAAAAAAACAATGAGAAGATCTAATTATAGAGAGGAGAAAAGCAGCCATCTAACCAGGCAAAGATTTGTATTTCTACTGGCAGACTCGGAGTGGAAGGCAGGAGGACAAAAGAAAGAGGGAAATGCTGCTTTAGGCTGACTCATGGTTCACTTGACTCCCAAGGAACAAACGTCCCTGTCTGCAGGAGTGAGCACACACAGTGATGACAAGCAGGTGTCACATGGGTCCACCTGGGTGCTGGCAGCTACCTGTGCCACCAGCCATGCCTCATGCCAAGCAGCCCTTCCCTACCCTGGCACAGGCAGCTAGACATAGTTTCAGTGCCTCCTAACCCACAAATCAATATTTAACACTGTGGAAAAAAACATTCGTCTCTGCAGGATAGGCTCTAAGGGCTTTAAAGGACTCACTCCCAGTGAGTCCCCTACGGAGGATGTGGGGCATTTGGTGCCAGGGAGGACCACCGGACTGACCAAGGATGCTGAATGCCCTCGGCACCAGGGGCCAGATGCACTGCTCAATCTGCACCTGTCCCCAAACTCTCCCTGGTGGAAACAGCACAGGAAGCAGAGGTGGTGGCTGCAGCAAGCTGCAGGGAAAGCTGCTGGGAGATGACCATTTGCAGGTGGTTTGGGGGACAGGCTGTGTGTGGATGCTGCACCCCATAGTGGGTGCACTGGCTAAGACAGCCCTGTGCTGCAGGGTGATGGGTGCTGTTGCTGAGCTGGGAGCTGGAAGCTCATGGGGACCAAAGTGCAGACTGGATGAGTCTCAGAGCTCCACTTCCAGCTGATGTGTACCTCCCAGGACCAAAGTGGACTCCCAGACCATTTTGAAAAAGCTTCTCTCTGCAAGGTGCCTGCTCTGGCTGCTTCCATGAGCAGAGTCTAGGCAGTCCACAGTGCTTTCTTTGACCAAGGATTATGGTAGTTTGGGTTCACTGTCTGCTCACAAGCACAGCAATGGGGCTGTGTTTTCAGCCCTAAAACATGGAGTAAATATGCTTCAGCAGAGGGGTGAAATACCCTTTGGGAGGAGGTGAATGGGGGTTGCCTCATGGCTTTTCTCCAGGAGTCCAGTTGGAGGCAGCAGCATCAGCAGCTCCCATCTGCCCTCAGAAAGTGGTTGTTCCTCTAATATGCCATGGGGCTTCCCATCCCCTCTGGGCTGGGATGTGCAGACCCAAGCATCCCAAGGGCTGTGAGCACCTGTGACCCTCTCCTGGCAGAGTTTCCTCTCCAGGCATTCCGCAGCCAGCCTTGCATCCTGCCCAGGCAGCTGCTTTGCTGTGCTGTAGAAGTGCCATGTCACTGCAGGATGCCTGGCAATCCCTGTCTCTGGCCTGACACAGATGCACAGGCTTTCTCCAAGAGCTGACGTCCATGAGGTCTCGAGTCAAGAAGCTGCTGCTGCTGCCAGTGCTGAAGAGCTGGTCCAAGAGGAGTGATGAAGTGGAAGCAGAAACAGCTGGCGCCGGCGCTGGGACCTGCTGCACTTGGCGAGCGGCGTGTGCGTCCTGCCAGCCCAACTGAATTTCCTGAGCTGTCAGGTTAGATGGAGAAGTGCCACGTCAGCCTCATCAGGTCACATTGTGGGGAGAATGCAGCATGTCAGCAGCAGCTTGTGCAGCTCTTGCCAGCTGCAGAGGCCCATGGGCTTTGGGGAGGGCAAAAGAAATGACATCTTGAAGGGAAACAGGGCTGCGGCTTGGGACAGGGAGGTGAGGTTTTCAGCAGGGTTTGGTAATGGCTGATCTTCACACCTGCATGGGTCTACTGGCATTTTATCACCCATCAGTAGAAGCCAAGACATGCCTACTCTCAATGACTCTCCATGGAGGAGATTTGGCCACCACCGACACTGAGTCTGGGCCACCATGTCACATAGTGGCTCATCTTGTCAGGTTTGGCGAAAAAGCCAAGTGTGTAAAAGGTGACATACTTCGATAGCTGTCCTTTTCACCTGGTTTAGTGTTAAACCTCTGGGCAGCAGTTAGGGAAAAGAGCAGTGATACGTGGGGGCAACAGCATTATACCAGCTGGCTCATTCATGCAAACCTGGAGCATGGTGTGTAGCAGCTCTGCATGGTCACAGGGCTGGAGATCTGAGGGGGGTCAGCAGAGCCACGGGGGCCCAGGCTCTTGCAGCCTTTACACCACAGTGTGTAGCCCATCGCAGAAACTGTTCAGTACACCTTTGCTGTGACTTTTCATACCCGTGCTGCTAGCAGGTTATTCTAGAACTGCCCCAGTGGACTTGTGGCTTGTTCAATCCTATTTTCCTTTGTGCCAATGTCACCCATTAGCTCAAAAGATTCTCCTCCATGACCATCCCTGGTGCATTTTTGGGGAGCAGGATGCCTTCTGAGCCATCCTGGTGGGAAGGCAGGCCAAACTCTTCCAAAGACAGGGAGGGGGCCACGCTGGGCTTCTCAGAGTGAGCAGGACTGGCAAGACTGTTCCTGATGAGGCCTCACTAATGCATCATCTGCAGCACTGATGGGATTCTCTCTCCAGGAAGTATTGTAGCTCAGCTCACACATGCCTTTTTGCTGCTGAACCAAATTGGCAGTTTATGGCCCTTCGGTGACTGACTCCCTCAGCCAGCTCCTTCTGCTTTTCATTTACTTCCAGCTACAGTTGAAGTTCCTGCATCAGTTCCTAAGTACCTGACCTCACATTTGTACTATTGAATTTCCTTCCAGGTCTCTTACTGCAGTCTCTAAGGTCACCCAATTGCTTCTGTTTGATATTCCACTGCTGCCATGCGTTGGTTTCCTCCTTTGAATCACCAGCAGGTTTTATCAGCAGTCTCCTACCTTTTGTGCAAAGATCATTAGTGGAAATATTAAGCAAAATCAGACCCCAAATGGATCTTTGAGAAACTCCATTAGTAGCCTGCCTGCAGCTTAATGCTTGCTGTTTTAACACTATCCATTGCTGCCTCCCCTCCAGCCATTTCCCATCTTACCCTTGTTCCTTATCATTTCTCCATTAATCCCCCTCTTCACCAGTTTAATTAATAATTTCTCATGTGCATTACATCAAATGCTTGACTGAGGTTCAGGGAGATGAGATCTACTTCAATTCTTTTGTCTGGGAAAGCAGATACCTTCTTAAAGAAAGTTATAAAGCCAACCTGCCACAGTATGCCTTTGGTAAATCCATGTGGTATTTAATCCCGTTTTCTATTTACTTCAATGCTTTTAATTACAATTTCCTTTAAAATCTATTCTAAAGCCTGGCCTATGGCTCAGGTCAGTTCTCAAGTTGTCTTTTCTTCAAATCCTGCTTTTTTCTGTTTCTGGTCAGCCAGCTCTTCAGACCAGTGAATAACTCCTGTGGGCACGAGCACCAATTGTCTGGGAGAGAGTTACATGAAATGCAGTCTGGGCAAGGTTGGACAGCTTGGAGAAGACTTCCAGCTGTGTCCCACAGCTAGCTGCCAGTGGGGTCCTGTTCTGCAGTGGGAGTTGGAAGCCTTACTGGGAAGGTGTCGATGCTTAGTAGCAACAGAGACTATCAAAGCCCAGAGCATGGTTGCTCTGGGGCAGGGAACCATGATGCCCACACAACCACTGCAAGCAAATATCTAAACCTTCCCAGGAGGGAAGGTCTTGTCCAGATGTTGTTCCCCACCATATACTGTGCAGGTAACAGCGTCTCCATGGAGGTGAGCTGGGGAGTTCAGTCCAGGTCAGCATGTGTCCCCAGGAGGTGACAGTGCCAGTTAGTGCTGCTGTGTGCAAAGATCATGTATCTGCAGACATGTTTCTGTGCTAGAGGTTTCAGAGGTACCAGAAGGCTTTGGGCTTCATGGGACCAAGCTTGGCATGTTGAACAGGATCAGTCATTACATGACACCAGAGTAAGGCTAAAAGGACCCACACCATCTCTACATCTGATTCCAGTACCCAGAGAGAAGAAATGTAAAAAAAGAAGAATGGATGGTCATCCAGGAGAAAGAAAGTGTGGACAGTTGTAAGGAAAGCACCCAGGTGAATCCCTGATGAGGAAAGTCATGTGTCTAACCCAGCCCAGAGATGTGCAGAGCTTAGAGAGGAGAGACTGTTAGCAGTATACTGAGATGAAGAACCTAAGAGAGGAGGAACCAGTGCAACTTGTGCAGCACATGAGATGGGTCACCACGAAATTACTCTCCTTTCCTGCTGAGACTCCTGGCATAGGCCCCCTCCAAGCCTCCTACTTGCTGGAAAATGGTTCAGGGATGTACTGTGCCCACAGGGTTCTCATTAAAAGTGGGTAACACTGTTCTTTTTGTTAGTATTTCATGAGACTGTTGAGCTACTTCAGTTGTGGGATGCTTTCCTTCTTGTACACCTCAGGCTGCTCAGTGTACACGCTCACTGGAGCCACTGGCCCTGCAATAGACTTCTCCTGGCTCAGCTCATGTATAAACCATGGGACTGCCCCATAATGTTTAACCTACAAAAACTATGGCTGAAAGACATGTGATAGTTTTCTATAAATATTTTGTGGAAAAAGAGAGAGGGAAGGGTAAACATCAGCATGGCAGCTTGTTATTTAAACTATAGGCCAGTGTTGGCACAGGAGCAAATGGGATAAACTATTCATGAATATATTTTGAGTAAAAATTGGGAAAACTGCTGAAGCCATCAGAAGATCAGGGTAGCTGTGAAAAGCCTCCTGAGAGGATCAGGGAGGGGTTGGTTCAGAGCCTTTTTTAAATGTTTCTGAAAGAGTCCTTCAGAGCTTCTTGGTTTGCCCCTGGCACCCTGCTCCCAGGAGCAAGGAAGGAGGGTCCCACACCCTGGGGGTCCACATGGGAGGAGCTACACCATGCCCTGTTGCCTCCCCATCCCTCTGCCCTACTCAGACACCATCACTGCCCCAGGAGGCTTGTGCTGTGCCTTGCTGTGGGGCTCAGAGCTTTCCTCTGGAAAGGTGGGAAAAGACTTATGGGGACCAACACCCCTGGAACTACAATGTCTGAACATGGCATTTTCCTTACTTAACCAGCTCTTGATTTTCTTTGCTTAAGAAAAGGGAATTTTTTCTTTTCTGTTAGCAACAGCTAGAAACCACCCTCCTCTAAGCTGGGCCCTCTGTTCAATCAGGACAAGAAAAATTATTTTAAAATGCTAAACTCTTTGCTGGGAGAGGTGTCCCTGAAATGCAAATGGGTGCAGCAGTGAGGGACAGAGGTGGTGGTCATTCTGTGGGAGAGGAGCGGGGCTGGAGCCACCAGCACTGTCACCCAGGAGGGGATGGAAATCACTCCCAAGGAGTTATTTGGTTTGGTATGGGGCACTGTGGTGATGCTGACGGGCGGTGGGTGAGGAGAGGATGTCTGATCTTGCTCCTGCTCTTCAGCTGATGAAGAGGTTCCACTGACCCTGTGCCCAGCTCCCAGCAGACTTGACTCCGAGATTGCTATGCAGGGTACAATCGACAGGTCATCTTCCAGCTTCACAGAACCCTATCCTGAATTGGCAGAAGTACCTGTGAACCAGAACCAAACTAAAAGACTATGTTTGTATTTATGGGTTTTTTTTCAGCAACATATGTTTAGTAGCAGATGCTTCCTATGGGAATGTGACCAAAGAAAGGATGCCTTTGCCTGACCCTCTTTCCACACTGTGCAGACCCAAGAGGAAAATGGAGAACAAATATTTGTTTTCAGATGTTCAGGAAGCTGCATTTCCACCCTGACAGCCCCTTCACCCTGCACAGAAAATCTCTCTGTGTTTGCAGATATATGTGCTTACCAGCTCCAGTGTATAAACAACTGTGTCCTCTTGCCAGTCTGCATTTATCTTGTAGCAAAACTCAGATGCAGATTATATACATATGAGGTGTAGCCTAGAAATTTTTGGTTAGTTCCCAAAGCAGCCTGAAGTACTGAAGTCATTGCACATCTTTGAACTAGGGAATGAAAGAACCAGAGGAGTTCCTGGAGCTTCCTCAGATCCTGAATTTTGGACAGCTATTACTTATATGTGCTCTTCAGACACTAAGAATTTGCCAGCCCTTCCTAATAAAATCCTGAAAATACCTTTTAACTGGACCAGGCCCTGGCCTCTGAAGCCTGGATCACAAGGAGCTCCAAAGCAGAGGCTACTCACAGGGAGCAGCTCCTCCATGCTCCAAGAGCATATCTCCGTCTGTGGGCTGGTGTCCCACTCCTCACATGGATCCTCTTCCATTTCTTCTCCTCCAAGCCCCTGTTGTGTTTAAACACAGAAGGTGGTGGCACAGTATGTACCAGTATGGGCGACTGGAGGAGTGGGATGGGGGTGGAAAATTCAGCCTCTCTGTCCAGATCCCAGACAGCGTCTTGGTCATCTCTGGAGTTTGCAGCCATGTGCTGGGGCTAAACCATGTGCTGGGGCTAAACCATGTGCTCCAGGCTAAAGTCATGAAACTTCTCTGCAACCTGGTTGGTAAAACATGTTGGAGCAGCATGTAACCTGTTACAGTCATCAGTCTAGTTCAGCCTTTCCCTGCGAGCAATGCCTGTATCTCCTAACACACACATACATGCTGTGCCTCATTGGCTGCAGAAGCAAATATGTTGGAAGGAAAAAAGGGATTCTCTGAATCCGCCTGTGTTGCAGTGGCATCAGCTCCAGGGCAGGGCCTCCAGCAGTGAGCTGCAGCCATGAGAAATGCTGAGTGGACCATTAGTACCAAGAACATCTCCTGCCTTGGCAAAAGGAGCCTGGCCTTTGTCACTTCCCATTTATCAACTTTCAAAGGCTGGACATTCAACTTTTAGTCTCCAACCATCTCCTGCTGACTACTTCATGCTCCCCATTGCCACCTCCAAATAGGAACCAGTGCTTTCATGCAGCTGAACTAGCAGGTGGTGTCAGCAGGTCGTGTTCCCCCATCCAAACATGCCTGTGCACAGCCCTGGCTCTTGGGTATTTTTTCAGCTGGTGCAATTGCCCAGCATACAAGCAAGCACCAGGAGCAGGGTTTGTCAAACTAAAAATGGAGCTCTTCTGTGGAGCTCCTGAGTGTTAGATGACAATGCTGCAGCTTGTCAGCTGAAGTGTGACAGAGCTCCTCACACAGGTAAACCCTGCAGGCATCTTCAGGCAGGAATGCTGCTGGGAGAGGGGACAGTGTGGGATCACACAAACTCCCTTCTGCAAAAACAATTCATGGGCTGAGCTGTGCTTTCTGTGGTCTGGATGGGTTTGCTTGCTTGGTTTGGGTTTCCTAGGGTGGGTATAAAAGGCTGCTTCCCTGTGATAGCTTCATTTGTGCAAGGAGTTTTGCTGGTATAATGTGGCAGTATTTGTGTACCAGCAAGGCACTCCTCCAGTCAAAAATCCGCAATGAGGTTGTTATAAAACCAGTAGCTTAACTGTGATGCTAACCTCAGTCAGGTGGCAACAGGCAGCTGCCTGCTCATATAACCTTTTCCATGTGCCTTTGTCTCTCTGGTTTCCACTAATGAATTACGATCAACCAAAATATATAGCCTTACAGCTTGATAATGCAGCTATTTGCTCTCTGTCCAATGGCAGAGTTTCACTAAGGTTTCAGGGATAGCCGGGGAAAATGGCTGGATCTGTAGGCCTTGGGAGCAAAGGAGCCTCCTCAAGAAGAGAAAGTTCCTTGGACCATAGACCCATTTGATCCAGTGCCCTGATTCATAGAAAGGATCCCATGGCAGCAACCAACTCCTAGGAGAGAGGACAGATTTCTCAGTTCAGGTCCTGAAGACAGATTTGGGAAAGAAAACCCCTCTGGGATGACTGTCAAAGCCTATCTGTGTCTCCTGGCTCATGAACAGCATCCGAGGAACCTTGCAGCCCAATGGCTGGAAATAACAATCCTCCAGGAGGCAACAGCCATGCCTCAAAGAAGTACAGTGCAAAGGGCTCCTCTGGCTCTATGCCACTACCTGGTCCTCCATCCCAGGAGACTACCAGCATGCTTTCACCAGCTCCAGAGCCTTTTGCTCATTCTCCTTTGGCAGATGTTGCTAAAACCTGAGGTCCACTTAAAGAATTGCAAAATATGGTCACTTGCAAAAACAGAGAGGAGCACCTACAACCATTGCTTCAGGTCTTTTGATTGTAATTAACACAACTGTACTTCGATGAGCTATTTTAGATAGTCTTTTCATGACAATCTGTCAAACTCTGGACATAAAGTCCTCCAATTCACTTAAGCTTATGCCAGCACAGAAATCCTATATCTGTAGAGTTGCCTGTGATTTAGATCTGAGATTTTAAGGTGCTCCAGACTAATTTTCCTCTGCTCCTTCTTGTCAGCTCAGAACTTCAGTCTCACAGACACCTTTGCCTTTGTTGTGCTGCAAACAGCTGCCATATTTCTTGGTTTTGCTGGGGTGGTCTCAGGCCTCAGAAAGGGCACAAATATCTTTGGAGTTTCTTACTTGGAAATGCTTTGGGCGTATTCATCTCATCAATCTAAACACCTATTTTTAAAATATTATCTGTCAGCAGCTGCAGAAATATTTGTGTTGGAGGCATAGCCCCCCCACAGGAGACCCAGCTCTAAGACGGCAGGAGTGAGCCATTCAGGGTCACAACCACTCTGGGTCATGAGCAGTGAAGGACAGTGTGTGGAGCTGTGATGTGTTAAACCCAGGTTGGCATGCTTCTGCAAAATAACCTCATATTCTTGCTCTACTTTCCAGAGCCTTCAGAGCCACCAGAAACTCCCCAGGCCAAGCAATTTATCTATCTTCCTGCAGAAGCTGACAATTTCAAGTCCAAAAGACATTCTAAAAGACACATGAATTTAGAGGGACACCAAAAGGTGCCTTTCTGCCTCAACTACCCCATAATTTGGAGGCCAGAGTATTTCTTTCCCCTTCAGATCTGCTCTCTGCTTTACACCACAGGCAGCAAACCCAACATGTACAAAAGACCTACCTAGACATGTGTCTTGGGCAGGGCACCAAAGGCGGTTCCCTCACTGGTGCGATGGTCATCCCCAGGTGTACTTCAGACACCACACTGTGCAGCTCGGGGCTCACTGGGTCCTGCCCTCATTCTTGCAGAGGAGCTGCCAGCAACGGGGCACTGGCTGAGGCGCCCCCTTGGCTTGTGGCTTCCCTCAGCCACCTACGGATGGAAATTAGATCTGTGCAGATCTGCAGTGGGGTCTGCCCTGTGAAGAGTTTGGATAACCTCATGGGCAGGTCTGAAAACTGCCTAGCTGCCACAAGGGATTTTAATATAGAAGGAGGAATTTTGGGAAGTCCCACAGAAGTCCAGCAGGGACCATATGATCCAAGTCAGGACCTTCCCGTGCACCCACAGGCCTTCTGCTCTTGCAAACCTCAGAGAAGGAGTCCATCAGGCACCCTGGGAAATGGGTGTTGCTGGTTTTCTTTTCTTTTTCAAAACACTGACAACTACGATTTGTCCCTGGATGTTTTTTTTGCTTTGGACTTTTCCTTCAGTTCTTGTGAAACTGAATCATTTTGTGACCAGGGGAACCTGGACCTGCTCTGAGCCTACAAACAGAGCAGCAGCTAAGACTTCTGCTGCAGCTCTTGGCTCCCAGCCTGAGCTGGTGCCCATGTGTGTCCCTTGCTGGGCATCACTGGTTCTGGAGCACCTGGAGGTGTGACAGCCTGCTCATGGCAAGGTGGTCGCCTGCCAACCAGGTTCTTCCATCATCCATTGGTTAAATTAACCATGATGAAATTTGGGGCAGTTCCTATCTCTCTCCCATCTCGTCACCTGTTCCCTGCAGCATCGAGGGTGCTGTTTTTCCACACACCCTTCCTCACCACTGTCCTGCCCAAGCACCCCCATGCTCTGCATCCCTCAGCACTTCTCACATGTCTGCTCTCATCACCATTTCCCACAAGCCACTGGCTGTGGCTCCCAAGTGCTTCCCAGGCACCCTGATGCATGCTGTAGCCAAGCTACCACCCCTGTTGTTCAGCTCCCCAGATCTATGTGAAGACCATGGGACCACTGCCTACATTACTGGTCTTTGCTCTCTCTCCTTCATGCCTGCCCATTTCCCAAGCAAAGCAATGCCTGCCCTTGACGTTTGTGACACTCTGGCCTAGATCACTTTGAGTTAATAACATTCATTTCACAGTGCCGGGATTTCACTGAACCCTTTTCCTTATTTTTCACATGATTGCCAGTCTCTTTTGTTTCACTAGCCGAGTCTAACAATTTCTCTAACTGTCAAAAAGGGCCATTAATCAAATGAGCAGCCCCTGTTCCACACCATATGTGAGACACATTTGTGCGCACAGCCCCATGGAAGTCAGCCTCTCCTTTGCATGGCCAGGCTCGAGCTCTGCAGCATGTCCTGCAGCCTCACCATGGGCATGCTCTTTTCCATTGACTTTGGCTGCCATCCTGGAGATGGTTTGCAGCATGTGGGCCTGGCCTCCTTGCTGGGACCTTGTTGCGCTGCTGCGCCATGCTCATCAGCTCCCCAGCTAACACAGGTGGAACTTCTGCTGACCATCCTTGCCTGGACCTCTGCTGATCCCTGACCAATGCAGACTGTCATCTGGTCCCAGGCAGCATGCAAGGATAGGTGCCAGCTCTGGATAAGTCAGTCCAAGGGAACTTCTGCAGCATTATCAGGACTTGGTTGCTCAGCTTAGAATCAGCCCTCTGCCCTGGTTCATCCCCCTGCCTGACCATCCTTGGTTCATCTTCCTTTCTGGTTTGAACTGCAACATGGACCTGAGCCACTACTCATGGAGGAGGGTAGCAGCACTGGGAAGAGAAGGGGGTGCCTTGCACCCGAGCAGGGACAGCATGATTTCATGCTCCTGTGGAAAGCAGAGAGGGCAGAAAGAGTAGGGCTGTCATGTCTCAACTGGGCTCTGTATGTGGGCTGTGCCAGATGGTTGCCTGTGCACAAGGGTTCTGCACAAGGCAATCCTCTGGGCCCCTCATCCTCATCTCTTAGCAAGTGCCAGGAAGGCCAGGGCATGCTAGCTTCTTCCTGTTTTCATGAAGCCTTGTGGTTCCAGTGAGATATTTTGCAGGTCAGCCTTTCAACCCCCTTTGCCAGCCACAGTGGGCAGTTTGAGGCTGCACTTGAAACTATTCCTGAACATCTCAGCCCTCACCAGAGCTTTTACTTCCAGGCTATTGGCTTTGACCTCTTTGTAGCTGTAGGCCATCTCTCTGTCTCCTAGAAAGCCTCTAGAAAGAGCTTGAACTCCTTCCAGCCCTCCTAGATTTTTTTTCATTTGCTTCGGATATTTGCTTCCTCTCCATTTAGGCACAAGAGGTCCCAGCTTCTTCCAACACAGTGTTTGTACAGAGTCTTTTTTTGTCACTGGGTCTCCTTGCAAAATGCTTCATCGAAAGATGAAAATAGGTACAGGGTCAGTCTAATCTGACGAGAGGTAGGCATCTTCACCTGAGTTAATCACTCTGGTCTCCTTTTACAGCAGGTTTGGTGTGTGTGCCAGAGTAGATCAAACATATCTTGCCTGGAAATGTATTTTTCTCTGCACTGAGTGCAAATGAAACAGAAATGAGTAGCCCAGTTGGCAAGATGTACACTACAGACATCTAAAGTCAGGTGAGATGAACTCTGCTCAGGCGTCTGAGCACGCTCCTTCCTCTCCACACTCACACCCACATGCACACATGCTGCGTCAGGCAGGGCAATATCTTTTTCCAGGAACCATAGCACAATATCAGCACCTGCAGAGGGGAACTCAGCAGCAGTGAATTGATTTTCCTGCAGGGCTTTTAGCTAATAGATGTCCTGTTCTCACCCACTCCCATCCCACATGTACTTTATTCCAGAGGCACTGCCTTGCCTTCCCAAAGCTAAATGTTTTCTCCTTTGCTAGGGAAAGTCTGAAAGACTTTGTCCAGTGGCATAATGTAGCAGCTGTGGCACAAAGCCTTAGCCAATAACATGGGGAAAAGGGGCAACAGTGACCTTGCATATGACATCAATAATTAAGCCAAGTCAGGCCTGTAGAAGCACAAGAAGAATGACCTGAGAGTGTTAATATGCACACCAGCAATGCAAAAAGCATGCATCTGAGAAAGCAGGTGAGTATGACTGTGAATTCATGTGCCATGGCCGCGTTCACCATGGACGTCCTCCCCCAGTCACATCGTCTTTGATCAGGGACCCACTGACCATGCCAGGATTCAGTAGAAATGAGATGGTGTATGCTATGGATCTGTCTTCATGCTGGAGGTTGGGTAAAAGCTGCCACAGGCATCGTCCTTGAGTTGCAGCTGATCACAGGCTCAGGTGAAGCTCACAGTTTTTCCAGGAAAACTGTAATAAACAGCTAGATGTCCTGTTTTGTCATGTTACCTGGAATAAAGCAGGCTAGGAAGCAGCCAACATCAGGGTGATGGAAGTGCTGCACTTCAGGGACTTGGCATGCAGGGAACTGGAAAAAAAGCTGGGATCACTTTGTCTGGTTTGATGAGTGGGGATGTGGTACAGGATAGCTGTTCATTACAGGTATCATGTAATAAACAGCCAGTTCCCCTCCTCGCCTTTTCTCAAAGTGAAAAAGAAAGTGCCAGACCATTAAACCAGAAGGCGACCTAATTAAAACTGATAAAAGGAAACAGTTTCATATGTACAGCAAAAGCTTAGCTGGGGGGACTCATGGCCACAAGGCATGCCTAAGGATGTGGATTTAGCAGGGATCAGAAGAGGGTTAGATCTTTAAATGGGTTAGATGAAGTCCCTGGTGGCTACCCTTGGACAGGATCACACATTTGGCTTAGCAAGGAGATAAGCCTGCATGCTTTGGGCCATAAACCAACCACTTGTTCATGCTCTCAGGCATCTGCAAGGAAAGGGATCCCTGCTTGGGTATATGGCAGAACTTTGGAGGCTGGAGACGAGGCCAGACAACAGCCCAAAGAGGGCATGCGGGCTGCAACAGTAGCAATCAAGACTGAGAAACAAAATGAGAGTGTCATGAAGAAGAGCAGCAAAGTTGGACTGTCCCACAGGATACAGGACCCTGACCACCACTTCCCTGGATCCACCAGATGCCTTGTCCCTGCTGTGGGACCCTGAGGGCTACCAGCTCCCTCTTTCTGGGGAAGATTTGTCATTGGGTGAAATGTGGTGAGATTAGAACAGTAATCTGCTTCTCACTGCAGAAATGAGGAGGGAACAAATAGCAGGAGCTGGATTCTGAGTGAGATGTGGCTGTCAGCAGCAGGGGGACTCCGGGCAGGGTGGGAAAAGCCCTGGTGGTGCAGGAATACTCGGCCCTTTGGGGAACAGGCTGATGCGTACAGGAGAATGCAACTGTGCTTAGAAATCCCAAAGATAGAAAACCCCAATATTTTAAATGGGAATGGAAACGTGTCTGGCACAGAAGTCAGGCTGCAGAGCCCATGCCTTGTAGCCGCCAGTATCAGTGCCCATTTGACCTGAGATCTCTGGGAGGAACCCTGACACATCTTCATGGACATCTGGGACCATGCAAAATTGGTGATGCTTACAGATCCCTTGACAGAGCACAGCCACCACATGAGCACTGGTGAAAGACCTGGTCCCACAGCCCCTTGGGGAGGATGCCCATGGCAGGCAGGGATGCCTCCAGCCAGGGGTAGAAGCAAAGGGCACTGTCAGCACTAACCAAGAGAAAGCTCCACACAGAAAGAGCTGCACCAGTGGAAAATCTATACAAAACCCCTTCTAAACACAAACAGACAGATCATTATATGAAAGAGCTATAAAGAATAGAGAAAGGCACACTAATAACTCTTGGTAGGAGCCATGACCACAGCGATGAAAGCATCAGTCTGGCTATTTGAATTGCAGGGATTTTCAAAGAGACTCCAAGTGTGGCAGGGACCCACAGGCATTTCAGAAAGGGGGAGATGTGAATGGTAAAGTTTGGGCTGCTTTGACACGCCAGCCTCTCTGGCATAGATAAAGGATCTCTTTCTAATCAGCAGTGCTGGGACCCAGTGGAGCACACGCAGTGCGGGGGTTCCCAGGGTACATTATGAACATTGAATTCACACACCAAATAGCAACCAAAAGGAGGAAAAAAAAGCAGTTCATATAATTAAACTGCGACTGAAGAGAGAAACAGCCTCGGTGCTGGGTTAGCTGGGGAGTGCTGGAGTCAGGCAGCTGGAAAGAGGGAATGAAGGGGCGGGGGGAGCAATTGTGGTAAAAACCTGGAAAATTCATTTTGAACAAACTCATTAGAAAGATTGCAGCCCTGTCCTCAGAGGGGCAGAGGAAGAGCTATTGTAGAGAGCTATTGTGCTGCTCAAGAAGGAGTCGGTGCTGCAATGGCACCAGTCTATGGGAGGTGGATGGCAAGGCTCCAGAGCTTTCTGAGCTGGGAGCATTAAACCCTCTTTGGCCAGCAGCTCCAAGGAGCAGGTGGATTAGGAATTTCCTTGGATGCAGAGCAACTACACGTGGGGGATTTTTCCTATTGAGCCACTGTGCTAGCCAGTGTCGAGCACTCCCATTGGCAGAAATAGAGGCTGCCTCTTTGCCATTTTCCTTAAAGCTGCCCGCCAGTGCGGGTTTGCAGTTTTGATCCAGCAGTTTTACCAATGCCGCAGGGACACTGGGGCTGGAGGGAGCGGCAGAAGCGCTAGGAAAGAACAGAGCAGGATGCTGAGAGAAGGCAGCTGTTCCAGTTTAACCTGCATGAACCAGTGCTTTATCCCAAAATCAAGCTAGTGCTTGTTTTGCTCCCTGTAGACATAGGCCCTTTTTCTCACAGCAAAGGTTTTAGCCATGAGGGTTGACAGCTTTCCGCATTGCTCTAAGTTGCCTGGAGCACCATCCCTGGGGGACACCAGCAACAGACTGGGGAAAGTGGAGAGACCATCACCCAAGAACTCTGCTATGAATGCTTGGGTTTGGTAAGCAGGACCCCAAAGACATTGCAAGACTGGCTGCCCTTCCCACCTGGGACTGCAGGATTTTTTAATTATTTTTTTTTTGTTGAGGTGCCCATATCCATTTTTGTTATAAATTTTACAGTATAAGCGTATTCAGAATGGCTGTTTGCACAAGACTATTTGCACTGGGCCAGAACTCCTTATGGGCACCAGTGTCATGGGGGCTCCCCTCGTCACCTGAGGGATGTTGAGCACCCAGGGTTGCACCTAAGGAGCAAAAGTTCCTTGCAGGTGGTAGCAGGACAATAGGACATTTAACTCCCATTTTTAGCAGTACTGTAGGGTGCTAATATGATGGGGACATTCCACTTTATCTGTCATCAATAACCTGTACACAAACAAATCCCCACACCAAATACTTGTCATACCCTCAGTGGCGAAATGAAACTCCATGCTTAGACCTGACTCTAAGGAACTGATTCCATTGCCTCTGACTTCCCACAGTTTCAAACATCATGCAGGTGGGGAGCAGAGCTGGCAATAAAGTATGATCTACCCCATGTTACTGTGGCATGGTTTATAAGGGGAATTAAACTGGTGAATGGGGTTGTTTTTACTGGCCAGATGATCTCTGCCACAAGGTTTCTCACTGGGGGCAATTCAAAACATGCTTTATGGTGCCATGTGTGCTGCCTCTTTTGTGCAGCAACACAAGAAGGAGATATCATGAAAGCATCTGGGCTGGGAGTACATGTAACTGTCATTGAGGTTCAGTGCAAAACTTTATTGCCAGGAGAAACTGCAGAATAGCTGCCGTTGCTTTGACAACAGCCGAAGCAGCCTGGTCCCTAGGTGAGGAGGATGTGAGCTCAATGTGAGCCGTGAGTGGGTCTACTAGTATCATCAGCTCTGGTGCACTTGCTGATGGGTCTGGCTTTGAAGACACAGGATATACCTTTCCTTGCCCCAGCAGGTGATAAAATCCCCGGCCTTATGAATACCTGCTTTATGGAGCAAACCGTACCTCAGGGGTATTAAAAAGCTCCAGTCCCTGAAATAAAACCCTTGCTTTCCAGGGTGTTCTAGCTGTCAGCTCAGCCACACAGCACTGCATTAGTCAGAAGATACTGTGTAGAGGTCCACCTGAACCCCAGACAGATGTCTCTGTCTGGGGACTCCTGTCTCCCACCCAGGGCCCCTTAACAGAGACAAGCTGGTGAAAAGAAACATCCAAAGTCACAACATATGGGTCTATCACTCCTTCATCACCGGATCAAATAAAAGAACAAGCCTGCGTGCACCACCAGAGTACACGATGTCTGGTAAGAACTACACACAGCAATGCAACAGGGCTTGAAACCATGATCTCTTCCACTTGGCCAAGGTCGGGTAGTGCCCATTTGCAGTGCCACTTGTCCCCATTCACTACAGAGGAAGCCTACATGTTTCACCCTGGGTTTGGTTTCCAAGTCCCTTTGAGTGTGGCTGTGCCTAGGTCTTGGATGTGGCTGTGCAGCCTTCAAGCAGACTCTGGGCACTGAAAAACCACTGTTTTGGGACACTGAACTGGTCTCATGAGTGTTGGGGAAAATTGTCTCCAAATTAATTTACTACACAGTAGTGTTTGACAAGCATTCATTGTGCACCAGCTTCTTGGAAGCTGGACCCCTGTCTTTATGGCTTCCTTATTTTTCCAGAGATCTACCATCAGATCCTACTGTCCTTTAAATGCCAGAGTACACAGAAATGACAGAACTACCAGGCTGGGTTAAAGCCAGAGCCTGTCTGCTCCAGGACTCTCACTTTGGTGTCCTTTTTGCATACCAAGCATTGTTGGCTGGCTTTTCTTCATGTTCTGGATTTTCCCCAGCACCATTCCCAGCATCATGGACATTCCCATGACTCACTCCAGGCAAATGCATGGTAAGAGTGACAAAGTGGAGACCAAGTAAAATGCTGCAGTATCAGTGACCTTTGAGCAAAAGCTTTCTTAGAGGAGAAAAGACCAAAAGCAATTAGCTTATGTACACGGGGTGCCGCGCTGGATGTGCATATCAAATGCTAAATCTCAAATGTGCCTTCAGCTGACCACAGTAAACATCACAACCCATTGCCAACCTCAGTGGGACAACAGTAGCTGTCTCCCAAAAAAGAACTTTTCATTTTATAAAGGGCTTTCCAGGTCCATACAAGATCTCCAGGAAGGTCAGATACCTCCAGCAGTCCAGATAAGAAGGGGTGAGGAGCTTCGGATTGTGGTAGGAGCTTGGGATCTCCTCAGCCTGCTGGTGGATGTCAGGACAAATTTCCAAGAAGGGCAGGGGACATCCTGCCTTAAAATCAAGAAAGAGAAGGCAGATGCAGGCATGGAGGGACACAGCTTCTGTGAGCACAGCCATGCTGCAGAGCAGGGGAGATAAGGTCTGACATGCAGAAATGTTTTGTTGGCACTGATTAATCTGACCACGAGGGAGAGAGGGGCACACCCCAGGCAGAGGAACCCGAGGCAGGCTGCCTGCCTGGGGTGTTTTAATTCAGTTTTCCTTCCCTGCTGAGCTTGGTGCTTCCTCAGCATGAGCAGGGCCTGACACATAAAGATGAGAAAGCAAATCCCAACCCACTTGCTTTCAGTCACATTATGAATGGCTACAGGGATTAGTCCTCTCTGGAGCGAGGATGAGCTGCTGGGAATGTCATTAAGAACGTGGTCATCTGCCTTCTGCACTGAAGTGATCATTGCACATGCGGGGCACAGGAGGCAGGAAGGCCTGATATTAACCGCCTGGATTACAATAATGTCATTTACTTTTCCCAGGGGACAGAAAGCAGCTCAGATGATAAATGTGTCAGCACTTAGTCAGAGCGTTGCTGGATAGGTTACTTGCTAAGTGAGCGTGTAGCACACTGCTGCAGGTTTTCTGGTGTCTCATGGCTCTGGGCTATGAGACCCCTTCAGAAACCTCAGCTCTGGACTAACTATGAACTGAAAACATTGAGGTGTTTTAAAAAAGTGGTGATATTCACCTGGCAGGAGGTTCTGCCCAGGCCAGAGAGAAATGGAAAGGTGATGGAGAAGAAAAGGAAGAGCATAACAAATCACACTGAAGTTGGCCACAAGGTTTGGGGAGAAAAAAAGCCACGATCCAGGGTCAAGGACTCATCTGATTGAATTTCAGCATGGACTTGGCTCAAATGGAGACCTACTCAGTCTTGCTGAGTGCATAATTCTCTTGTTCTCAGGGAGGTTGGACAAACCATCTCCTACTCCTCTCTGCTAACTCAGGAAGCTGAGTGTGACCAGCAGAGCTCTAGCCTGGCATAGTACACAACAAAAAGCTGGATGAGATCCCATCTTACCCTTGAGCCAGCAGGGAGAAAAGGGGAAGTGGAAAGAGTACACATGAGCTGCCTGCTCTCCCTGTCACCCAGGCTGCCTGCCAGCCAGGTGCCACAGCTCCTGCAAGGAACTTGGAGCCACAGGCTGGACACTGGAGTCCTCCTGGCACTGCTCTGATGTGGTGCCTGCCCAGGTAGCATTGTGGCCAGAGCTGAGCACCACCCTCCGCATTGACTCTGAGTGGCTGGCTTGTCTGGCACTACAGTTCCCAGAAGGTTTCTTGGTCATTTCAGCACCATCCATGCTGCTCAACATCCAAATATCCATGGAGACAAGGCGTCACCTTCGCCAAGCCTTTCCTACACAGACGGCAGTGCCCTGTGCACTCTGGCAACAGTGAGCTGCACATTTTTGACCTCCAGGCTCAATAACTGCAGCTCATTATATCTGGGAATGGAGCCAAGCAGGCTGAGAAATTTTCGACGGGTGCAAAACATAGCAGCCTACATGCTCAGATGCCTGGGGGCTGTGATCCAATGAGCCTGCAGCTTCTGCTTCTTTACCCATATTCCCAGTTAACCCCAGAACCCCTGCCAGACTCCAGCCCAGGACCTGAAGCATCTCACATTTGTTGAGACCAGCTTTCTCTGAACAGCAGGCTTCTCAGCTGTCCATGTCTGGGCTGAAAGGGGAGAACATAGCAGAAGACAGCCCTTCCCTGGCAAAAGGCACAATGTCCACCTCTCCTGTTGGACTCTGTGATGTCTCTCACTTGCTCTCTCTTGGCCTGGAGGTCTTTTCCCTGGACATGCGGGGCTGTCTGGTCTCAGCCTGTGGTCAGGCACCTGGGCAGAGGTGGCAGGGACTGACGATAGGGCAGCCATTCACACAGAAGAAGTGGCAGAGGAGGGCAGGCAAAGCAGCCCTGGCTGATGTGTATCCATGCCAAGCCATGAATCCTCACAGCCAAAGCAGCCAGGTCGCCTGCTCCTGGGTCTCTATTGACTCAAGAGAGCAGGAGCTGGCACTAACACCCCTGGTCTGCCCTCAGGGATGGGGATAGTCCAGATTCACATTTGGACATGCAGATCCCATGGAGATTGGGTGTCTCCCCTTGAGCTTCACAAGTCTGGGTGCCTCTCTGACTTTGCCTCATCTTCCTTTTGCCTGCTGCTTCAATCTCCTCCGACAGGCTCTTCTGCTGCCCTCACAGGTAAGGTGGTGAACACTGCAGCAATACCTGAGCAACAGCGCAGTAACAGCATCCCTTTTGCCCCAATCCCACCCTCCCCCTTTCATCCCCTCCCCTCCCCCAGTCTCACTAACTCACTCTCCTGCTAGTTTATGGCCAGAACATTTTGTTTGCAAAGTGCTGTCAGATGCGACATTAAGAGGCGCAGTAAATCAGAGCACAGGGGCCTCTCCAAGCCTCTGCAGATGAAAACCTTTTATCACAATTTGGATCTGTTTGCACTGGTATGAAAATTATGGCTCCAGTTTAGCATCAACTTCCCATTATTCATGTCCCTGTGAGCAGCTTCTGCTAAATTGGATTGTTTCAAGCCTCCCCACCCTGCTGGCCCTGAGAACCCAGCAGATCCCGCCTGGCTTGCCATGCTCACCTTGATGTCCTCTCCCAGGAGGATGTGAATGGGAGGGAGGCTGGGGTGCACTGTGAATGCACCTAGCTGGAGGAGGACTTGGGAGTGAGGAGAAGAGGGACACCAGAGCAGAAGTAGAGGCTTCTGTGTCAGTATGCTGGCATCCCGTGCTGAAGCAGGCAGTCCCCGCTCTGAGCTGGAGCCCAATCTCTGCTGCTGCCACCCCCTAAGGCGGGAAGTGCAGGTTGCTGCCTGTGGCTCCATCCTGTGCGCCCAGGCACTTTCTGGTTACTGGTAAGTGTTTGGAAGAGAGAAGCAGAGTCGATGGGTGCAGGAAGGAGGGAAGGAAGGAAGAGAGAGGAAATTCTAGCAGGGATGCAGTTGGAGCTCGAAGGAAAATGAGTGATTTTCAGCCACACTTTAATTGCTGTTATATCATAAGAAATCAGGATGCCATCCTGCCAAAGAGGCCATCTGGGGGATTCCTCAGGGCAGACAGGGGCAGTAGACAGGTGTACGGACAAAGAGTGGGGCAAGCTGGGAGGGCCTTGCTCCACCCCAGAACAAATCTGCTCCACCCCAGAGGCTTTGCCTCTCTCCATCCTGGTGCTGCAAGGTTTGCAGTTTCAGGTGCATAGTTCAAGACAGGAACTCGGGCTCAGCGCATCATGGCAAGTCATTAAGGGTAACAGAGGCACCAAGAGACAAGGTCTGAGGGGGCAGCTTAGCATAGGGCACCTGTTGATCTGGGCAGTGGTCCCCAAGCTGGCCAGGCGCAGACTGATTGATATGTGATGTCCCAAGGAGCCTAGACCAGTGCAGCCTTTGGGATGTGAGGAGGGAGTCCTCTGATCTTCCCCCAACATCTGGAAGTGCATCTCACACTAGCACCACTGTCTTGGCAAACCAGAAAGCTCTGGAAAGCCTATTACATGCTTGTTTCCACTTGAAAAACTAAGGTTCATGTTAATGAGGCACAAGGGGATGGTCCCCAAAGGGAGACCCACTGACAGTTATACCATGTAAGTGGGGTTTATGGTGGTCAGAGAGCATGCAGGATGGGGGAAGGACTAGCCACTTTCACCTGCACACACTTGCGATTTGCATGTGAATGTGAGTAGGTGCAGGAACAAAGTTAATACAAAATCAAGAGCAAGAAGCCACAGAATGAAAGGAACAGCAGCATGTGTGATATCAGGAGAAGAGAAGGAAAAGCTTCTTTCAGACGAGGTTGGCTAGCCACACAGATCGGTTTCACGTGGATGGCAGCTTCCTGCTAACGTTGGTACTTGCTGAATTGAGGGACGCAGCCCTGCAGGTTTGTTCCCGCTACCTAAGTAGGTGCTTGTGTGTCACCATGCCCTGTCACTGCGTGTGCCACACAATGCCACATAATGACACCAGAAAACTGCTCAGTCACCACACAACAATGTCTGTCTGAACAAGAAGCTGATCCTGTGAAGACAGATGAATCTTGTAACTGCTGCTCAGCCACCTGAGGGCCCCACCTTGGGAAGCATTGTACCCAAGTTCTCACAGACCTTTTTTTTTCTCCATTGTGCAAGGGAGTTCAAGCAGCAGCTGCAAAGACCTGGTTCTCAAGGAAAAGGGAGCTGGTGCAAGGGCTTTCACATCAGCAGGCTTTCTACACAGCTGGGAACATTTATTTTCTTTTTTGCACCTTGCTGCAGAGATCTTGCCGCAATTGTAATTGCACATTTTTTTTAGATAATATGGCCAGATGCTCTCCAAACAAACCTCGAAGTCTGTTGTTGCAAGGCAATAGGTATTTTAATTTTAACTTAACAGCAGTATGACTGCTCAGAATGAGACGATGTCATCATCCAGCAAATCCCTTGGGGTTTATCTACCACAGACAGATTTGGAGTGAGTTTTGCTGAGCAGGTGACCATCCCAATAAATCTGGGCATTTCTTGTGTTGTTTTTTTTTTTTGTTAATGTATTTTTATTTTTTATTCTTTTTTATTAACACTCACCCTGTGCTTGGCCCCTAGGCTATCATCTCGCTCTAGTCAAGTCCATGCTAAAGATTCCCATCTTCTGTCAATCTCAGGAGAAGTGAGATGACACTAATAAATATGCTTGCAATGCTGTGAGTCTCTGGTGCTCTCTGTATCCTCCCTTGCATTGCAGGCTGTTCAGAGCAAGGCTGGCTTTATTTGTCTCTCGCACATCACTGATTTGCTACACTGTTAGAGTTCAACAACAGCAGTAATAATTAACCATTTAATCTGAATCAGACACTGGGTCTTGTTTGCTCTTTCTGTATATAAGATGGAAAACGCTTGCAAAAATCAGATTCTGATGTTCCTCAGCTTAGTGTTAAGTGTCTTGACTCTGCAAAATTGCTCAGAGTCTTTCATTTTGCTCTTTAAGCTCGTTAGTCCAAATTAAAAACAGCATTGATTCTAATTTCAGCTTCTTGAAATCCCTCCAAGATTAGTGCTATTATTCTTTCAAGTGCCTTGGGAGCAGAACTAACACCAAAAGACATTCACTTACATTCCTGATGTCCAAATGGTTTAATAAAAGCCACTGGCTTCAACTTAGTGATCCTGTCATCTACCTTGCCAAAGTGCAAGTTGTACTTCTCCCAAAAGCTTCACTGCCATTTCTGTAATGTCCTTACTGCCTGCTGCTCACTCTTAAGGTTTTCTGTGAATCATGTAGGTGAATGCCCTTCTAATTTTATTTACAACCTCTGAATTAATTGGGTGTGCATGTGGCTTTGTATTTTCAATAGAGCACAATTTCTGAATTTTGTCTTGTTTGGGTTTAAGTTGAGCTTGTAGGGAGAACATCTTCCTCTGCTTGAGCCCTCTCTTCTCATGTAGATTGCACCGTCAGGAGAGGACCACAGAGAGCTCGACCAAGTTACTGCTGCACTGCATCTCCACTCAGACAGCAAAGCAAGGTCTTTAAATCCTGTATGTGTTGCAAGTCTGGGGTTGCAAACAGGATCTCAGAGACGCTTCAGCCTCACATCAGGTGTGAATGTAGTATTGCATGCAATTCTTTCTCCACCACAGTAAACAACTCCCCGTTGTCTTACCAGGCATTTATCTCTACAGTCTTGAAATGGTCCATCGAGCCACACACTCGCTAGGTCATGCAACCCCAGTTTACAGTGGAGGAAGTTAGTGAGTCAGGCAGGTTTTACAGTCTTTTCCTAAGGGATGTGCAGCTTCATTTCATGAACTAATAAAATTGGGCAATGAGAGAGAAGGAGATGTAGCAGGAGAAAAGCTGCATTCATGAATCAGCCCTTAGCAGGCAGGCAGTTTAGAAGAGACCTCCGACAAAGGCTGAGGGGAAATCTGAAGTGTCTGTTCAGTGTCTGCTGATGCTGTTCTGCATCAAACTCCCTCTTGAGGGAAGCTGGGAGAGCCACAGGGATGCCTTTCCAATCTAAACCTTCTTTTCTCTCTCCAGAGAGGCTTGGCAGCCCAGCTAAGGGTGCTGACAGTGACCAGCCTGGGGAGCATGTCTGGAGATATTGCAAGTCAGCATGCAGTACACTGCTGAGATATTTTGAAAGAGTTTCCTGGATGCCCACACGTACAGCCTGCAGATTATACAGCACAGAGGCCCTCATTGGAGCAATCCGTTGCCCTGGGACATTTCATACCAGCTATGGAGGCAGCTGCTCCGTCTCCATCTACAAAATAATTCCTCACCCCATCCTGCTCATATTAAAGAGGCATCCTGAAGCCTTGCCAGTCGGCTTCCCACCACACTTGCCTTATCCTGGAGGACAGCAGTGAGGATTGTCCTGGGGAGAGGGGCACATCTGACCAGGGCTCTACAGACTTGCACAGCTCTTGAGGAGCTGAAGAAGGAGGCAAGCAGAAGGGAAGGTGGTGGGAGGGCAGCTGCATTCATTTCCAACTTGTAACAATTGCACAAGAGGAGCGATGGTAGGGGGCGAATGGCAGGAAGGTCTTTTGCTCACCAAGATGCACTAGGGAATGTAATTTAGAGAGCACTGTCTAAAGTCACGTCTGCCTCCAAGACTTGTGTAGTCTTTGGAGAGCTCAACAGAAGAAGGAAATTATGAGTCTAGGAAGATATAGATGCAGTTAATACCTATTTTACATGTACAGTCTATAATATGTTGCCATAGTCTTGAAAATGTTGTGACTTGGAAGCCATAAAAGCTGGAAGGAACATGTTAATTGAGAACACAGTCAGGCTATAAATCCAGAGGAGATACTAGGGCTGGCAGAAGAGAAACCCAGTCCCAGGGAAAAAGGGAGGGGGAGGAACTCAGCTAGAAAGTAAGGAAGAAAATTAAAGAGAAAGGGGAAAGAGAAAGTGGGAGTCCTCGGTTCCCCAAGGCTGGCTTAGCCTCAGGTAACACTCCAGGTTGATATTAGAAAATCAAAGGAATTGATTCCAATGGAAGTGCCATTAGAAAACAGAATTTAGAACAAATCAGCAGCATGAATAGGAATTAATTGCCAGAACCATGGAGATTCACCCAAAAATCATATGGAAAGAAAAGATGAAATTTCCCATCTAATAAATGTAATAGATAACCTATAGCTTAATATGGCCTCTGTAGCAAAGTAAGGGAAGGTATCAAATGTGACATCAGGGTTTTTGTGTGGGTTTTTTAGAAGTATTTAATGGGATGTAGAATCTTACAGAGCAGTAGGTCAGACTTCTGTGTCAAGCAAATAGGTGGAAATTGTAACTAAGAACAGAGCTATTGAGTAAATTAATAAATAGGATATAATAGGAGAAAGTTGCTTCAGTTTCTGTAGAAGGAAATCATGCATCAGAAATCCATTAATGTTCACTGAAGGGATCAATATGTGCACAGGGGTGATCTGGTCAATGTAATCTGTTAGGAATTTCAAAATGCTTTTTGGCAATGTCCCTCATCAGAGACACATTAGGAAATTAACTTGTTATGGGTGAAAAAGGAAATTTCTCTCATGAGTAATTCTGATTGAAAAATAGGAAAGAAAGGGTACAAAAAATCAGTTATTTTCACAGGTGGGAGTGAGTTGGCTCATGAAGCCAAATGAGGATCTGGGCTGTGGTGCTCAGTAGAGTCATAAATGATCTGGGAAGGCAGGAAGCAGTGAGGTTGCAGAACTCACTGACAGCATAAAATTAATTTGGGCAGGCAAAAAAATCTGACTGTGAGGAGCTGACAAATGTTGACATAGGACTGAGTGCCTAAGCCAGAAAATGATCCAGTGACATTTGACTTCAGTGGAATGTAATGGCCATGGGAGACAGAACTGTCTCACCTGTACATGCCAAGCACAGGGAAGGGACCTTGGAGTTACAGCACCTGCTTCCAGCAAAAATATCACCTTGATCCATGGCAGGAAAACATAGGCACCAATGAAAGCTCTCATGAAAGAAATGCGAAGCAAAATATACAACTTTTTTTACCACTTTACAAATTACAAGTAGACCCAGCTTTAAAGGGTTGAATGGGAACGAGGTGGAGAACTCACATGTTGCATGGGAAAGGCAAGCAGGAATGGTTACTCAGAAGTCAGAATTTTAGAGCAAAAATTTAAAATGGTATGTAGCAGGACCAAAACTGGCCCAAGAGCTGGCACACCAGTGAGACGCAGCATCCCCCACTCAGCTTGGACCTGCCTTATCCTGCAGGAGAATGCCATGAAGCAGTTGACTGTCTCCAAGAGGGGCACCATCACCCAGCTTTCAGGGAGTTTAACCTCTAATTTGAGTCAGAAAAATACAATCTCATGCATGACTTGCAAAAACTAATCTGTCTTCATCACTTTGGAAAGGTTGCCAGCTCCTGCATTCTGGTTTTTGGGAAGGCTTGCAGGTATCTTCCCTGCAGGTTGAGCCCCAAAACTTATACCTGGGAGTAACTCTACTCACAGAAAACAGCCCTCTCCTCCCCTGTGCACTGGTCTGACAAACCAGCAGTTTGCAACTCTTCCAACGTTTTTAACTGCATTTGAATTCTCATTTTCATTAAGAGTGATGATAACTTCATGGCTGTAGCTGTGTGTGTGACCAAACAGGATGCCTAGGAGGGACCCAGCCTCTTGCGCAGTGCCATTGCTGGTGGCACTGCCTTTGCTGCAGCAGCGATGCTTAGCACAGTGCTCATCATGCTGGGGCTGATGCAACCCCCCCTCTGAGCTCCCAGCTCTGACTACACTGAGCAGGCAGCACATGCTGGCAGGCTGAAGGGGAAAGCTCCCACTAGAGAGCTGCTCTTGCATAGAGCAGGCATGAGAACAGAGAAGTGCATAAAGATCACAAGAGCATAACATGGTCATGCTGGCTCAGGCCAAAGGTTCATGTAACCTGGCAGTCAGCCTGCAGACGGATGTTAGAGGATGCAGAGGGGAAGGGTGTAAGAAACAACAGAGGTTTATAGAGGTCCTTCTCCTCTCAGCCCTTCCCCTGCATCCCATGAACAGCATTTCAAGAGCTTTCAGAGCTGGAAGTTGTACCCAGATCATCATGTTCAGTGCTGCAGCTTTGTCTAATCTCTTTTCAGATCTGTTTATGTCTTTGGCCCCTGCCACGTCCCAGGGCAATGAGTTCCAGGTTTTAATTATGCACCGGACACATTGGTATGCTCGGGTTGCTGCCTGTCCAGCGCACTGGGCCTGGCACTCTAAATAACTGTTCCTGGTCCCTTTCTCATGCTCGTCCCCTCCAGTGTCCTCTCACCCCAGGCTCAGTTTAGGCTCCTTCGGTGCCTTTGCTGGGATGAATCCTTCACAGGTCTCACCTCCGTGGTATGCAGGGGGAGAGCAGGAAAACACCTATGACTCCTGGTCTGCTGAAGCAGCAGTGATGTTCTCAATGCCTTTCCTCATAATCCTTCACTTCTGAGTGGCTGTTTTGCCCCCTCCTAGGGTGGTGTTTTGAAAGCACCCTCACGTTGATCCCTGAATCTCCTTTCTGACACCCATGTGCTGGCTGTGCACTAGAGAATTGGTCTTCCTCATATACCTGGACCTTCAGTGAATCTTTATAGCTGCTTATGGTTCACCTATCCTCAGTTAACTCACCCCAGCAGTTCAGCACACTGAGTCTGCCCCGTTTCCAGACCATGAAGATGTTGGCTATCTCAGCCCTGGTGTGAGCCCACTTGGGCGCCACTTTGGAAGCCCTGTGCAGTTTTTTCCTGTGCTATTTACTTGGCTGTCATATCCTTTGCTCGCACTGCATGCAACATCTACATTGCACTGTTTTGGGGGCTAAGTATTTTATTGAAGAAAGCAAATACTGCATGCAGATGTACAACCAGCCAGAAACAACTTAAAGCTGACATATGCCCGCTGGCAGGGTGAAACTGTGACATGTAACCGGCATGTATCCTGGGGGAGAGCCTGCACCCTTCTCCTGCTCACTCAGACTAGATCAGACCAGATCAGCCAGGGATTGCATTCCCCTCCGCCCTGTGTTAGCACTGAGAGCTGCAGTAATAGCTATTGGCAACATCACTTGCCTGCCTGCCTCTCATTTCCTTGCGCTGCTCTCACCAGGGACCAGCTGCAGACCCTCTCCCAGGCTCTCTGAGTGACCCTCTGCTGCTTTCTGCCTCCCTCCTCCCCCATGCTGCCCAAGCAGTCCCAGCTCTCTGGCTGACCCATATGCCCCTTGGCACAATGGCACCCCCAAGCTGATGGCAGCTCTGCTTTGACTAACATTCTCCTTGGGGAAAAAAAAAAAAAAAAAAACCCCAAAAAACCCAAACCAAGGAGTTTGAGAAATGCCTGGTCCCTATAGCTGCAGGGCATTTGTGTTGCAATAGCATTTCATTCATGCTGAATTAATCTGCCTGTAATATCAGTGCTGTTGGTTTGGGAAAAGCTGTGCTCTTGGTCCTCACCCTGCTTCTCCTCCCAAGCCCTGAGAGCTGTGGGACAGTGAGGTGACAAGGTGCCAGGCGTGGGGTAGCTGCAGCTGGAGGGGACCCACTCTGCAGCAGTGCTACCCAGGCAGAGGCCAGGCTGACTAATAGTAAACGCCGTCAGGGTGGGAACGCAAACTCTGCACCAGGCATTGACTCTTGTAAGGCAGAGGTGCTCCAAGCGGCTGGCTGCCTTGTTCACAACCAAGGTCCCTCAAGCACCAGGGAAGGAGCTGAATGCTTGCCAGAGGTCCGCAGGGAGGCAGCTGCTCACGTGGTTTCCTCCCCATTTCCAGCCACCAAACTGCATTTACAAGAAGCAAAACATACATTAAATAACTCTCAGATGTCAGAGCAAGCAACTGCTGTGGGGGATGTTCTAGGAGAGAGAAGGAGAAATAGCTGGTCCATCCAGGAACAAAGAGAGGGAAAGCAATGGCTGGGGGTAGGGTGGCGGGTTGAGAAGGGTCTGGGGGTGGCACTGGGGTGGAGGAGGTTAAGAGTAAGGGCAGATGTCCTGGGATGAATGTGTCCTCTGCTGTGTCTGTGGCTGATGGTGAATAGCCCATAACATAGGATGCCTCATTGCAAGAGTCTGCCATGTAGGCTCCAGTTTAGGGTGCTTTTGTGCACATGCTACAGGAGGAAATGAATGTAAACATTCAGTATCTCAGATTATATATCCCAGCAAGACAAGATGGTCTGGAAGGTCAACTGGCATCATTGCCATGCCCCAGAAAAGGCTCTGGGGCAGAGGTAGGGTTGTATGGCTGGGATGCTCCACACATGCCTCTGCTCTGGCTCTGAACAGGAAAAAACAGTCGTGCCAGAACCATCCCAGGGGAATGTGAAACTGATGGGGCTGAACATACGGACAAATCCCAGCAAATATCTGTTGGCTTTCTATAGAGGATAACAGTATGTCCTCTGAGTCCTCCAGCGATGATCCCAGGAAAGCCAAGCCTTTGAAAGCCAGGCTGAGCTTGTCCTCAGGTTCCTGCTGTAAATTCCCACGGTACCTCTTATCCAAGCACACTTCAGGAAGCAATTGGAGAATCCCACAGGCAGCAGCACTGCTTCACCACAGCCAGCATCTGTGTCCCAAGACAGGGGCAGGACAGAGCAGGGGCCTGCTCACACAGGTGAGCGGGAGAGCACGTCCTGATTCATTGCTTCCTGCTGGATGTTTGTACAGACACAGGTGAAACCTCCTGCTTCCCCGTTCCTTCCTTGTCACGTTCTGGCAGGCACTGTTCCCATCTCAGCCCTCCTAGCAATGCATCGGGAGTTTTTATTTCTCCCCAGATGGCTTTTGTGTTTCATTTGTTTGATAGTCTTTATAGGGAGCTATACAGGCAAGCTCAGCATCTGAATTTCCACCTCTGCAGCACCTAGGAGGTGGGGGGGAAGGCAGGGAAGAACTTGCATGAGGAAACTTGTGCAGAGGTGAATGGGCTCCCTACCTGGAGTACTGTGGTTTCTCAGGAGGCTTTGCCATTGTTTAAGAGAAAATTTGAAAAGTAATAATGTCAGCAAAGCAGAGGGAGAGGCCCCTGGAGGCAGTTCAGCAGCAGAGAGGGAGCCTTGCAGATCTGCATGAATGAGAGCATGCGAGGGAGGAGCAGGAGAAACAAAGAGGGAGGATGAGATAGAGAAGAGCGCCTGGGATGGGACCACAACAGGAAGGTGGGGTCTGCAGTACCATCCATGGCTTCCTTCTGGGTGTGGTCTGCCAGGCTGTGATCACGTCTTGGGGGCAGACCAGCAGCCTGACTGTGAGAGGGGAATATGTCCTGCAGGGCTGGATCACCTTGTGGAGCTTTGTGCTTCCTCCTCAGTCACCCTTTGTGGGCTGAGCGAGGCAACGGGGTGGCTGATGTGGTCTGCTCAGCACTGCCACACCGCATACAGCACCATCCAGGGCACCAGCAGCACTTTGCTGCCTGCATCTGCTCCTGACTCCCTGGAAAGGTCCTTCCTGCACGATTAGCTCCCTGTTCTTTGACTGCTTGTGGAATGGCATCTGCTTGGGGTGCCTCAAGGGTGAGCTGCTCACCTATGCTTCAAGGGCTCGATTCCTCCAAGCATCTGGAGCTCAGGAAAATGAGTGGCAATACGGTTCACAGCCCTGCACTAAGACACATCCTCCTCCAGCGCAGCCAGCATCCAAGGGAAGGGGCTGCTTAGAGGGCATCCGATGCAAGGCGAGGGATAGGAAAGAGGGAGGGGTGACTTCCTGTGCAGACCCTTCCTCTGGCCCTTGGCTATTGTGCTTCTTCCTTCCTCCTCCCCAAGGGCTGCAAAGAAGCTAGGCTTTATCAGGGCACTGAATTGGACCAGGTAATCCAGGCCACAGCTGCTTCCTGCTTTGCCTGGGATATCACTCTGCGAGCAGGAGGGAAGGAGATTAATGAGACGCTCTGCCGCTGAGAAACCCCAGTGAGGAACAGCGTGTGATTTCACTCCCCCACACCAGCCAGAGCACAAATCCTCCTTTCTGGGACTTCCTGCTGCCTCTCTCCCACTCTGCTCACATCAGTTATCCCAAACAGGGTGCAGTCGGCTAAAACCCTGCTAATAGACTTCAACAGGAGCACAGTGCTGGGTCTAATTAACTGCCTGATGGCTCCTCTGTATTGGACATGCACAAGTCTCTCATGCACAAGGTGTGCAATGTGCTCTGCCTGCCTGCCCAGGGCTGCCTCCCTGCCTCCTCTGAGGGCTGCCTCACTGCTGTTGCTCATGGTGCTGGAGAGAGGGCGGACAGGTGGGATGGAGACCCCATGGTTGGCAGGGACCAACAAATTTGGGAGCAAGGAGAAGCTGTATTGAGACTTGGGAGAGGATGGGTGCCTGCAGCTGGTAGATGGCTGGGAGTTTAGCCGTGGTCTCCTGCTGTGGGAGACAGACCCAGGCAGACAGCTTGGAAGTGGGCCCATGACCCAAAAATGAGTTTTCTGGGGCCTGGGTGGTCCTATGCACCAGGCCATGACCATCAAGAGGGAAGGGGAGCCAAAAGACAGAGCTGCCTGCAACATTGTCACTTTTTGAGTAGGGACCCTGGTTGAGTAAGGACCCCAGATGATCAAAGCAGGCTGGAGGCTTAGGACAGGCTGGAGGCTTAGGACAGGCTGCAGGAGAGGGGATGGCTGCAGCACCCCTCCTGTGTCCCTTCTCACCCAAGGCCTGTATGCAGGGATGTGCAGAGGAAAGTGGAAGATACCTGGCACATGGAAAAGCAGAACACAGTGTGTTAGTTGACTAAAAATAATTGATGTAGCATTGGCTTCATCCAAACAACAATGCTGCTAGAAGAACAGGGGTGCAGGTACCCCAGTTCACAACCCCAGGCTGGGAAGCAGGGAAGCAAAGCATCCAGCAGCAGAAGGACCTCTGGGCTCCCAGCAATGATGGTGGGACATGCCTGTGGGCTGATGGGTTTTCATCCCCACAAGAGCTGCCCACAACCAGCCCCAGTGGTAAGCTAGAAGAAAGCTGTTGCTTTCTGGTGGGCTCATGGAAGAGCCAGGTTGCCTCCAGGGTTGTGAAGATTAACCAGGAATAGCAATTTTATTACACAAAAAGACATTCACCTTCCAAAAAATCAGTAACTAGCCTGCATCAGAATGAAAAGGAGTCTTTCAAGGTGGTTCCAACAGAAATGAGATACTACAAGTAGTTCAGGAGTCAGGTCACAGAATCAAAGAATCACAGAATCACAGGTTGGAGGGGACCTCAGGGATCATCGAGTCCAACCTTTCTGGGAAGAGCACACTCTAGACAAGATGGCCCAGCACCCTGTCCAGATGACTCTTGAAAGTGTCCAACGTGGCCAAGTCATCCACTTCCCTGGGGAGATTATTCCAATGGTGAATGTCCTCACTGTGAAAAATTTTCATCTTGTGTCCAATCGGAATCTCCCCAAGAGCAACTTGTGTCCATTCCCCCTTGTCCTCTCCATGTGACTCCTTGTAAAAAGGGAGTCTCCATCTTCTTTGTAGCTACCCATTAAGTACTGGCACACGGTGATGAGATCCTCTCTAAGCCTCCTTTTCTCAAGGCTGAACAAACCCAGTTCTCCCAGCCTATCCTCATATGGCAGCTTCCCAGTCCTTTGATCATCTTGGTGGCCCTTCTCTGGACCCCTTCCAGCCTGTCCTCATCTTTTTGTTTAGCGGGGAACAGAACTGTACACAGTACTCCAGGTGTGGCCTGACAAGTGTTGAGTAGAGTGGGATAATGACTTCTTTATCTCTGCTGGTGATGCCCTTTTCAATGCAACCCAGCATCCTGTTGGCCTTCTTGGCCGCAGCAGCACACTGTTCGCTCATGTTGAGCTTTCTGTCCACCAGGACCCCCAGGTCCCTTTCCACAGGGCTGCTCTCCAGCCAGGTGGAACCCAGTCTGTGCTGCACTCCCCGATTATGTTTTCCCAGTGCATGACCTTACACTTCTCCTTGTTGAACTTTATAAGGTTCTTGCTGGCCCACTCTTCCAGCCTATCCAGACCTTCCTGCAGAGCAGCTCTCCCTTCTGGAGGTCTACTTCCCCACTCAGTTTGGTGTCATCTGCAAATTTCATCAGGCTACACTTGATCCCGTTACCTAGATCACTTATAAAGATGTTGAATAACATTGGGCCCAATATTGATCCCTGGGGGACTCCACTTGTGACAGGTTGCCACTTGGAAAAGGAGCTATTTACCACCACCCTTTGGGTGCGGCCTGTCAGCCAGTTCCCCACCCACTGCACAAAACACTTGTCTAGGCCATAACACATTAATTTCTCCAGAAGGAGACTGGGGGGGACTGTATCAAAGGCCTTGGATTAGTCCAGGTAGACAATGTCCACCACCCACCCCCAAGTCAACCAGGCAAGTCACTTTGTCATAGAAGGCCACCAGGTTTGTCAAGCACGATCTGCCTTTAGTGAAGCCATGTTGGCTTTTCCCAATCACGTGCTTCATTTGACTTGTGATGGCCCCCAGGAGGATTCATTCCATAACTTTCCCAGGGATTGAAGTAAGGCTGATGGGCCTATAGTTACCTAGATCCTCCTGCGAGCCTTTCTTGTAGATAGGAGTAACATTTTCCTTCCTCCAGTCCGCTGGGACATCCCCCGTTCTCCATGACTTCTCGAAGATTATGAAGAATGGCCTTGCGATGATGCCAGCCAGCTCTCTCAACACCCTTGGGTGGATGTTGTCAGGGCCCATTGATTTGTAGGGGTCAAGCTCCTGTAGTAATTCATATACTAACTCTTCCTTCACTGATGGTGGGTCGGTGTTTGGATCAACTGAAAATTTTGTTCCCAAAGCTTGGGACCTGACAGTGCTGGTAAAGACAGAGGTGAAGAAGGTGTTGAGGACCTCTGCCTTTTCTGCATCATTGGTGATTGACTCTCCTTTTCCATTTGACAGTGGGCCTATGTTTTCCTTCTTTTTCTGCTTATGTTTGACATGTCTGAAGAAACCTTTCTTGTTATTTTTCATGTCTACAGCCAGTTTCAATTCGAGTTGGGCTTTTGCTTTTCTAACTGCACCTCTGCACACTCTGGCATTGCCCTTGTTGTTCTCAGCAGATAATCCTCCACTTCTCCGTCTCTGGTATGCTTCCCTTTTGGATTTGAGTAGACCCAGGAGGTCATGGTTGAGCCATGGGGGCCTCTTGCTCCGCTTACTTCCCTTTCCTTTGTACGGGATAAATTGGCTTTGTGCTTCCAATAGAGAGTTCTTGAAGAATTCCCAGCACTCACTAGCTCCCTTGTCTTCCATGGAAGCTTCCCATCAAATCCCTCCCAACTGAGCCCTGAGTGCACTGAAGTTTGCTCTTCTAAAGTCCAGAACCCTTGTCTTAGAGCTGACCTTCAGCACACTCAGCAGGATCCCTGGAGGTCATTCCTCCAGGCCTTGAGAGAGTTAAGTTTGTGGCCCATATGACCCAGTACCCCAGTTACTGGGCAGTAAAGTCCCTCTTGGAGACCCTCCCACTGCTGTGTTTCTGTTTTGTGGAGATAAATAAGCCCTTGATGGGTTAGAGAAGGACAGATGACTCCAAACAAGGGTTGAACTGCCATCTCCACATTCGGCTGACAGCCCAGGCCACCAACATGGTGCTCTTCCAGGATCCTCCTTCCCCAACCACAGAATCAACCCTCAGTCTGAAAAATGCATTTTAGCACTAAAAGCCTTTACAGAAATTCTTGGGATAAAAATTTGCCAAGGTAGATTGAGTACAAAACACAATGACCATCTTGGGAATTGTCTGTGCGCCACATGGCAGAAGCCAGAATGCTTAGTTGGAAATCATGTTGATCTTGGTTTGTACTCTCCATGAAGCACCTGTGCTAGGTGGGCCTTTGGTCTCAGCTGCTTTAACCATTCCTGCATCCTCCTGAGAAACTTTCCTGAGCAGCATCCATGAGAAATCCCATGTATAACCAACTTTGGACTCAGTTTTGGTGAACTGTTTTTTTTCTGATGTGAAATGGTTGCACTGAAAGCTCCATGTGGATGTGTGCAGATGTGTGTCCAGCTTCACATAGATCTCCCTCTCCTGTGTGGGTTTTTGCTCTGGTGCCTGCATGCCATGCAGTGGTTCTTGCACAAAGCAGGAGTACACTGCATGGGTTGGGATTGCAGTGGTGGTTTTCTGCCCATATTAATACATTGCTCTCCACAATTCTCTGCCTATACAGTACAGGACACCAAATCACACTGATGAATACTTTCTGCAGCAGGCTTATTGGGGAGGATTACACTGAACCCCTGCCTTCTTTCTGACCTAGGTGTTACTTGCAGTGGTTGCTTTGCCAGGCAGAAGCACCTTGAGGAGCAGGCTATGTGATACAGACTGAGATCAAACTCTATCTTAAAGCTTGGAAGCTTTCCAAGAGCCACACTAAATGTCTGTTTTCTTCAGCACCCCCTGTAAGATGCACTGCTCCAGGTGTCTGGTCGGTGCTTATTCATGTAGCGATTGCATCGCTTTGCTGACACTCAGCAGCCCTTCTTCTTGGGGACCTGAAATGTTTCTGCAGGGTGGGCAGTCACCACTGTTGGTGCAGTGTGCCAGGCTGGGGTCCTGCTCCTCCTGCCAGCCCCAAGGCCCAGTTGCATGCTATTTATTTTTAGCCCATGCCTGATGGATTGGTGCACAGGTTCAGTGTTGTCAGATGATCTTCTACCAGTTCCTTCATGTAGCAATTTTTTTTTCCCGTTTGTAATCTCTGAAGCAGGGGAACACCTCCCTCTGTTTGTAATTGAACATCTGTAGGCTATAGATGTGGTTGCTGGTTTGTTCTCGGGGAGGGATCCAACTGGACTTTAATGCATTATGTTGTCTGCTGCAGGACTGTTCACTGGTGCTGTTGCTCACATGGGGGCTCCTCCAGCTGCCCACACCCCAGCATCTTGCTGCTGCGCCAGGTATGTGACCATCTAGACAGGCAAGGACAATATCTTGGAGGTGTGCAGGGCTGCATGTCAGGTAGCTATGTCTGAGCTAGGGTCATGGTTTCCTGTGTTGGACTAGGCTAAGGCTTTCCGTTTGCTCCCACATTGTGTCAGGGGTCCCAGGAGCAATCAGCAGTGTATTTAACTGTCATTGTTTTTCCAAAGATGCTGTTTTGTTCAGGGGTCAGGTTTCCAGGTCAGTTTCCTTTTGGGAAGGTTGGGCTTCAGATCCCTTTGTCTGGTTATTCCTAGAAGAACTGGGGGAGCTGGTGCTGCAGTGTATTATTTTTTTTTCTTCTCCATTCCTTGTTCTCTGACTCTGTTTTTCTACAGGACTATTGATCTGCAGCCCTGTGGGGTGTTGGGGTAGCATATGGGAGTCCCGGTGCTGTGTGTTGGAAAGAGCACTTGCTTTTCCCTAGCTGTGGCTGTATCAAAGCAATTGTTTTCCATGCTTGTTATTGTTTTGGGGTCCTTCCCACCCTATTGCCATGGGCTAAAGAATCGCTTTGCTGACCTTGTGAAACTTTTGTGGCTGTGTTAATATTGTTTGAAGTATTGCCATAATATTTGTTTAAAAACATATTAATTAGGTTTTCAGTAATTGGGGTTTTCAGGGCGCTCTCATATTGTACTGCTGGTATAATTTGTTCTATTGATCTTCCTTGAGATATAACTCGGAGCCAATCTGCAATGAGGCTGCAGCGTGCAGCTTGCTGTTGGTGTTTGGCATGGCTTGTTTACACACCAGACTGGTGGACTGTGGTCTGATGAGCATGGCCATTTTTGACTCTCAGCCCATTCCCGTCGTTGCAAACCAAACATATCCCAGGCAGCTGATCACTTTTTCCACATCCCCAGTCCTGGTGAGATGCACAGTTGCCTTCATGCAGGGTCGAGGGTTGTGGCTGGTGGTGTCCATGGGCACCTGGGGTGCCTCCAAGGCATGCTGCCATCGGCTCACGCTTGCATTGGCTTTGCTACTGCAGACCCAGAGACACTGTGGCTGTGTCTCCTGCTGTGGCGCAGCTTAGCGATGGGTTTCCATGGTAACCCCAAGGCTCATTCCCTGACTCCAGGTTTTTCAAAAGCGAAAATTTTCGTTTCCATCAAAAGAGCTTTTCTGCCAGGAGACCCAGCACCACCTCCCCTAACCAGTGCCGAGGCTGCCAGCTAATGAGCCCAGCCTGGGGAGCTGGGTGCCTGCAGCCTGTCCTCCAGGAAGCTATTTCTGCCTGCAATCTGCCCTCATCCTGCGATGGATGTCCTTACCCATCACCCACCCCACGCAGGCTCCGTGCTGCAGAAGTGAGCTCACATGCCATAGGGCTCGATACATCGTAAGACCCTCACTCTCTCCAGAGTCCATCCTAGCCATCAAAGAGATGCTTTCCCCAGCATCCTCCCACCACCTGGAGCCCACCTTCTCACCCACACAGGGGGCAGCCTCTTCATTTGACCCTTGCTGGGTCTGTCTGGCTGTGTACCGCCCCTTGCCCATGTGTCCCTCTTCAGCAGAGCCAGGGTGGAATGGTGGTGCAGCCCCTAGCTGCCTCACCACCACTCCTGGCAGCAGCATCTGGCTCCTTGTAGCCCTCCTGTGCATCTTCGCCACCGTCCCAGCACACCTGGCAGTTCTGTGAGGTTGGGTTGAGACATGACAATTTTTCTGCCAGCAGACACAATGCATTCCCAAACAATAGTCATTGCACAACTCATCCCCACATTTAACACAATTTTACAGGCAGAATAAATCTCAGGGCCTCTATAAATCTTGTTGCTCAGATAAGGAATCTGCATCATGAGCCTTTTGTCGAGTAAATCCTGCCCAGCTCCAGGACACATGAGGAGCATCTTGTATTTCACACCTGCTTTGGAGCCCAACGGGAGATTTATGAGATTCAGAAATGAAACCGCTGTGCTTTGTAAAGACACCGTTTCCTCACCCTGCACTGGGGCACGCCCGATTGTGAGGCGGGTGGAAAATGAGATTTCCCAGACCAGCTGGCAAGTCCACTGGGTTTCATAGGGTTGAGATGGGGAAAAACTCCCGAGTTTTCGCAACTTCTGGGCCAGTGCTGCCATGTTTGCATTCTGCAGCAGCAGTTCAAGTAAAATCTGAGTGGACAGGTCTGCTTCATACGGCCCCACATCTCCACAGTGTCCTTAGGGATTCTCTTTGTGGTGTCCAGTCTCACCATGGCAATTGCTCTGGATCCAGGGGTTTATGGCAGGTGACGGGAACCACCAGGACTTTTGGCATGTAAGCCACTGTGTGAAGCCATTAGCTCATCTTTCTGGCTTGTCTTATTACTGAAACATCTAGGAGCGTCCTCTCCTAAATGGGCACCAGTACATCACAAATTCAACTGCAAGGAGGGGGAGATTTCAGGAAAAAACACAAATTAACAATTGTACTAACCCCCCAAAAAGATCTAACAAAAAAAAAGAGCAAGGGAGCTGCAGCCTGTTGCAAGAGGCGTGGAAGCGTTTTGACCTCCTTACCTCTGCCATAGCATCCCTGAAGCTGTGGGTCTCAGCCTGTAGTCCCAAGGGAGCAGCAATATGGGCAGGCCAGGAAAGATTTGGTGGGACAGTCCTAGGAGCTGTTACTCCCTGCCTAAGAAAATGCATTGTAGGCACGCCCCATCTAATGGTTTGCAATTCCAACAATGCTGTGGTTTGTTCTGCGTCTGAGAAGACATTCTGATTTCCTAATTTTTCCAGCCTAATATCTTCCCTTTGGATAGACCAAATGACTGGAAATTTGAGCCCTTCCACAAATCATTTTGCTGGTGAAGACCTGAGCTGACCCATATGCTGGCTATGCTCGTAGGTAAACTTGGGACATAGGCATGGAGAATGGTGGTGGTGCATGGGGAGGGATGGAGAGGGAGCAGAGAGGTGTCTGGAGGCACGGATAGTTTTCTGTTGCTCCAATTTTGCTCCCCTGATGTTTCAGCTGCTGCAAGGGAAAGGATGTAGGACAAAAGAATGAATGACTGGCAAGGAAGATGGAAAAGAGAAAGCAACTGAATCCAGACAGCTTGTTGAAGGTGAAGAAAGGGTGGGAGACATCCCACTGATCCCAGAGGCATGACCAGCATTTCTTATTCAGGTTGGACATGGGTAAGAATCAGATACCTGTACATAGCCTGAAACAACAGTCGCACCAGAACTGCCACTGAGCCATTGTATGTGAAGACTTCTTCCAAGTGCAAGCCCTAGGGGAAGGAAGGGTGTTTCCATGCATGTACATGCACTATCACATGTGTGTGCCTATGGGTGCAAAAAGCTGTGGGAAGGGTAGAGGTACCTGGTGTATTGACTGGGAAAGAAGCTTGAGACAAGTCCCCTCTGCTTAAGGACACAGGATTCAGAGTGTTTTTTGAAATAGGATTACATTCAAGATATATGATTTTCTAATCCATTCTCTCCCTAAAAAAATAAGACTCCGCAAGCTGCCCTGGTCAGAAGAAAGCACTAATCTCTACAGTATTCCCATGCTTAGGTCTGGCAGACCTGGACTGCCTTGTAGCAGCTGGAAGTGCCCCGGTCGTCTGCAGCAGTGGGAAAGCAAAAGTCCAGTGAGTGGGACAAACTTGCAGCAATGAAAGGAGCAGAAGCTGTGGGGTCCTGATCCTCTCATGCAGCTACTTGGGAGCTGGGAAGTGGACATGAACATGGGCTTAGCTTCCCTTCCCACTTCGAGGAAATTAGGTGCCGCTGTGGGTTTACCCAGAGCACTGCAGTGTTCCTGGGAAACCTGTTTCTCCCACAGCATAGGATGGGGTGATGCCCTGCAGCTCCTTATGCTGATGGAGTGGTTGGGATTGCTGGGAACACCTGAAAGACAACCACAGAAGGCACAAACACCCAGCAGTGTTGCTGTGTAGGCCTGTGGTAGCGGTGTGGGCAATATGACTTTGAGCATCCCTCTGCCTGGGCTGTTGCTGGAGAGCAGCAGCTGAACTGGGTATGGTACGGGGTGGTGCTTCTCCTCCCCGCCATGGGAGCTGCAGTTCCTCCTGAGCTTGTCCTGAAGGGACAATGATAGTTTTCTCTGCTTTTTACTGCAGAAACCTGACTCTGACAGACACTGAATCCAGGCAAGAGGCTCCAGGATCTTATTTCAACCCTCCTTCTCCACCCTCTGTTGCCTCCACTATCTGATGCCATGCAAATGTTCCCAGGCTCCATGAATACTTTGCCTTTCTCAGTCCCATCTCTGATTTCCATGGTGCATCAGAAAAGAAGCAGCCAGCTTTCCTGAATTCCCTCCTGTCTGTTCATTTCAACCTGCAAAATGTGTAGAAAACACGGGTAGATTAAAAATCCCAACAGGTTCAAGGTCAGATGGGATGGAAGAGAAGTCCACAGAGGGTTACTAACAACACAGTAATGCTGCTTGGCCCAGGAAGTTTCTGAGCTGCAGATTGTGGGAGGATTAGAGGGGAACATTGTGTGTGCTTGGTTGGTCTTTTTTCCTCTTCCTAGCATCTGCTCTGGGCTCTGTTAGAGATACTGAGCCACCCAGCCTGTCCTGTGCCCTACTCAGCAGCACTACAGAAGGGAGATCCCAAAAATGTCCTGTGCTGGGAGGAAGAAGCAGATGAAGCACGAGGATATGCATCATCCCCAAATCATGCCTGCTGAGAAACTACCCTTGCCCAGTGTTGCTGTGGTGACAGGGCCTGGAGCTTACCAGGGCCATTTGTCAGGAGCTGCTTAAACAGTCGTCCACCTTTTGTCTCTTTCCCTACCTTGCCTCAGCTGCCAGGTGGTAGTGCCAGCACAACTGTGGGGAACAGTCACTAAAATGACTGTTTTTTTGAAGGATTTTTTTTTTTACCCCAGATCAATGCAGAGAAATGATGAGTCCGTCTAGAGATGGCCTAAGGGCATGTGTTGTTGCCCACACTGCCTTTATGCACTCAGAACATTGAAGGCCTGGTAGGATATCCTGGTGTTATAACTTCCCTCAACCAAATCTTGTTTGAACTAAACCACCTTTTTTTTTTCTAGCTAAAAAAAAGTTAAGATACTAGGAAATGGAAATCACCACAGCCCTGGATCATGGTGGTTAATTGCCCTCTAGACCTCTATATCTATTTGGAATTTGCTGATATACTACTTCTGGCTCTGGATCTCCTTCTGCTTTGGTGCCTAGACCAATAACCAGAGTTTTATTCCCTAGCAAGCTCTTATAGACTGAACAAGTTACCCTTTCACCTCCTTTTTTTCAAGCTGATCATCCAAATTCAGCATATACTTGCATGTACTTCAGCTGCCCTCACTTAGGTGAAGCAGTGCCGAGCAGCAAGGGACTGGTTGGGGGAGTTTGGCAGTGCTGCCACCCTGGTGGGAGAGGGGCTAATACAATTTTGCCAGCAATGCGTGGACTGGACACAGGCAGTGCACTCAGCCAAGGTGCCCAGGACATGTGCATGGTGGGAAGAGGCAATTGCTTCACAGGCATCCTGGCAGCAAGGCTGGCTGAATGAGTCTGGTGGTCCATGTGGTGCACACCAAAGGTGAGGGTCTTGCAGCAATGCAGTTTGACCCAGACCTGGACCTGTGTTTTGCCTTTACAAAGTGCCTGATTTGGCAGTGGTGTGCATGGGCTCCGTTCCCAGAGCATTTTGTAAGGGCAGATGGCTCGGAGGCAGGAGGCACAAGTGTCAGCACATGCTCAATGGAGAGATGGTTGGGGGTGGAGGAAAAGTAGAGGAGGTTTCAGGGCAGAGATGAGCTCCTGTTGCATCTGCCACTGGAATCCCCTCCTGCCCTCCTACACATCCTGCAGTGCTGACCTTTTCTTGCTCTTAGACTTGTCAACATGACCCGTTAACTGAACTAGGAATGATTTCCCACTGATATATGAAAGGTTCTTGGGAATGTCAATTTTTTTCTCTTGTTTATTTTTATTTTTTGCCCAGCAATTAACTGAATTTCAGCAAGTCCTTCCATTTAGCGGGAGCTGTGTGCTGCTTGTTCACCTGCCAGTGACAATTTGACCTGGATTATGTTTGAATACATTCTGTCAAATTTGCAACAGCAAACAACATGCTATTTACTTCAACTTCACCCTGGCGATACACTGGCTGTAAAAGGGCAGGCAAGATGGGATATGGCAGGAAGTTTGCTGGGGAAAAGCAAATTCCACTGAATGCTTTGAACAGCTGAACCATCAGAATGAGTTTGTACTGGATCAGGGCTCTGCGAGCAGCAGTGCTCTTGGCCCAGAGCTGGGTGCTGACATCAGATGTGCCATCTTACAAAGCTGTCTTACGTCAACAGCAAAATCTGAACTTCCTAGATGCTGTTATACTGCAACATATGTACTACCAAAAGGTCTTCTCTATGCACCAGGTGCAGTGAAATTACAGTTTGTTGGCTTTGTTGTAGAGCCTAGGCATGAACAAAATTATCAAACAGATCTCAGAACTGGGAAAAGGCCCTGAGATCAGAAGCATCCATCCCTCCTTTCCCACAGAGGGGTCTCCATACTCTGACCTGCAGGGAGGATGTCCACCTTCCCAATAGCTCTGCTTTGGCAGAGCTCCAGGACAGCAAACATTTCTTGGAAAATCATCCCTCATTACCTGAGAGATCCTAAATGATTTTCTGAAAGCTCTGGTTTTCTGCAGAGATCCTGGGAATTTCATAAAGCTTTTGAAATTCCCCGTGTGTATCTCACCTCCCCACACACCTTCACATATTGCACCACTCTGCTTGGTCTGAATCCCCCAAAAGCAGGTGCTGGGCCACCACTGGAGGGATAAGAAAGGCTGAGTCCACCTCCACCCTCCCAACAGCTGCACACTTTGTGCTGCTCCAGCCCCCGATATCTTCACTTTCTGATAGACTCCCCAGTGCATGTCTCCCACCTGCTCCTGTGTTGCGGAAGAGGCAACCAGCTCTGATGAAGGGTCATTGGAGCTGGATAGAGATGCCCCAGAGAAGAGAGGAACACTATCACTCCACAGGCCGCTCCTGAGAGGGGATAATTTAGGTGAGGGGGCTGTCACTGCCCACTGGTACTTTGGAAAACCTGACAGCCTGGGCAGTGTTGGGGCTGGGAACCTGTCAAGCACTTTCAGCAGACATACAACTGGAGAAGCCAATCCCCTTGGACAGAGAAGGACCAAGCCCACTCTCCAGCTGCAGGGATGGCAGCAGGACCATCAGGATTTCCAGCGTTTTCCAAAGGGCAGTGCCAGGCCAAGGGCAGTGAGCTAGCAGGCAAGGGATCCAAAGCACAGCCTGGCTGCTGAGATGATCAGGGAGCAGATGCCTAGCCAAGCTGGAGGCAGGGACGAGAGACCCCGGGGACACCATGGAGGGCTGCTGGAATCTACTGAAAGCTGCTAAACTGAGTAGAAGTCTAGAAGAAAGCATGAAACCCCCTGGACAGGGGGCAGGGCAAGGCTTCTTTACAATCTCTTTTATATTTATTCTCAATCCAGCAAAACAGAATGCTCACCATTTTTTATAGTTCTATTGTGTTCTGCTAAAAGCTGGCTTTTAAACACTTAAGGCACTTGCCCCTCAAAGCACTGGCCAGCTTGGGGCCTGCCTGCTCTACCCACTGTATGCAAACATAAGGTGTCAGGGCAGACACCTCATCTTGGGGCATACAATGGTATGGGTCAGGCCCCAGGGATTTTCCTTCCAGACAGGTCTGTCAGCTGGCAATGATACATCATTCCTCCTTACTTTCTAATTTCTCCTCTGATGGATGCAGCCAGCCCTTCTCCAAACCTGACATTTATAGCACCAGTTTTCTCTGGGTATAAATATAACCTGAATGCGTTGGAGTAGCAGGAAAATCGTTTAAATGTTCCCTTTGACAGCAAGTTTGAAGATTGCTGACACTAAAACCACTTACTTATATTGTTCTGTATCATCCTGTACTCAGCCTTCAATCATCCTCATTACAGGTGTGTCAGGCACTTTGCGCAGGGGTGCATGCATGAACTCACCCTCTCCTGCCTGCTGCCCAGCCCATGACACCTCCTACAAGCCCAGAGACCCTCACATTCCCACTTAAATAAAGAGCAGACTTAACAGACACACAGACTATGCATGCATATGCCTAATTCATAGGGTAAGCAGGCACACACATGCATAAGCTGAGTGTGAGACGTATGGATAAGAGGTACACACAGACAGGCTCTCCAGTGTGCATGCTTGGAGACCTTTACCCTCTCTTAGTGCAAACTGGGGAGGCCAGCAGCTCTGGCTGGTTTTGGTACCAAAAGTACTCAGCTATGTCCAGCCTCCAACATTTGGGTAATGGCACTAACAGCACATGTATGTGATAGAAAGGTTCAAATTTGGATTCAATGTTCCCAACATGGAGATAGAGAATTTCCAAATCCTGGTTCGGTTCAGCATCCCTTGGCCTGTCTCTGGCCTCTGACTGGATACCCACCTGGTGGTCTTATAGGAGCATAGGAAAGGTGGAAGGCCTACCATGCAAGCATGACAGAACCTGGGAAAGGCCAAAAATCAGACACAAGCCAACTTCTCCCCAGCACTGGCAGCTGCAGGTGATTGCTGGAACAGAGCAAGAGGCATTACTTACAGCTGGGAGGGTGCTGCTCTGCCAGGGAGCTGGCCACCTTGCTTGCTCCTGACCAAGGAGACGGCCACATTCACGTGAATGTGTGCAGATCTATCATGGGATGCAAGCACACCCCTGTCACCTAGCTTCCAATGACAGTTCCCTGCAAGATGCCTATGCCTTACCCTTGCCATGACAGAAATGAAAGCAGAACAGCTTGCTCCACCGGGATATTAAAACAGCCCTCAGGCAACTGATCTCTAGGAGGAGGTTCCTCCACTACTCCCTCTCCCAGAGCCTGTCACTGCATGAGGTGGGGGGGACTGCAGACACTGAAGAAGGAGCAGATAACTAACAGGCACTGTGGCAGGTAGTAACACATTACGCTGATGCACTAGCTCCTGCAGACATAAGCCAGTGATGAGACAAGACAATGCTTTAAAAGCTGGGTAGAGAGATGAGCGTTCAGGTACTGTGTATTCTTATGACTGAGACAAAAGTCAGCCAAAGTATGATATGCAATGGAATCTGAAGATCTTCAAAAAGATGAGGATAAATGCATTTCCCTGCCCATCGACAGTGGCTTTCTTGGCCAAATGAATGGGACTGTGGCTGTCCCAGGGCTCATGAAGGAGCAATGCTGAAGGATCTGAACCAGAGCTGTCCAAAGGTGTGAAATACAAGAGCAAAAACACTGCAGGAGAAGCATTTCTAAAAGGTACAGACATGAAAGAAAGAGATTGCGAAGAAAAGGAGTGCCAAATGCATGGTGACACAGCAAAGGAGATGAGCATTTCGTGGAAAGTTTGCAGCACACTGGTCTGCAGTTAAGTCTCCTCAGGACCAGATAGATCAGGCTGGGCTCTGCTTTCAGGTGTTTGTATGCTAGTGGTGCCCTGAAGAACTGTATTTTCCCCTTCTGAGTTCCAAGACAATGGAAATGGATGTAGTTCCACCCTGACACAAGGTTTGGGTAAGCTCCCCACTGCAGGTGCAGTTGGTGTACGGGCTCCACAGGCAGTGACTTGTGTGCAGGACTGCTGGGGCAATGTCCTTGGATGCACTGGATCTGCAGTACCATCGGCACTGGTTCCCAAAGAGGAGATCACTCAACGCGTGCCCTTGTCTCTGGTGATGCCAGGTGATGTTCTCTCCTGTAAACATAAGGAGAGATGACATATGCTTTGCTTTCTGCTTGGCTGGCTCTAAAGCTTTCTGTGGTTAATCCTCTGCTGAGGTGACACACTGTGCATTATGGGCCCGAATGAGAGGCGACATGAATGGTGGTGTAAGTGACATGTTTGTGAGTCGGGGTAAGTGAGTGGAAGGTGGCGTAAAACTCAGTGTTGCTGAGAAGCCAGCGGGCAGGGAGAGGCAGGGAGCGGGACACCTGACCACCTGGAGAACAGAATAAGAAAAGGCAGCAAATACAGAACCTCTCGCTTGGCAAACATCCTCCAAGACCCAGCACTGTTTCCCTGCTAGGGCGCAAAATAAGCAGGATGCCAATGTGCACAGCAGATCGCATCCTTGGGGAGGAAGGTCAGGGGAACCTCTTGACCCTCAATGTTTAAAATGGCAAGCTGAGATTCCACAGAGAGCTCTCACACTGCAGCCTCTGCACAAGAGGAGTGAGGAAGGCTGGTCCAGTGATTCCCCAGTGCTGGTATCCCTCTCCCCTGCCCCTCCATACACCAGGTCCTACCACAGCACTGCCACAAAAATTGTCTATTCAGCAAGGTTGTGGCAGTCTGTGTCAGCCAGCCCCACTGAGGGCTCTTGGTTATTGACCCTGGCTTCAGTGGTTTCTCTTTACACACAGTATTTCAGACAAATCTGTCATATTAGTTTAAAACCAGCCAGACTTTGTGCTGTGGTTTCCTTGAACTAAAAAATCTTATAGGCCACCTAACCGTATGGAGGAGACTTCACACAGCCCCTCGTTAGCATTCCAGGGCTACTCTGAATGACGTAAGTATTCTCTCTAATAACATTTGTGTACTAATATCTAGCCATGCCTTTTACATTACCTTTTACATTACCTTTTACAGTATTTTCCCTTCTGTATCGCAGCTCACACTAAACACGGCTGTAACCCATATTCTGGTCTCCCCATGCATAATTCCCCATCTACAACCAGAAAAATTCTCATGTTCTTTTCACACAAAGATGCTTTCTCCACTCAGGCTTCATGCACATTGTCACAGTACCCCCTCTAAGCCCTCTTCCACAAAGCAGTGGCACCACACAGGGAAAATCCAGATATTGCTTATTCTTCTCTGTGGGAGGCAGAGATGTGCCCTCTCCACCCAGCGTGCTTTGCACCATGCCGGACGTTATTTTGCTCTGCCTTCCTCAAACAGATTTGCTGAGCAGGTCCTGGCAAAAGCAATTCTATCTGCCAAACTTGAGGAGGGCTCTACCACCTTCAGAGAGGCAGCACTGTCTTCTTGCTGTTCTGTGGGACTGTTGGTGCCTCTGCATTCAGGCTGGACCATCAGGACTGAGAGTAGGGGACATCACAAGTACATCATTCTGGTAACTAGAGTAGGACGCAAGGACGAATGAAAGGCTGGAGAGCAGCACCACAGAGAGGGACCTGGGAGTTCTGGTCGATGGCAAGCTGAACGTGAGCCAACAGTGTGCCCTGGCAGCCAAGAGGGCCAGCTGTGTCCTGGGGTGCATCAAGGCCTGCATTGCAGCCGGTCGAGGGAGGTGATTGTCCCGCTCTGCTCTGCACTGGTGCGGCCTCACCTCGAGTACTGTGTGCAGGTTTGGGCACCACAGTACGTTAAGGATATAAAGCTACTAGAGAGTGTCCAGAGGAGGGTGAAGGGTTTAGAGGAGAAACAGTATGAGGAGTGGCTAAAGTCACTTGGTTTGTTCAGCCTAGAGAAGAAGAGACTAAGGGGACACTTCCTTGTGGTCTACAGCTTCCCCACAAGAGGATGAGGAGGGGCAGGCACTGGTCTCTTCTTCCTGGTGACCAATGACAGGACCCAAGGGAATGGCAGGAAGATGTGCCAGGGGAGGTTTAGGTTGAATATTAGGAAAAGGTTCTTCCCCCAGAGGGTGGTGGAGCACTGGAACAGGCTCCCCAGGGAGGCAGTCATGGCACCAAGCCTGACGCTATTGAAGAATCACCTGGACAATGTCATCAGACAGATGGTGTGAATTTGGGGTTGTTTTGTGCAGGGACAGGAGTTGGACTTGTTGATCCTTGATAATCCCTTCCAACTCAGGACATTCTATGATTCTATGATGCAAGGAGAATCTGGGAACAGCTTGGGTGACCCAGATGATTTCATGTATCTGTCTAGGCTTTCAGGGTAATTTTTTTCCCATGTAACTCATAAAATAAGACCTCACTCCTGCAAGAAAGCAGAGCCACAGGATAGAGGGCTTCTCACAAAGTCCAGCCGTGGGCTACTAGGACAGGAGCAGGGTGGGGATGGGAGACACCCCAGCTGTATGCAGGCTTGCTAGCAGGGAGGAAGCTCTTGACACCATGGGGCTCTGCAGCTGCTGGAGAAGGAAGGGCATTTGAGAAGCTGCACAGCACTTCCCTTGCATTTCCCAGGGAAGATCTGCTCCACTTAATCTTGGGTTAACAGAGGATCCTCCCAGGCTGGGTGGAGGCACCCGCAAATCCAGGACCCTCTATGGGGCAGAGGCTCCCAGCCCTCCACATGGCACAGTCCTGCTGGTTTGCTCTGTCATTTGGTGGTCCTGCTGGCTACAGGTGTCTCCCTACTCCCTCCCTCTGTCTCAACTCATTCCCACCCAAACCACAATGTATGGGCCCCTTGCCTGACCCAGCAGAGCTGTTCTAAGGGACATGCTGAGGGCCAGGTGAAGGATCTCAGCTGGCTTAAAATGCACCCTGCCAAAAAACCCTTGGTTTCTTAGAGCCAGTGAAGTTTCCTGACCCCATTCTGACATGCAGGAGTGAGCACCAGATCCCCCAAGCTGATGTTAAGATCAGGCACTTTATAGCACAAACCCCCATTCTCCAATGCCTTCTGGGTACCAGTTGCACCCAAAGCTCGGCTGCCATATGGTGGTGACTATGCTGAGTCACAGCGTGCAGAAGCCTCCAGTGCCAAGATGCGGCTGTGTCCTCACTGCTGGGACATCCCAGGACTGAGATGCTCATCTTTTCCTGGGGTGCAGAACTCCAGAAGCCACCAGCTCAAGGACATGAGTGCATCCAGCTTCCTTTACTCTGGGAACCATCCCATCACCTCTGTTCCCTGCCCACACTCAGGTTCCTTTGTAATGTAGTGGGAGATAAAAGCCACGTGAGACTCTGACTGGGGCTTTGAGGCATGGCAAGGGGGGTAGCTTTATTGCTAGATTAATAATTTAACAGAACAAAATTAAATTCACGGCACTGATAATTTAAGAGTCATACAGAGCTTAAGTTGCCCACTTTTCACCCAAAAAGCGGCTGCTTCCATCTCACAGCTGTCAGACATTTTTGTGCTCCCCACCTCATTTTCCCAAGCCCCTTCATTTCCAGTTGCACTCTCTTCTCTGAGGCAGACTCTCTGCACCACAGTGGGCATCTCCCGCAGCTCGCCAAGCAACATGCATTTCCCAGCCTGCAGCTTTGGGAGGAGCTAGATGATGCTGCTCCTGAAGTGTGATATCTTGGCCAAGCAGATTTGGCACTGAGAAGGGGACCTTCACAGCCAAAACAACTTACCTGGATTGAATTAATCAAATCCAGCAGCAGTAATTTTCTCATCTCGCTGACAGTGTGTGCGTGTACGGCTGCACACAGTTGTGGCTGAATGCATGTATATGAACACAGGACAGACGCAGGAGATTGGCACAACACTCTGATAATAAATTGTGCAAAGAACAGCAAGAAAGGGAAAAATCCTGATTCTGATGTGCAAGTGTACATGCTATCTTCCATCTCCGGCGCAGCATGCATCCTGGAGTGGCCCTCAACAGCCTAATCCGTGCTCCACACAGATGAGAATGGATATTGAAAACATGGAGGAAATTGATTGCGCTGGAAATGTGTGCGAGGTGTATATTGGGTGGAAACTTGAGGGGACTTGTGCTCATCAGGAACTCTTTGACTCATTGTTGTGGCTCCTGAGTGAAAGTCCAGGTGTCAATGAAAATTTGGCTTAAGCAGAGGCAGAGAAAATAGCAAGGGGTCCCAACTCCTTATTATGATAGAGCAAGGAAACTCATTTAGAAATGAGAAATGGGAATACTAGCTGCTGGTTAGTGGTTAACTCATTAGATAACAGTGTTAGGGCATGGAGCCCACTGCCACAGGAATTACCTGGGGCATATCTGACACAGAAAGTCAGGCCTGGGCTACCAAGTTTGCAAAATTCATCTCCCAGCAGACAGTGTCAGTTCATTTCTTTCCTGGATGAATGATGGTTTATCATAAGAGAAATTTGGTTTCTTAATCCCACCCCTCTTTGGAGAAGGCACTTTGGGAGCTCACTGCTCCAGTGCTAAAAGATGCTACCAATTTCTAGCTGGGATTTCACAGTCTCTTCACCCCTATTTGGTGCCATATCAATATTCTCCTTAAATGGCACTCGGGTTTATTTTCCTCATGTTACAAACAGTGGCTGAATTCCCGCTTAGCCGGTCTGAAATATTGCTGTGAAAATCAAGGTTATGAGCCAACTTATCAGGAGAGAAAAATACCAGAAGAACTAATGCCTGGCTTAGGTGCTGCACAGTGACTGAGTAACAGAATTTCTCCTGCAAGGCAGGAGCCTGGGGCAGTGACAGACCTGAGAGACTGTGGGCATTACCAGGAAAGCACAACTTCCAGCCAAGTAAAGGAAAGGCCATGTAAGCATTTTTCAAGTGCAATCTGCAGGTTTTTCCAGCCCCAGGCAAGCTGTCCAGTCTTCAGAAGAGGCTCTGCGGAGATGCTGGGTCCTCTGTGCTGCTGTGTTCTCCATTGTGCCCAAGCTGTATCCATGGGGTTTTGCTTTCAGCAACCTGTACACTCAGTTCCTTTGGTCTGAGGACAATTTGTATTGCCTCATGCAATACAAAAGTAAGAAAGTTTGAGCAGTGAGTGCAGTAAAAGCCCCTTTCAGGGTGCACACCCACTAGGAGGCTCCTGATGCATCACTCCTCTCAGTGGCAGCTCTTGTGCTTGTTTTAGCTGGAGGAAGTCGCAGCAGAAAATTCTATAGTAGGCTTGTGTGCTTGTGTGTGCAGGCACATAATGCAACAGAGATTTAAGAATACAGTATTACACAGAACAGGAACAGTATACATTATTCATCATCAAGGTAACACTAACAAGATGAGAACATTTAGTTGTTAAAAGTTGGAAAATAGGAAAAAAAAAAAAGGTTATTCCCTTGTAAAGAACTTGGTAACCATGTCCTACAAACCCCTTTTACACTCAGCGCAAGTTGCCATGTTGCTACTGAGATGAAGCCAAAGCAGAGGCTTCATTTTAGAAAGGCTCATTGATGGGGGGTGCCCCCCCCCATCCCCATGGGAAGAAACAGCTCGTGCTTCCCATACAGGGTGCAGGAGGAGGTGGGAAGCCTCCGGTCCGTGGTTAGGGGAAAACAAGTTGGGATTCACACATCCTCAGAACCCAGCCCTGCCCAAGGGGGATTCTTCCCAGCTCAGGAGAGGTCAGGGCAGTGACCCTCCACAGGGGCTGCTCTTGCTCCAACAGCAGGAGCCCTGGATACTCCTCTTCCAGTTGCCCAAAGGCAGGTGAATCACAGCCCGTGTGCCTAACACACTAACCATTACCTCTGTGCATGACAACAGCAAAGACCGAAGCATCTTGTATTTCCTAATTCAGCAAAATCGCAGCATGTCACTGAATCATTTGCTGGAATCAAACCAGAAGATACTTTTAAGCCAGCTGCCAGGTCACTGCTTTGCTGCTTCTGAACCCAGTGTTTCCAGCTGGGAGGGTTCCCCAGCCAGGGTCCTCTGTGTCCATGGGGCCAGACTGGCATGACAGGCACAACACTGCAGCGACATCTATCCCAGGACTGTCAAGGTCTATGGCAACACAACAGTCAACAAGATATATGCCCTCAGGCAAACCTCAAATATTAAATTCCCCAGCATAACGGAGTTCCCAGCTTTAGTAATTATACTTATCCAGTTCAGCAAAGGCTCTTAAAATCTTCTGATGGAAAGTGCATAATTTAAGTGCAAGGTACTTGTATTGTTATTAGTGGTTAGTGGTTAGCTCTGTGCCAGGTCTGCTCTCCTTCAACATCTTCATTTGATCTCAAAGAGGGAGGGTAAAGAGCACGTTAATTAAATTTGCAGAGGATATGAAATGGGAAGGTGCTGCAAATCCTGGTGAGGACAAAGAGCTAAAAGATGATGCACTGGGAAAGAAGGGTCAGGCATAGGAAGGAAATAGCCAAATGAAATTCATTCTGAACAAATGCAAAGTAATCCAGCTGGGGAAATATAATTTAACACCATGGAGACTGGGAGAGAGACATTTGGAAAGCAGTAATACTGAGCGGCCTGAGGGACAGCAAATTATATTGGGATTTGCAATACGTTATGGTGGGCTGCAGAACAGGAGGATGTATACAGACAGCTTTCAGGCTTTTCTGACTAGGCGGAAAGGTAGGTTTTCTGTTTTCCTGCTTGGGGAACCATTGCATGTTACACTACCTTTGTATGCGGAGCAGCTGGGGGGACAAAAGGTCCCATCACTTAAGTAAAACTAGCGATGCTTGAGTTCAAGGCAGTCCAGGGTCAGTCTGGAGCCACAGCAGAGCATGGGATCTGTGAGAGCACCCAGAGACCCCAATGACACCTTTCCCATTGCATACCCATGTCCTCAGCCCCACACTTGGATCAGACTACGGAGCTGGGGGAACACCAGGGAACACTAGCTCTGTGCTGGGGACATCTCTTGACACGCTATAGAAGTAGATGGGCTAAGCTCTGGGCTCATACCCAAACCTCCTGAGCACAGTGCAGAAAGCAGCTCCTCAGCCATGTAACAGTGCCCTGGAAGCTGACAACACCACTGTCTCTCATCCTTTGGCTACAGCTTCAACACCTTCGCATCACTTGCCAGGGAAGTCTGCCACAAACACCTCCACATTACCTGCCATCTCCCTCTCCATCACCTCCTACCTTGTCACTGTGGTGCCTATGTCCCTGGCACTGCCTGTCCCATCATCGCAGCACCAGCACCAAGCATCATCATCTTATCAGCTCTGGGCACATCCTAACTTGGGGCCAGCTGCTTCCAGGGCATCATCTGTGATGGGATTATGGCACTGCACTATTCCCATGGCAGTGCAGCCACCCTGAGGGCTAGTCCCCCATCACTCTAGGATTTCATCTACATGGGCCATGCTCCACATCCTTCTGGAGGGTGTGAACATCACATACCAAAAGCAGACACTTCTCCTCCTTCCTGGCATCTCATCAGCCCTGCAGGACCCCGTTTGCTCCCATCATGCCCAGGCAGCCGTGCAGAGCAGACAGCTCCATTTAAGATGTGCAGCAAGTTTCCAAGAAATCATGCTGTCTTCAAAGCAAGGTTGACATGAATATTTCAGTGCAGCTGCTTGGCCCCAGGTACCACACCATGTCTCCAGGAACAGTCATTACAGGGGCATCCATGCGCAGGGTCGCCAGTCCCGTGGTGAATGCCAGCATCAGGGAGACAGTACGCTGTGCTCCATGTGCTACACGACCCAGGCTTTCTCTTTCCCAGCCCCATACCCCATCCATGTCAATGGTGGGGTAACACTGGGGTCCTTGCTCCTGCCCTGCCCTCCCCTCCACACAGCGGGACCCAGGAGCTCCTGCTCCCAGCCCGCACTGAGCCCCAGGGAGATGCCTGGCTCCTGCCTTTACTCCCCTGCACATGAGAGGGCCCAGGGCCACACACGGCCTGTCACTCTTATTCTGTAGACAAGTCCCCATGCCAAAGTCGCAGCTTGGCAGCTCGGCTGCAGCCCATCTCCATCGCCATCTCCCTGCCCGCAGCTCCCAGCTCCCATTCATCACCCTTCGTTTCATGCACTCGGCTCCCGTCCCCCCGCCTTCCCCAGCTCATCATGGCTCGGCTGCCCATGGCCTTGGGGGGCCGCGCTGCCTGCCAGTTCCTGCCCGCGTTAGAAAAGGCAGCTCATGAGCGGATCCACACGTCTGTGGGGACACAGGGAGCGGATGGAGGGGGCCAGGCGGCAGGACTAGGGGGGAACCAATGCACCGTTCATTAGCCTCACTCTGCCTGTCCTAATTGCCTGTTCAGGCTGAAACAATTGTGTTAGAGGCTGCTCTGCCTAATTATTATTGTTCTTCTAAAAATAATGGGGGAGGGAGAGGCAGGAGAAAGAAAAGAGGGGAAGGGAAGAGTGAAGTAGAGGGAGGGAGCAGGAGGGCAGGGAAAAGGGGAAGGCAGGAGTAGCGGAGCACAGGCGATACAGCAGCTTACAGACTAAGTGACTCGTTTAATGACTGAGCTCCAAGGCTGGTAAGGAATAAACAGGTCTGAAATTGGTTAGCCCCCATCCCTCCTCCTGCCTCCCCCCGTCTCCTGCTCACTCACACTGTGTTTATTTCCGAGTGATCAGAGGGAGAATAAAAGCCCATCTAGTGTAATAGAGGGAGAGGATTTAATCTGTGTGCCTGGGACTTCAGTAAACTGCAAACATCGATCCAAGCCGGTGGGGAAAGAAAAGAAATTTACAGACCAATAAAAGTATATTAAAAAACTTCCCCTGCCCTTTTGCCTGGGCAGGGGCAATGCCATGGGGCTGCTGGGGGTTGCAGCTGGGGAAAGAAGCCCATGCATGTGGCATGTACCGGCCCAGGGAGCTGCTGGGGTCCCGGGGGTGCTGGCTCCAGGGCTGGGGGATAGCAAGCATCCCGTGAGCTCCCTACACTGGTCTGGGGGTGCTGCAGGGCCGGCGGGCTGAGAAGCGGAAGGTCTGGCAGCCAGTCTGACACTTAAGGAATTAGCTCTGCATCATTTGGAGTTTTCTGCTCTACTAATTTTCAGCCAGCTCCTCATTTGCGTCTTTTTTCCCCCCATGTTTTAAAGGGGCAGCATCCTGGATTCCCAGGACCTCCTCTGAGTAGCAGAGCTTAGCCCTGCTCCTTGCCAGCTTACATCCTCTGTCAGCAAAATTGGCAGATTTTTCTCTCTTCTCCAGCAAGGTCTTCCCTCACTTGGGCTGTGCATTGTGCTTCGTTGCCTTGCTGGCATTTGCACAGCACTGGGACCCTCCTGCTGGGCAGCACCTCACCTGCTGCAGCACCCCGTGCCCAAAATCTCCCAGGGAGACTTCAGTCGCCAGTCTCGGCAAACAAATCCACCCAGTTCTGACTTTGCCGTTTGGTGTTTGCTTTTGACTAACATTTGAGATCTCGTCTGCATTGGCGTGTCGGCTGATGAAAACAAAATTTCAGTCATCTGTTGACTGACGGCGCACTTCAGATTTTCATTGCGGGGAGAAGGAGGGAATGTTTGATCAGAGGCTTGCATCCACCATGCAGAGCTTGCTGTGCTGGGGAAAGGGTGGGTTAAAATACTGTCCTGGCCTGAGAGACAGGGAAAGCAGGGTGCATTTACATTTATAACTCAACCTGATGTGGACAGCCTTTATCATTGCGTGGGCCAGTCTGCCTATGGTGAGGTTAAAGCATCCCAAATCCTTGCTACCCATCCTTGTGGGATGTCTCTGCTCCCAGGACATGGCTGGTGGGGTGGCATCCAGTCCCCTCTGGTACCAGCTACAGCTGCCACAATCACATTAGCCCTGGCTTCAATGCCTTTGCTGGCTGCAGTCCTTATTCTGATTTAATGCTCTGTGAAGTGAAGGGACCATTCCCAGCTCCACTGAAGACAATGTCTAAGTCTATTGTGGGGACAGTGGCATACCTGGGACACTGCAGATGACAGAGCCCAGTAGTGGCAAGAGCCTGCCTGGCAGCAGGAAGAGGTTCCACACAAGGCAGACAGATGGACCAGAGACCGTCTGACCTTTATGTTTTTCCTTTCCACCACAAGAGCAAGCTGGGGATGCATCGTTCGAACATTTTCCTTCCCTTATCCAACAGAGCCCAACACTGATCATCCTATTAACAGTTACTGGCCAAGCTAACAAGGAAAATCAATGAAAGAAAAAAAAAAGAATCCAAGCCAAAACCCAATCCTAGACACAGTTGTTATCCTGCATGAGGAGAAGTACCAGAAATTCCCCCCAGTCAGCTTGGGGCTTTGCAGCACACTATTGATTCTGCATTGATAGCCTCCAGCCACTGCTGCTATGGGCAGGCAGATAAACAATCCCAGTTCAGCACATCTTCCTGGATATCCCAGGGTCCTCAAAACTGCAGTCCGGGGACCCTGACCACTGCCAAAAATTCCCATCACCAGCACTGAGCCCATATGCTGGCACTTTTTCTGGCTACAAGTGTGTGGTTGCACAGGGGCTATCCGACCACCCCACCCCTCTGTTGTGCTTGCAGGCCCCCTTCACCCCAGCCCCCACCCTTATGACCCCTTTAAAGTGAGACCTTAATGCTGTGCATCCCAAACCTTAACACTGAAGTGTCCCTTTCTGGCTGAGCCCTGAGGGCAGCTGCCTGCTGACCCCTTCCCTCTTGCAGGAGTGCCTGTGGGCTTGCATGGGTGCTGTGTGCTCCTGTTCGGATATGACCCCACCAGCCCATATCCCAGGCATCATGCACCCTGTCACTCCCAAAGGTTCCTTCTACCTCCAGCACTGCCAGCCCCTGCTGTCCCATCACTAGTGTCCCTATGGCTCAAATCCACTCAGTCCTTACCAGCTCCCCAAACCCTCTGGCTCGGTGAAGCCTCCCCTGCAGGCAAACAGGGGACATGGGCTGTTCCTCCTCCCACATGGGCAACATGAGCACTTCCCCTCACACCCACACAAATATCCCCACTGTGGAAAGGCCTCACTCCCGTACAAGTGCCTTTCCCATGCACACACAACACCACCTTCCCATGAGCATCTCCTCCAGTCCTGCTCCCCCTCTGATGCCCGTGAGGTTGCTTTGCAAAACCCCATGGCCCAGGTAATACAATGGGAGCCACTATGAATAATCCCAGCAAACTTTCCTTCGTGTGGAAGCTGCAAATCCTGCAGTGCTCTCTATGCACAGACTTGTTGCCTTGTGCAGACTGGACTGTCTTCAGGCTTCAGAGCCATCCCTGCTGTGCCATCGTCCACAGGGGAATGTCACCAAGCCAAACATCTGCCCCATAGGAGAGGGAAAGAAAATTCCCTCAGGGGGAGATACAGTGCTCCATTTCAGTGGAGCAAATGCTCTTTTATTAACCACTTGAGGCATGTTTCCAAGCCCTTGTCCTTTCTGTCTGAATGCACTGGTAATAGGCGTGGGGCATGCAGCTCCCCACTCCTGCTAGAGCAGCAGGCAGCTGGCTCCAGGTTTCCCTAATACCTCTGTGTGTGGGGCTGAGACTGGGGCCCACAGCCTACTCTGCATGGAGGGGCTGTTAGCCCTACTCCTCTTCCTCAACACCTGCTCTGTTAGTGCCCTGTGGAGCTGGACTGGGAATCACCCTTCCTCTGCCATGTTTGGAGACCCAGGGATGACCAGAGAGATGCCGTCCCATGCCTCATGTTGCATGATGTTGGCAGTGTCCGGGTGAAGAGGGGCCAAATTCTCCCATCAGAAGTGTCTGTGAAGGCAACTTCACTGGGCATATTGTTGTTGACAACGACTGGGGACGCATCATGCCCTTCTTTATCGTGATGATCTTCCCAGCACATGGCTTCCCGGGATCAAGCTCTGCATCTCTGCCTCTCCACAGGTCCCTCCTGGTGGCTGGGTGTGGGCTGGGGGTGAACACCTTGGGCTCTGCTCTGACTGTCAGAACAAGGGAACTAAGCAGAACCCAGCTGGACCTATGAGATCTCTGGAGTGGCTGGTGGGGCCAGGCCTGGGGTTAAAAGGGAAAAACAATGTGGTTGGGTACACCCTGAGGGTGCAGCAACTGTGGGAGCATCAGGGAGCAAGGGAACAAGGGGGGCATCGTCCCTAGCTAGAACAATAGATGTTTTCTTGTAAGGAGACCAAATAATAAGAGCTCTAGCCTTGAATGGAGATGACTAAAGACGGATATCATTAGAGTTTTGTAAAGCCATGACTAGCATAGAGAAAGTGATTATTGAGTGATTATTCATGACTTCTCATTATGTACGAACAAAATGAAATTATCCCGCAACTTGTTTAAGACACACAAAAGGAAGTACCTCCTCCTATGGTGTGTTAGCGCATTGAGGAACTCATTGCCATTAGATGTGTTCAGAAACCCACAGAGAGCAGCTATCAAACATGATTCTCTGGAATAGCCTTCAGTGTGGGAAACCTGTGACAGCTGGGCTGAGGCGGCCAGAGGAGGGATCACCCCAATTTCTCACATTCTTCCCTCATCACCCACTCCTGGCTGCCATCTGGCCAGAGAAACCTTTGCTCTGAGTCCATAGGGCCATCCCTGTGCTTGCTGATGTGATTATTTCCACATGTGCTGGTTGTGAAGCATGCAACAGAAGCCAAACGGAGTGGGACGTGGCTAGGAGCAACTCTCAAGATCACAGAAGTGACAGTAATCAAGATGTTAAGTGACATACGCCTGACTGTGCAACTCGGCAGCTTGTGTGCAGAGGGTCAGCATGGGTGGAAGCAGCTGCCTGGCAGAGGGCAGTGGGCTGATGCTCACAGCCACCTCAGGGAGCCAGGGCTGGAGGAACTTTCAGCAGGTGAAAGGAAAAGGGCTGATAGGAGGGAGAAGGATGGGTGGACACAAAGTGGTCCTCTCAGGTGCTTGCTCCAGAGACAGGCAAGTTAATGAAAAGCCAGGGCTAGGTTGCTGGAGCGGGCTGGACAGCCAGGCACCAAGAAGCAGCAGATTTAAAGGAGGAGCAATAAGGGGTGCCCAGAAACACAGACTTGGTGGTTAAAGTTAAGTGACATAGAAGATGAACACACATTTAAAAAGAGGGGGTTGAGAAGACAGCTGGGAAGGAACAAGGAGGAATCTGAGCAGGAGGTGGCAGAGGTGTTGTCATTAGCATCAGCTAAAGAGCTGGTAGAATAGGAGCTGCAGACAAAGAGGGTCTTTCAACCCTGTGTCCCAACCATATGTGCTAAGGAATATATGCAGTTTAGTTTCCAGCAATATGAGCATCACCTCAGCTTTGCACTAAGGTGTGGAAACTGTGCTGCAGACTGAGGATGCAACTGCAAATATGTCTTTGCAGTGTGAAAAATAAGATCTGTTTTTTTCAGGAAAAAAGCAGAATCTTTTTGTCCTTCTCCCGCCCACAGCACTTGTGTTGTGGCAGCATAATCCAGAGATGGACTGACCCAAAAGGATGTGAAAATGGGTCAGAAGAACACTTTTTTGTCTGAATCCAGCCTGGAGCATGTTGTGGTGCTTTGTGTCCTCCAGGGCAGATGTGGCAAAGGGATACCTGCAGTAATTACTGATGACTTTGGCAGCAACCTCCCACACTTTTTTTTTTTCAGGGTTTAGTTATGGGCTACAGACAACTGTAATGCTCTGGCTCCAGAAACACCAGAGGTAGATCTTTAAATTTCTTCAGTTTAATTGAAAGATCTACCACATTTGAAATTATTTTGCCTTCCCAAGTTTTTTTTTTAAATCAATATATTTGGCATTATGAGCTGCACAGGAAATCTAGTGCTGACCAGTTTCATAAGTTCCTTTAGCCCAGGTGATCTTCCAAGGATTCAAACCAGCTTATTTCACTTAGGGTTTGAAGAGACACTTGGCTTTTAAAAGTGTGATTGAAACCTCTGAAATGATTGATTGATTGATTGATTGATTGATTGATTGATTGATTGATTGATTTGGGTAAATCTTTCAACAAGCTGGATGCCCTAGTTGATTCTCAACTTGCCAGGGTGCAAACTGCCAATTGGAGGAGGCAAGTCCCTGACCTCCCAAAGGGCGTTTGGGACAGCTCAGCCCATCGGGGCTCATGAACTGCACAAGGCTGTTGGCATTTCATTGGAGGGATCACACATGAGGGTGGTCAGCAAGTGATAAAAAATAATCATCCACCATCTTTAAAAAATGAGTTCATAAAAGAACAAGAAACACAGAATTTGTCCTCCAAGAGCTGATGTCACAGAGATTTAGTTCACTTCAGAAAGTGATGCTTTAGCAAAGTGACATTACAGATATTCAGATGCTTTCACAAAGTGATAGGCTTCCCAGATCATTTAACTGCGTGGCTTCATATCCTTAGCAGTATCAGAAAAACTGCTCTGATAGGGTTACAGATTGAAATTTGTGTGTTGTGGGCTGGTTTTCATAAATGTAGCTGTGATCACAGAAAGTTTAACTGATTAATTTGTAATGGGAAACTGGTGAGATGGTAGGGTGGGATAGAGACAGCTGGGGGAGCTGCAGATGCTGTGATACTGATGGCATCTGGTCTGGATATCTGACATTATATCGGGTACCTCACCATCACACTGCAGTCCAGCAGGTGCTTCCTTAGATATGCCTGGCTTTGCACAGCTTCTGAGGTACCAGAGGGGCTTTCAAGGGCTAAATCTCCAACAATATTAAGACTATGGAGTACACAAATGAGAATGACACTTGATACAATAATAAGTAATAGGAAAAGGATATTGTAAAATAAATACATACAACTTCAGGTAAGTGGAGCATATTCAGCTCAGCAGAAATCCAAGCAATTAACCCACCATGGAGGTGGTTGCTGAGGTGGATCCATTAGCAATTACACATGAAGAGCCATGCAGGACACAGGGTTTCAAGAGCTGGCAAGGACAAACACCAGTGCTTCACCTTGCAGCAAACCCAGTGGTTGAACACACACACCAGCATGTCTCAGTCCAGCTCCCAACAGTGCAGAAATCACTGAAGAATTAATAGACCTTGTGCCTGGCAGCACCCACTGGAAATGGTAAACATTGCTCAATAGGAAGACTTCAGCAATCAATATCCAAACTAACCTAATTCATTTCTTATTTGGAAATAAGCTTACTAGATGACAAAAATAATCTGAATAATAAGTAATAACAAAAGATTGCTTTTATCTTGGAGGAGCCCTTCATAGACTGGCACAGGAGCAGTGGGGCAGGGCATGGCAGCTCTTTCTGCAGAGGGTCTACAACAACCTTAGGGAGCAAAAGGGATGCTATGGCCAGCTGGCACAATAAGGTAATTTCAGGCAGCAGGATAGAATATGCCAACCCGAGCTCTGGCCACCACACAGTGGCTAATAGCCCTGCTCAGGTGACACATACCCTTGCCTAAAAATAGCACAATCAAAGATGTAGGCCAGCATCTGAGGAAGATTTCTAACACATTTCCCTGCAACATGCTCTTGGCAAACAAGAGAAGGTGGCAGCACAGATCAAACTCTTCTAAAATGACAGCAGCATGGCTGCACAAGCCCAGCACCAGCTGCAGCTCTGGAGAAGCATCCTCAGCAGCAATGTAAAGGGTGACAGAAGAGTTTCTTAAGACAACTATTTAATTATCAGGCAAATTAATACAGGTGAAATCCTTACTTCCCTCCATGATGGAGAATCACCTGTGGCACACAGGGTACCAGCATTCTCAGCTGCTCTGCCCTGGGCTCGCCAAAGAGCAGATGCAACATCGCATGGTTGGACCAGCTAGGCTCCGGAAGGCTTGCAGCAGCCACTCCCTCCCTGGCCACCTCCATCCCCATCAGATCCTTCAGCATTGTGGAGAGGCCTGTATATTCCCAAGGGGAACAGCCTGCTCCTGCACGGAGCAGTGAAGCCCCTGAATGTGTCTGAGGCTGTAGGAGGGAGGCTGAGCGAGGTTTGCAGGTCTGCTTCCCAGCAATGGGAATCATCCAAAGTGATAAAAGGCTGTAAGGAAAAACAGAATGGTTGGGATAGCCCAGAAGCCTTTTCCATTTCAGCTGTCTGAAGGTCCATTTCTTCTCTGGCATTCTCCCATCTCCTAAAAATCTCCTGGGAGGAGACAAGCTCATAGACCATCAGAGCATTTTTGGGATGAGAACTGGGAGGCTCTGCTCCTCCATGTGACCCATGGCCACCCTCCTCAAGGAGTTGTGGGGCAACTGGTGCTCAGGAGCCCAGCCCCTGCCTGGTAAGAGCTCAAAACACATACCTAGCTCAGGGATGCTTCATGGTTCAATGCTATTGGAGACATCCCTAACAGTATCGCTGCAATTATCCTGTTGTTTTGGTGTCCCTGAGGAATGGAGAGATTCTCATTATCTGGCAGACTGAGAATTTGGATGCGCAGGGGATGTCAAAGAGAATTTTGAATGCAGAGCCCTATGAATAGATAGCTACCCGTCCATCCACCTGTCCATCCACCTTCCCACTGTCCCTAACAAAGGCAGCAGTAACAAACCAGTCCGAGCCAATGGAAAGGAGAGGGTATGCACTAAGCTCTTGAGGGGTTAACCTGCTCTCAAGCACGGTTCAGTGAAATTGTCAAAAAATCCCTTCTGACAAATTGCTTGAGAAGAGAGAGAAAAATATAAAGAGCCGAGCGTGTGGTAATGATTTCTGAAAAGTTCCCCAGCACCAAAACGGCAAAAAACCATTAGCAAAGCAAATTGTATTTTGTGCGCATAATTCACACCAGAACACAGAATCCAGGCAGCCCCGCTTTCTATTATTAATGGGACAGCATGCCAAGTCATCTAGAAAGCTCTCTTCACACTGCTGGTGATGCAGAGCAGGGGATCAGCTCTGCTCCAGGGAGTGGGGGGAGGCCCCAGCCCCACAAACCCATGCTTCTCCCCTGTGCTGCCCCTTGAAGCCCTGCGAAGCACAGGGTGGGAAATGCCATGGGATTCACTGTGCACAGCTGGACTGAGTGTGCAGACCTTGGCTCCAATCAAAAGCACGTCAGTGTTTGTGTTCCCAAAACCTTCATGCCTACTGTGGAGACTGCGGCTGGGCTCGCCCATGTAGACCAGCTTTCATCACTCCTCTTGTAGGTTTGGGAGTGGCCCTCCCAGGCAGGGTGCTCGCAGGACGCTGGCATTACAAATAACATTCTCCCTCTCTTTTAGATCCCCCATGCTGCTGGGGAGCCTGAGGCTGGCTTTTTGCATGTCCCAAGCCTTGCTGGTGCTTCCCCAGCCAGCCAAGCCCGACAGAGCTGTGCTCCACCCCAGCTACCGAAAATCCTTCTCAAGCACTCTCCGGGTGACTAAGTGCCCTGCTGAGCAGCTACTAGACAGATTGACTCCAGATGCATACCGACAAACATTACCCATCGTGCTCAGGGGCCTGGCTCTGACACATTGCTCGCATGGCCAAAACCCCCAGGAAAAACAATATTCAGATGAGGCCGGTGCGTTACTGCTCATGGAGAGCTGGCTTTTAGGACCGATTAAAAATATTACCTGGGCTTATGCAAGCTGCTCTGGGGATGCTCTGACTGATGCTGCTTTACTGCACACATGGATGGATCTGCTTTTGTGTGCAGGGCAAGGCAGAGCATCCACGCAGCAGCAGTGGCTGTTATATGGAAACCAAGCAGCTCCGCCAGTCGATGGGCAGGGCTGTGATGAAGTCACTGAGGCTCGTCTGCCAGGTTTCCCAAGCAGTACAGCATGCAAATCCTGCTTTTGCAATGAAGCAAAAAGAAACAACCACAGCAGCTCCCGGGGCTCGTGGCCTGATTGTTGCCTTGCAGGAGGCACAGCCCAGTGAAAGGCCCCAGGCTGCCTCCCACTTCTCCAGAAGCCTGTGTTTTGGCTGGTTCTGCTCCTCCTCTCCCAGCCCTCTTGCTGGCGCCCCAACACGTTGGGGCAGTGCTCGGCCATGAACTGCAGTGTCTGGTGGAGAGTCGCTGTGCCAGCCCTGCAGTGCCAGGGCACCAGCCCAAAGGGCAGCTGCCATGGTACCCAGGGCAGGGCAGGCAGCCCTCTTCCCCCTGCCAGCAGGCCAGATGTGCACATATGTTGGGGATGCTCAGGGGCTCATAGTGCCATAGAGGGTCCCAGGGAGAAATAACAATGTGGGAGCTGCACCTGACACCTCCGTGGGTCATGTACTGCACAAACCTCAGCCAACCGTGCTCCCACTAAGGCTGGGAACAGTTTTAATGCAGAGGAGCCAGGCTAGGTTTTGGTCAGGGAAAGGCTCTGTAATTCATTATCTATGCCCCAGGACAGACAGGATTGTAATAAACACCTTCTTTGAGTCCTGTAGATAGAAGTTACATGAAAATTACCTACTTTAAAAGAACATTAGCATTTCAAAGTCAAACATGAAGATACAGTGGAGCTCAATGACTGTGCACACTGGCAGGATTGTGCTTTGCCTCCTTATATACTGTGATGCTTTTCATCTCACTGTTGCTTGTTGCTCCTGATGGGATGGGCCACAGGGTTGGGTACAGGACCTCCCAAACCACTCCCCAGGCCTTCTCTGTTGGATCTAGAAGAAATGACTAACAGCAGGTTGTTGTGCACCTTATTATTTGGCCTCAAAGGAACAGTGGAACAAGCTCCTTCGGCAGGTTAGGCAGCAGAAGGGGTTGAGCCAAGGTTGTATTCCTGGGTCTGGGTGATTAAAAAAGCATTCCTCTGCCCTAGTGTAAATCCGTGCAGCACTCGCATCCCAAGCTGTCCTTGCAGTCTTGGCACTCTGATCTCCAAAGCACTTGTCAGCAACAGAAGCGGTGCACAGGAGAAAGATGGCATTGATCGGGGACATGAAACAGCCTTTGCAGGGAAGAAGCTAAGCAAATGAGATCTGTCTAAAAGTGAGGTGGAAGATGGCTTAGGAATGGTTTTACCTGTTAAGTATTGAGGAAGAACTAGGGATATCAAATGAAATGACGGAGCAGCAAGATGAATGCATGCAAAAACCTTTTCCACAGCCCTCAGAATACCACTGATGTGTGGCATTGGCGATTACAGGACCTTGCGGTCCTGCATAGGTGAGCCCAGAAAGTAGTTACATAAATTAACAGCACACAGATCCATCAGGGAATTGAAAACAAAGAAACAGATGCAATCTCTGGCTTGGGAAGCCTTTAAACAGAAGTTTGCTTGTCACTGCTGGAGGGTACAATCAGGGAAGTCACAACTGTTGGCTTACCCTGTTGACAAATCCTTCCTCAGCACTTTCCGGTACCAGCTCATGTCAAAGCCAAGAGACAGGATGCACCCTCGTGCATATTCAGTGCAGCTATTCTTGAATTCCCATGAGCAGGCTTCCTAATGAGAGATGGAGTTGTAGATAGGATAGTGCTCTAACCCAAACTTGTTCAGGGTGCAGTATCTTAGATAGCAGAAAACAATGCTAGAAATATCTTTGATCAGCTCAGCTAGAAGCTCAGGGGAAAAAAAAAGACTTAAAGGGAATGTAAAAGGGAAGACTTAAAAGGAATGGCTCCAATCCTGTTAATGGGGAAGATGACCAGCAAACACTGGTGGAAAGAAGACCCAGTAATGCTAAATTAGACCATGTCAAGGAAGCCAGTTTGTCTGCAGACTATCAATAGATGTATGTTTGCCTTCTTTAGTGTTAAATAGTTTGTGCTAATCATACCACCTTACCTCATACAGATTAAGGCAATTTTACATTAGTTATTAAAGAGAAAATGGTCCCAACAGCATAACATTTGCAATGTGCCAAACTTCATTTTGTGTGGAAATGCCACTTGCAGATGACCCAAACTTCCTTTGCAACCAAGTGCCTAAACTGGAGCAAAGACAGTGAGAGTTATCTCCTGACAGGCTAATTACTTCTTGTTTTTCAAGATAATATTCTGGGTGTTTGAATATGGCTATTTTTCCTGCTTGTTACCGCAGCTATGAAGTTTGTGTTACTGTCATATATGAGTTCTTATCTCTTATGTGTATTCTTTTATCTTTGCCAGTCATTTAAATGTGTTTAAGGTTCTGAGCAGAGTCTTGTCTCTGCTCCAGAGAGCCTAGCTCCTCTGCACAACTCCCGTGAGCACTCTTGGCTCTGGGCCCATGTTAGGGTCTCAGCAGCCTCTCCAAGGTCCCGTGTCTCTGGCATGCACCTGGTATATGCTCTGAGATCTTCAGCAAATTACTTTCTTTATAAAACAGGCAATAGTCTCAATCCTTCCTTCCAGGACTCTTCCTCAGCCATTTGCTCTCCGAGCTCTGGCAAGTTGAGGTTTACAGCAAGGCATGCACTTGGCACTCCTGGACCTGGACATGGCACGTGGTGCTTGAGCACTGGTGGTCCTGGTGGCTGAGAAATTAATATTTTGAGGGGAAGTGGGGCTCAGCTCAAGGCATTTATAGGCCAAGGTGCCAGAGTAGTGTTTGCAATAGCAGGAGAGTGAAATTCAGTTCTGCATGCAAGCAGGCAGGGGTCAGTGGGGGGCTGGTGTGGGAGGAAGGAGGGAGCCAAACCCGCCTGCAGCCCCTCAGGCAGGCTGCAGCTCAAAAGCTGAGTCCAGCTCCGCTCCCTGCCCAGTCGCACAACATCCATCTCCTGTCTCAGTCCACATCCCTGTGCATCAAAGCTTCTGGTTGCAAACAACCCCTTTAGTCTTCACAATTTGTCTGCTCGTGCTCTCTTCTTCTGAGGACTGGAATCAGCGCTGCCCAGGGGTCCAAAGGGGAGTTAGAAGCCAAGAATGCTGTGGGGCTAAGCCCCCTGTCCCATCAGGATGTGCACAGCCCATGCACCGTGACAGGCTGCCTCTCCCCCGAGGAGAGAGCTGGGACATGTCTCCTACAGCCCAGCTCTCTGGGGTGGCTCCCCCGGCATGGGAGGCTGGCTCCCCATGTCAGGTCAGATCTCTCTGTGGGGAGCCAGCAGGCAGTTATTATTGCAGGGGATCATTACCCATGCTGTAACACTAACACAGAAACTGTGCCTCAGCAGGCAGGTTTCCCAGTGCTCTCTGCTGCCTGTGCTCTGGCAGAGCTGGGGGCTAGGGATCGCACAAGGAACAGATTTGAGGATACTTTGGGTTAGAAACAGGATGTATTTCCTCCTTCGAATTAAAAAAATATCCTGTGCATCCATCTAGTCAGCCAAGGGAGGCATTTTACAGCCGCCATAACAGATTTAGAGCTAGGAACCAGAAGATAAAATAATTTACTAATTGGAAGTGGCACCAAACATTTTGCCTCTTGACCCTTCTGTGATCTCGGTGGCAAGTGTCTGGCAGCTTGCCAGGAGATGGAGCAAAGGGACAGCCGAGACCAGAGAGGTAGTTTGGGTGTGACTCCAGGAGACCCACCCTATTGTTTTTCTGGCACCCTGTCACCTTTAATTAATACGAGAGATGCCCATCAAAGGCAGAGCTGGGTGCAAGGCTGAGAAGGAGTGACAGGGCTGGTGCAGAGGAATTTCACACGACAGTCCAGGCATTTTCTAGCTCACTGAGTTGTTTTTCCCTGTTTTTTCAGATGGCTTTGTACTTGGCAGACCTTAGCAGCCTGACGCATGGGGAGAGCGCAGCTTTCTCCACAGCCAGAAGAAGCCAAAAGTCTTCATTCTCGCATTTACTCATTCATTCACTCCACAACATGCATTTGTTTACTAGGGCCAGCACTCTGCAACAAAGGATGCTATGACGTGCTCAGCCAGGGCAAGCAGAGAAAAAGCAGTCATCCATCACCAGCAGTTGTGGTTGCAACAGCTGGTGGCACAGCCACTGAGTCCCCCGCACCGAGGTGGCCTCTCCAAGCCAGTATGGCAAGTGCTGGGCACCCAGGGAGTGAGATCTTTGGAGCTGGGACTGCTTTTCTCTGTCCATACAATGTCTTGTAGGACAGCACCATAGCAATGTCCCCACTGTGATGCCTGTGCATCCCAAGTGAGGTGGCTGCCCACCATCTGTCACTTTCTTCTGCTGCTCAGTGGGTATGCGGGTCACTCTGACCCCTGGCTTTCCTTGTGAGGACCTACACAAACCTTACCATATTAAGCATTTAACCAGAGCTTGCTGTCTTAAGGCTGTTGCTCTGTAAGTCCAGGGTCTACCCAGAAAGACTGGTGGCACCCCATTCTCAAAGGCCTTTTGTGGTATCTACTCCCAGGGTGGAGCCCTGCAACGAACCTTCACACTCCCCTGATGGATGCTCACCAGCTCGCTAGGGGCAGGCAACAGCAAGACAAGGATGAGCAGGAGATGAAGGAAATGGTGAGCAGAGCAAGGGGAGGTTTCACCGGCAGAGATGCAGCTAGAAAGCCTGATGGGGCATGCCGTGGGATCCTGTCCTCTGCCTCCCTTGTGGGACACCACAACCCCTTTTCCAAACACCTCCCATTGCCCACAGAAGCCAAGGCTGGGGTGCCTGGGCACTTCTTGGAGATGCAAAGCATAGGCACACCCCAGGTCTAGATCTCAGAAGCATTTCCTAGTCCCTGTTCAGCCACAGCAAAGAGACTAGTTGGATTTGTGGCTCCATGACATTTCTAGTGAAGCAAAACGGGCAGAGACGTAACCTTCCCATTTGAGAGGGAAGCAAAGAGAAATCCTTGCAGAAGGCTCACCCACAACATGGCCCAACCTGGCATTTGTCTGGTTCGCAACTGCATCATGTTGTGTTAATCAAAATTCAGTCCATCATCTGCTCCAGCTCCCACGCCTTTCTGCCCAGCTAGTGTTCCCTGAGACACACCGCTCTCGGATGGATAAAGACTTGTCTTAAGTTGCCATCTAGGGGAGCAGAAAAAGTCAGTTGCTTTGAGGTAGGTTATGAAACAGAATACACTGAAAGCCTTGAGGTACTTTACATTTAGAGGGAAACTGCTACCACATAAACAGCAACAAAGAATGAAAACGAAGTTACTTAAAATGCCTAAAATATAGCACAGCAGTGTAATTACAAACACATACCTTTTAATTTTGAAAGTCTGAGAAAGCATGGGGAAACATATGCTTTATTAACTCTTACAGAGTTTGTTTGACTTTGAGAGGAGGATGCTCTGTGCAGGGATTTCACCCAGGAAAGGACTGGATTTAGGGTCCAGTACTGGGAAATACTTGAATGCAGGAATAGAAAAACCTCTGAACTGTCTCCTGAGATCTCCCTGTTGCCTTCCAGGCTGAGACTGGTATTGCTGCCAGGGAGGCAGAGCAGCTCAGAGCAGAAGGGTGCATGGAGAGCCAGTGCAGCAGGACACACATTCACCGCCATATTTACCAGGAGAGCTTTCCCCAGAATTGCCCACAGCATGCACAGCTCCACCATGTTCTGATGGGGGGTGTTTTCACAGGTTTTTATACCAAGTCATTTTGGTTTTTTAAAAGAGGAAGATAAAAAAAAGAGATTAGATCAATGTGAGATCTCCAGTGAGGCTAAATCCAGGTTAAATCCAGCTAGGCACAGGAAGGAAACAAAATCTGTGGGCCTCAGAAGAGCAGAGAAAAAAAATGCAAGGAAGGAGAAGAGAGAGACAATAGCATGGGGGAAAAGTGGGTGAGGGTGGATGGGCTGCGCTGCTGACTGGCAAAGCCCTCATGCCGCGGCTGCCTTCAGGAGCCAAGGTCCTTCCCCTGGTCCCAGCCTCCCACAGCCGGCTTCGGAGCTGTGGTTCTTTGGTGGAAACTGCTCTGAGCTCCTCAGACAAAAGATTCCCTCTATCTGCATTTATAAAGTGCTTATCACAGTGGTGTCTCACTGCTCCAAGCCCTTTCCTAGAGAAGGGCAGAATATTTCTATTGTTGTTATACAAATAGCTTCCCCTGCCAGTTCCTTTCCTTCCAGGCTACTGAGTGGAGCTTGGCTCGGCTCCCTCTGGACTAATTTGATGAGAGATAATTATCTTGTTAATATCATCTTATTTTCATAAGTCCCAGCCTCTCTTTTATTAATTCTGTCAGTTCCTGGTTGTGTTGCTCTTAGGTCCGTGTCTTTTCAAAACAGTATAACAGGCACTTATGGGAGAAAGTAATAAAAAGAACAACTTAACTTAGAGAATGTAAATATTGACATTTTTCACAATGGAGATTTTTAACCTATTCCTCCTCACAGAGCTGGCCCTCGTGGGAACCACTTGGACATTGTCTGTATATGGGTGGGATGCAGCTGCAGTGGGAAATGCTCAGGATCTGGGACACTCTCATGAAGGGCAGCAAAGGAGCAAGGGCAGAAGGCTGGGTGCTCCACAGCAGCACCAGACAGGGAGAAGCCTCAGAGCACACAAAATGAGGTGCACCTTGGCAAATGTTCCTTCTGTGCCCCATCTTTGGGCTGAACCAGCTGAAAGCACGAGGCAAGGAATAGAAAATGGGAAAGAAGCACGGATGTGGGTTGGTTTAAATGGAAAGGCTCCGTTTCAGCTACCCAAACAGCTGCCTATGAGCATGAGGATATGACTAATGTGTCTGTCTTGCCACACAGTATCTTACCCCAAGTCAGGGGAAGCCTATGCAAGAAGATAGTATGGGAAGTGGAGCACCCCACCCCAGGGTGCCCACAAAACACTTCAAAGTCTTTCAGACCTCATTAGCCTTTGCAAGAACATTTATGGTTATTCTTAATGTTAACAGTGCAATTGTGTTATCTCATATAATCATATGACATGACTCATTATGAAGCCATAGCCTGTAACTGCAGTGGATGCCCCAGGGCACTGTGCCTCTGCCCTTGTCCTGCACTCATCAGCAGGCAAGCCAAGGAGGCTTGCCTCCTCTCCCATCCCATCTCCCCTGGCAGCATGTCCCATTCTCCTCCAGACATGACACCTACCTGCATCCCTTGTCACCAAGGGAACATTTTGTGGGGCTGCTGATGCCCTGGGCAGGCCCCAAAGGGGACCAAAAGGATACCCTGGTACCTAGATCCCTGCACCACTGGCTCAGGAAGCTGCCAGAGTACTCAACTCTGCAGGACTGAGGAGCTCTGGGACATTGATAGGGCAAAACCAGAAATTTTATCATCAACTGAAGTTGGTAGATGTATCCTCCTGGTTCAGGCAACCTGAATACGATTTTGAGAAAGACCTTATTTTGTTTTAGGCATGCAAGCTTTCTCCCAATCCCTCTTCGGGTACCTAAGACTTCTTTTTTTTCCTTAGACCTGGGCCTCAATCCCTGTAAAACAAAGCACTTGTGCAAATGCTCAAATGCTCAACTCCAGCAATAGGTTTAAAGGTAAGTATGATCTCAAGCGGTTTTCTGAATCAGGACGTAAATGCAAAGCTCTTCTCTTTGACATGACTTTTCTTCAATAACGTAGATATCAAACTCATTCAATAGAGAGAAATAGAAAGTGAGTGGGTCGGGCAGATTTCCTCTCTGCTAGAAACTGAATTACATTAAGCCTGCTCATGACTGCTTGCAGGAAGAAGCTTTTTTGTTCTAGTTTGTACAAGTGCTCACACTGTGCTTGTCATTGTAGCAACCAAGAGATTTCCAGTATTGCATTAAACAATGTGACTAATATCTGCAGCATGCTTATAAGCTACAGATTTCAGGTCCAGAGCTTAGGATTCAAGAGACCAAACTCATTCAATGACAGAGTAAGGAAGTGTGTTTTCAGTAGCAGCAGATGTACTTACAACGTTTAATCATGCAGGCAAGAAGAATCCCATTCTTTAGCTGGTATGTCATACTCCAAGGTACAATGTCCTTTAACTGAGTCCTTTGCTGTTCCACATGGTCTGAGATCACCCTACAGGCTCCACTGTACAGAGGAAGCTGATTAATAAGCCATTAGAAATAAACTATAAAAGTGATTCAGTACTTCAAGTCATATTGTGAGAAGACTCAGGAGTTGAAACATTCAGATAAACAGCCTTGAGTCAATAATTTGGCCAGCTACGTGGTGAAAGAAGGTAAAGAGAAAAAGAAAGATGAAAGGGGATATAGTAAGATGATGGGCAGGGCAAAACAGCAGAGCAAAATGGGTAAGAAATAAAATAAGAAGATGGATGGTTTCTCCAATTTTCCTGTGGATGCAGGCATGGAGGGAATCACAGCTTGGATATTCCTTGCTCTCCAGGCAAGTTGGTGCGGCTTCACAGAAAGGCTTACTCTGTTTGCATGCTGTCTGTTGCCCCCCTGGGATACAAGGTCTGCTGCTCAGTTCCAGCAGTTCAAGAAAGGCTCACAGTCAAGGAGAAACAGATATTGCACGTTGCCATTGATTAGGCCTATAAAAGACCTGGTAGAAAGGATACGTCTATATATTATTGCAGCATAACATACAATTATTGTATATACCAAGACATTTAATATAGTCTATGGGATGTGAGGGAAAAAAAGCAGAATTTGGACTCCTGTCTCCCTTGTAGCTTACTGAAGCAGTGCATCACATGTACTTTGATCCTACACCCCTGGAGGCAGTGTTTGCATGATTTGGGCATGGCACCTCAGACATTACCACTATGCTTCAGCAGCAGCAGAGATGACATGAGACTCATCTGCTCAATCCTCATGTCAGCAGCTTATGCTTCTCCAAACAGAGGATCCCTGGCATCACCTCCTATCTAGGAAGGGGAATCACTGGCTGGATTGCAGCAGACCAGGTGAGATGCTGAAGACTTGTAATGCTCTGTATTGGCAAGTTGAAATAATCAGAGCTCAAGTTTTTACTTTGCCCTGCAACTTTCGCCCAGAATTTGAAAGTGTTTTCATGTGTTTCTCTGTCCCAAGGTTTCTCAAGAACTCACAGCCCCTCTATCCACTAAGTCACCTCAAAACTCACCTTTGCTGCAAAGCAAACAGGAACCTGAGAGCACCAAGGCAGGTGATGGTGGTTCCAGACAGTCCAAGTATCCATCAGCTGGTGATCCTTGGTTACCCTACCCCCAAAATCCCAGCCTCCTCTCCCACCAATACCTCACATGGATATGAGGCTTGCCCCTGGTCTACAAGCTCTGTGGCAGGGACGTAGGATAGAACCAACCAGGATGTGGCTGCTGGCCATCAAGGCAAATAAGCCCCCCAATTATGGAGCAAAACCCACACGTAAACAGCAGTGAGATTACTGAATCAACAGCTCAAAGTGAGGCTGCCTGTGCATAAGTAGCACTTCCTGAGTGAGCACCTGCCTCATATTTTGTTTTCTCCTCATTTTTCAGTATGCCGCTTACTACCTTATTTACTGCCTCCTGTCCTGGTCATGCAACAAACACAGAAATATTAATGTCCTCATCTGTTTTCCTACGAAATTAATCATTCTCGTATCTGAGTGCTTCACAGACATTCAGGAATTCATTTGCACAAGATTCCATACTGTTAAGGGGTTTATGAAGATTAAATAGATCCATTAGTTTTACATACCCAGTCTGAGACACCTGGTGTCTGTTTTGGTTTTTGTGGTGTGGGGTTTTTTTGTTTGTTTGTTTTTAAATTCCTTTCAGCAAAGTTATTACAAGGATGTCTTGTATGTTCAGAGAAAGGTTCCCACTTGCTTCAGTTGTAGCACAACCACTCAGCCGTAAGCAATTCAAATAGTAGGGTCTCTAGCCAGATGCCAGGAAATGAGGAACACATTAGAATTCACCAGTGAAATATCTGGGGTACGGGACTTGTTAGATATCAGATATGAGCACTGTAGCAGAGGCAAGAATAATATGTGGTTCTCCAGGGCAGCATCCAGTCACTTAAATCTTTCCCTTCCCACAATGACTTGCCTTCTTCCCTAACACTTTTCCAGTTTTGCAACAAATTAAGGGTCCAACAGCCCACAGGATAAGCCCTGACTTACCCTCACACCACAGCAGCTGTGTTCCCAGTGTGTTGGACCTGGAGAAGAATGAAACTTATGACTGTACAACAAAAAACTTTTTCACAATGCTCATCCAGACAGCACACGAATTTAAGTGGTGCAGATCACCTTTGCTGTTGCATTCACTAACTTTCAATACCTTATTCTGAAATCTTCGTGTTTGTTACTGACATTTTCTGGGGTCTTAAAAAATAAAGTAGCAAAGGAGAATTCACTCATGCATCATCAAATTAATCCCCCTGGCTCATCTGGGGACTTTTAGATGTTCCACACAGTGCTGGACACTTCTCCTTTCAGGCATCACCTCCCTCTGGAAAGCAGATGCCCCCAGGGCCCTGCCACATGCTTGGCCATTTCAAAGCCAACCAATGTGGATAGCACACATTTTCCAGAGTCTGATTCTTGCAAACAGGGTGGTTGAATTAATTCCAGGCAATTTATCACACAGGCAGCACAGCAGGTGGCAAGTACAACACTGTAGACCAGTGATCAAAGAGCACCCAGTGGGTCTACACGTGCCGGTATCTGAAGAGCCCAGGCATCTCTCCTAATAACATAAACTGAATGTTCCAGCTCCCTGTACAGGGCATCAATCATTTTCCTGTTGGTTATCATTTTCTATCATGTGTCTCTTGTGCATTTTTAATTGGTTAATTACTTTATTCATACACTAAGCACACCCTCAAGCTCCAATTATTATCAGCATTAAGTGTTCAGTTCATCCTATACATCTTTTAAATGCTATATTTGGCTGTTTCCTGGTCCACAATTCCTTCTCATACAATACCATAGGGGTCCTGCAGATACCTCAGCTAGTCCTTTGACAGACTATAGCCATCCTGCTCATTAGTCTATTATCTAGCTGCTTATCAGCCTCACTCCCAAGCTCCTCATTACTGCAGTTGCAATTACAATAGCTAACATTCCTCCTTTCAGACCAGCATAGCACCTCTTCACTTATAACAGGCCACTGCTATTCAAGTTAACAGCTCCCCACAGCAATAGTAGGTTGACTTTCCTATATAAGCCAACACCTACACTGCATTAATGAACAGCAGAGCTGTTCATTCTGTTTGTTCACGCTTCACTATGGGTATTGTGTGTTATATCTTTGGTTTTGGTTAAAGCTCTGGTTCGGCCCCAGGGAGGAAATCCAACTCATTCCTCATCCTTGCTGCTGCTCTCTACTTAGTTTGGAAAAGAATTGAAATTGCTGCTTTCTCCGGAGCAACTGAGCACCTTCGTCTGGAAGAAGCTTCTAGAGGCTATGGTGGGCTGACCAGGAACAAGGACAAGCAACAGGGACCCTAAAACATAAGGGCAAACTGGGAGGCTGCCTACACAGACACTGTGGCCCAGGGTTAATTTGGTTTTGGCTCTTTTATGCCACCTGCCTCCTTCAGCTCTTCTCCCCACAGGAACTGCCTTGTTCCAGGGGAAGGTGAGGGGGTCATATTGAGCTTCCACTGCCTTTTGACATGTTCAGTGCTGACATACCAGTGGGTGCAATCTCGTTATGCATTTATTTCTGCCTAGCATCATAGGGTTGAATGAGATCTGACTGAACATGCCTTTTTACTTCTATAGTATTATCTTCACCGAGTTCATGGCTGCACAGGTGGGAGATCTAATGCAAGTGCCATGGCATGTGTGCAGTCAGAGGTAGGGGAAAAGGAACAAGGACTCTTTTGGTGCTAGATCAGAAAACAAATTGCAAGATATACTGTCTGAACAAGACGCCTGTTACAGCAGTACAGTTCAGCGCTAAGCTCAGGCCCAGTGCTCCTAATGCTATTGGTACTGACTGAATTTCACAGGCAGTAGTGTACCAAGTGGCACAAGGACATATCTTCTTTGAATTGCTGGAACTCCCGGGACAGTTTCTCAACAGCGGAGATGAGTGAGGAAGAGATATTTGCTTCATGCTCCCGGAGTTTATCAGTCAACTCCACCACCACGGAAAGCATCTAAACTCTGTCTCTAAGGTTGTCCAGGTGCAAGGGCAAAGGAGACTTTCACCTGTCAGAGGTGCCAGCACAGGAAGGAGAAGGGATGGCCAAGCAGCTTCCCTTAGGATCAGAGGCCAGGACCCATCTGCAGGTCTGCTCTGAGTGACACAGCCACGTTGCGACAACAAGCACAATGAATATGCATGATGAGAAGGAAGGGAGGCCTTGGACATTCAGACCATGGCTTGGCACAGGACCATGCTGGGGAGATGAATGTGCTGCCAAGGGAGGCTTAAGTCATCTGGACTTTGCCCCCACCAGGGACCATGGGCAGGCAGCCCACTCTGCTACTGAAGAACTGGACCAGCAAGGTGCTGACCTTGGGCAGCTACCTGCATGCAGACCTGTACTTAGCTGCCTTGTCACTCTTGCTGTTCCCAGTGTGGGAAGGAGGATCCAGGGCAGAAGGAGGTAGGGTGTTTGCTCCCAGCCCTGCAAGATTGCCTTCCCAGCCCCTGATGTGCTTTTCTAGTGCCTGACCCAGCCAGGCTGAGTCTGCAGAATCTAAAATGCTGCTGTGAGGTGCAGGAGTTGTGAAGCTGCCCCGTTTATGGATTTGGTCTCCAAGAATGGAGCAGGACGGCCACATAGACCACTGGTGGAATGAACAATTGCTGGAGAGGCTCTTCAGCATGTTCCCATCCTGCCACCCACCAGACTTTCTCCCCTCTCCCAGAGATCATCCGTCAGATTGTGAGCAAGGCAAAAAAATATGTCAGGCTTGCTTCCATCATCTGCACATGTTCTCTCACCTGCAGCTCCTCTGAGAGAGCTGGTTTGCTTCGACTCCCTGCTTTTCCTCCTGGTGTCTGGGAGCTTAGGATCCACTGCACATAGAGTGCCCTGCTCCTTTCCAATAGGCTTGACGGCTGTGTCCATAAGACAAACTTGTGCTAGAGACAGAGTCAGACAGAGCACTGAATATAGGTTCTCTGACCTTTCCCATGGCTTTACTGATCCTGAAATATAGTAGTCCCCACCCAACTGGGAAAGCAGGCTAGTACAGAGGGACTATTTTATGTATTTAAAACACTGTCTTCTATGTCTGCACTATAATCCTGTGTGCAATATTAATTATCCAGCTAACACTGTTGCCATGACACTCTTTAAAGCCATCAAAGCCAGCATAAACATATTAGACCTCTACCTCACCCTTTCTATTTGCCCCTGGACTCAGACAATGTCCCAGTGCCAAGCGATCGTGGCGGGGGAAGGACGGGCACCAACTGTCTCAAGGGTTACCTAGCCCTCTGCACAGCACAACAAAAGTCCAGATTTGGAGTTTTGGAAGTTGTGTCTAATTCTGAAGCTGCATTCCAAGAACTGACTGAATCCAAACATGCCCATTTTTAGGTCAAGCTGCGAAATTACTTTTCCTTATCAAAACATTGTCCTATCTTTAGAAGCTAAAAGGGATGATTAGAGTTATAAGGAGAAAGGAAGAAAGAAATGAAGAGGGTGGGGTGCATAAACAGATCCAGAGCCCAGAAAAAGACATAAATATGAGATCAAAAGAAGATGAGCCAAATTCTGAATAACCTGATGTATGCAGCATTTACAACCCTGAGTGGCTGACACTTACAAAGCCCAACAGGCAGCAACAGAACAGATCTGGGTCCTTCCCCCTCCCACCAGAAGCACAGCCCAAATACTGAAAGTAACTCTCTTATACCTCCAAAAACTGGGAGAAGGTCAATCATATTTAACCTGAAATGAGGGCAAGTGCAAGAGAAATACTTACTGGTTAAGGGTTTGTGCTAGGGAAATCTTTTTTCCAGAAAGCCGGAACCATTTTCCCCTCCTTTTGAAAGCACTCATGAGAGTCCCTGCAGTCCATGGACCTCTCATTTGCAGGGTCCATGATCAGCAGAGGCAGGATGCCCACAAGCTTGGCCAGGTGCACAGCAAGCACCTACAGGGCTGGTTTTGGCCACACCATGCTTTCGGGGTTCAGTCCCCCACATACACAGTGCTTGAGCTTACATCCTTTGTCTGAGGGACAGGGCAAGCTTATCTTGGAGGATCTGAGCTCTCATCTACAGACTGTTTCTATACAGCAAAGTGGTCTGTCATACATTATGTTGAACTCCCATTGACAGCTACAGCAGTGCCTGCAGATACTGCCAGAAAGCTGCAGAGAGCCCAGAAAATGGGTGATAAAGCTTGCCCAGAAGTTCCCCTCACCCGTCATGGTCGCCCAGGACCATGTTCCCAGCTCTCATGCTGCAAACTTACACTCAAAGAAAGAAAAAACCATTAGGCAAATGGAGGTCACAGGAATGGACAGGAAGGATATGTTCTAGGTGATGCACTGCTCCTCCTGGGAAGTCACTGATGTCTATGCTTGGGCAGTGCATTCCCTGGGGGCTCATCAATCAGAAAAGCCAGTGCACCTATAAGGTGCAGACATGGTAACATGTATCAGTCCTGTGTGCTAGGGGGCATGCTGCACAGCTAAACCAGGGACTAAAGGCAAGAACATTGGGGAAGAAGACCTGCTCTGGAGGCACAGCTCTGCTTGCCTCCCCTTTCTCATTGCCCCTTCATGATACCCCATGCCCTCCTCCTGAAGGAGCTGCAGGACACTCACCAGTGCTCTGCTCAGGCTCTCCATGTGATGCAAGAGCTTCCCTGATAGCCTTGGAGGCACCCCTTAGTGTGAAAGAACAGCAAGAACAGGGCTGCTCCTGAGAAAGAGGGAAGGCAGTGGCAGGGCAGCATCAGGGACTAACACATCCCACAGTAACTGAACGGGACTAGGCTGGCTGGTGATAAAGACAGGTCCATTAACAGTCCTAGAGAAGATGAACTGAAAAGTCAGGTCCAGGGTTCAGCCAGGAAGAACAGTCAGGGCTAGGAACAGAAATATCTATAGCATAGCTGAGACCGGGACTAGAGGCTCAGGCCTGAACTTAAAAGGAGCTGCTGGATGTTTGGGTGGCAAGCCCATATGGGGACAGTTGGGCAATTAAAGTCTATTAGTGCCCGCAGGTCCATGCCACTCAGGCTATGCCAGCTGTAGAAACTGTTTTTCCCCTGCGGAAGTAGGGGTGCTCCTTGGTCTGGGAGAGGACTACTGCCTGCAGAAAGGTGGCAGAGCACTGCTGATGGGATGCACCATGTCCCCAGTGCTGGCTCCAACTGTTGGCATACTGTCGCTCAAGTGGGCCCAGCCGGGCTGGTGCTGTGCCCTCTTTTTCTCTGGGTTATGGCACTATCGGCCCCACATGGTCCATGCAAGAGAGTTGTGCTGTAGGATTGTCCTGTGTTGGACAGGCATCATTGCTCAAGGCCAGCCCATATAATATGTCCTGCAAAAGACCTGGCTGGAGGCAAGGCCAGGCACCCACTATCTGGGGGCATTAGGCAATCTTTCTACATTTCCTGTAAGCATTTCCTTGTGCAGATGCCTTCCAGCCACCCTGGGCAGGGGGGGTAACATGGCTGAAAGTAGTATCATACTTTGCCCTGTACTTTATCTTAAGGCTCTTTTTAGGTTCTTTCCCTGACTTACTCCGCAGTGCTCTGTATTCTGTATTGTGCCAAGATTAGACACACATTGTCCCACTGCAGGAGGATAGCAGGTCAAAACAAAAGCAAAATGCTTATTCTCTGAGAACTCATATGAGATGTTGTCCCCAAAGGGGGAGACTTTCTTTCATTCCCCTGAAGGCCTGCCTTACCTCCTTTGTCTACATCTGGATGCACATTCCCAGCCAGGGATGGGGAGCAAGGAGCTGGGGAGCAAGGAGCTGTAAAGCAAGGAGCTACAAAGCAAGGAGCTGCTTCATTTACTGTAGAAGTAGATATGAGTGGATCTTTTACTTCTGCTTATGAAATTCCATTTATGACAATATTCACACCTACAAGCAGCTGGCACCCTTCTTCGTATGCCAGAGGCTCTACTGGTGATGAGTTTCTGACTAGGAACATTACCACTCACGACTGATATGTTAATGCAATTAGAGACGGTGCCAAGTGCAAAGCAGTATTTGTCCTGATATTATTGGTGATAAAGGAGCCTCCTGTGTGAGAAGCAAGTCCATTTCCAATCCATCTGTATCTATATCTAAAAAAGCTTTCATTTTGCCGAGCGCTGCAGCAGATTCTCGTGATAAATTGCTGCCATATCTTAGCTCCCAACTACATTACATCCTATTCAAATCCCCTTCATTATAACAAGAAGCAATATGACACCAAAAGCTTGTCTCAGGAATTTATGACACAGTGGAGACTCTTAGATCCACTAAACCCCATTAAAACCATCTCCCTTATAAAACATACACCTTATTATGCACTACAGTAGCAGGCAGCAGGTTGCCTTCTGCCAGGGCTCTTATTACCTGTGCAAGGGAGGTGTGAGAGGAGCATGCAAACAATTGAGTCCCTGCTGAAAGCGTGGGGCTAGTGCAGCATCTGCGCCTCCTGCCTGGCACATGTCAGGAGCTACAGTTGTGGGGAGGGCTTTGTACAGTCATTTTTTTTAAAGTTTGCTTACTAAGCCAAGACAAAAGAAAATGCACCCCATTGGCTAAAGCCAGTCTTTTTTTCAGGTGTCTCTGACACAAAGCCTCGAAAAATGGATTTGGGGTGGAATGAAATATTACATTAAATCTGAAACGAAACATGATGTTTTGTTTTGTTTAAAGCCATTTAATTAAAATAAATTTACTCTCAAAATCTCTTTAAAAAAAGTAACCTGGGATTTCAACAATGGAGCAACAACGCGTGCTGATTTCCTGATCTCTTCTTTCAAACATGTTCTCTGCTTGCAAATGTGCATTGTTTCAGTCTTCATTTCGGAGAGTAATTTCTGTTCCCAGCACTGTTGCCTGGATGTCCTTGTATCACTTTCCTGAGCCAGGGAAGCAGGAAAAGAGGGGAGAGATGTGGGGGTGCTGATGAAGTATCCAACCAGGTTGCTCTACAGGTTCAAGCTTCTCTGACGGCCCCCATTCCATATCCACACCCTCCCTGCACCTCATACCATCTGCGCTCAGTTTCTGCTGGAGATGCAAATGCTACCAGGCAGTATCAAGCAGCAGTAAAGCAGCCCTCCTGCAACTGCAGAGTGGTTGGGTATTCCTCATCTCACAGTGACCAGACACGAGAGCAGCCCAGGAGGCATGACTAGGACAGATGACCCTTTTGATCCAGGAAGATACGGCATACCTCATCCCTGAGAAAGTGATTTTGTTTTTCTCCCACAGTGTATCAATTCCTTCCCCCACTTTTCACCTCCCAGCTTTCACACAAAGCTCCAGGTTGTGCCCTTCAGGAGTCCAGGTGGCAGCTCATGTCTGATCAGTGTGCTGCTCATTAGACTAGGTAAATATGTTTGTGTTTTCCTCTTTTTACCCCTCGTTTAGTCTCATCTGACTGTATTGTTTACTGTACTGGATTATGCAAATCAAAATATAACCAATATTGAAACCAGGACGGTAAGCAAAGCTTGTGCCCACTCTTCTGGACCATGCCAAGGACAGGATCGCAGGCCTCCATTGTGACAGGACTGAGTCACCTCTGCAGCTACTGAGCAGGTGTGGGTTTGTCTCACTCCTTTCCTGGGAGTGATCCAGCCTCCTACCAGCACTGACTCTGTACCCCACATCAGCCAAAGCAGGATGCATAGTCCCAGTCACAAGCATCCTGTTGCAGGGCCAGCACGCTCACCTCTGTCCTGCTGCTGCTTCCCAAAGATCTCGATGCTCAACGGTCCTTCTAGGAGTGTGCAATGAATGCAGCTGTGGACAGCACAGTGATGGCTGCCTCTCATTGTGCTAAGTCTCCTTGAAGAAGAGGGATGTGGCTGGGCAACTGGATTAACTCTGCTTTAAGGTGGGTGATTTTGTGCCAGAGGTGCTAGAGAGGCAAGCAGGAAGGTGAAATCCTGGAGAAGAGGTGAACAGTGAGAAGCAGGAGATCTGTCCGTATCACACACACACACACAGAATTGAAGAAGAACTTGATGAAAAGCTATTGCATGCAGTGGAGTAATCTGTAAATAACTCAAGGTAACTCAAGTGCAACTGGACATGCTCATGTGGCTTTTAAAGTCATGTAGATCAAGCTAAGCAAATGTCTCTGTGACAGGATGTCATGGATTATTGATACTGAGGCCAGAAAGGCTACTCTGTCCTCCTTCATCACCAAGGCCAGATAGTTCTACCAAGTGATTCCTGTGTCAAGCTTATAATTTCTGGTTGAGTTAGGGCAGCTTTTTTAGAAAGACATCCAATTTCTAGTAAAAAAACTCCAAGTGAGGAAGAATCAGCCATCTCCTCCATACATTGTTTAATGGCTAATTCCCTTCACTGTTGGAATGTGTCTTCTTTTCAGGTTGAATTTGTCTAATTCCAGCTTCCAGCCACCAGATATTGTTACATCTTTGATTGCCAGGTAAAGTGCTCTCTCATCTCAAATATATTCTCTTCTGCTCGGTACTTCCAGACTTGTGTCAAGTCACTATTCAAAGTGCTTTTCATTAAACTTTTCACTATAAACCAAGGGGTTTGGGGTTTTTTTTCAGAGTTTCACTAACTTTTGAACTTCTTTCTTGGATTCTTTCCATATTTTCATTATGTGTGACCTGGAACTGGACATTGAGCACACTTGTCACTTATTAAAGCAATGCACAGTCCCATAGGAATGTGAAGCCAGTGTGTGTTGCTCTTTGTTGTTCTCCTCTTTAGGGGCTTCAAGTTCAGGAGTCTTCCACCTGATCCCACTACAGTTTTCTAATCTGTGCTCTGTACAACAGTCCAACTTATTATGCATCATTGTTCCTAGATGCATGGATCTCCACTTCATTGTACCAAAAATCAGACTTCTGGAACAAATTCAGCCTGCCAGGTGTGATAATGCCTTGGCTACATTTGTCTTCCTGCTGGGTTTTACATCCTCTTTAATTCTTATCTGTAACGACTATACGCTGTCTTCCAGGTCATCAATAAATGCAGGGCTGTTGGCTTCCTTCATGAAGACCTAGAACTGGTGGCACATTTGCCATGGAAACCACTAAGGGTGATCTCCACAGTCCCCGTGGGATGGAGCATTCCCTACCATCTGGACAGTACCCTTGGACTTATGGTTCACTCATCATCAAAACTTTCACTTGCCACACCATCCACAGCTTCTGCATGGACAAAGAAAGTGGTATGGTTTAACCGCAGCCGGCAACTAAGCACCACACAGCCACTCGCTCACACCCCCCAGTGGAATGGGGGAGAGAATCAGAAAAGTAAAAATGAGAAAACTCATGGGTTGAGAGAAAGACAGTTTAATAGGTAAAGCAAAAGCTGCACACACAGTCAAAGCAAAACAAGGAATTCATTCACTGCTTCCCATCAGCAGGCAGGTGGTCAGCCATCGCCAGAAAAGCAGGGCTCCATCATGCGTAACAGTTACTTGGGAAGACAAATACCATCACTCTGAAAGTCCCCCATTTCCTTCTTCTTCCCCCAGCTTTATGTGCTGAGAGTGACATCATATGGTATGGAATACCCCTTTGGTCAGTTGGGGTCAGCTGTCCTGGCTGTGCCCCTCCCAGCTCCCTGTGTACCCCCAGCCTACTCACTGATGGGATGGTGCGAGAAGCAGAAAAGGCCTCAAATCCATGTAAGCACTGCTCAGCAGTGACTAAAACATCCCTGTATTATCAACACTGTTTTCAGCACAAATCCAAAACATAGCCCTATTGTAGCTACTATGAAGAAAATTAACTCTATCCCAGCCAAAACCAGCACAAATGGAAACCAGTGTTTGGAGAGATGGGAGTGGATATGTGTGCACAAGTCCTGCACTAGCAGGAATCTGAAATGTGGCTGTGGTTTGCCTTGTAGCTGGAAATTGATCCCAGGGTCTGTAGGACAGGTGTAGGGTTTTAATTATGATTTAGGCAAGCAAAAGGTAGAGGCTCTAAAGAAGGGCAAGAGAGGCATACAAATAAGGTCTGACAAGTTTGTCTGGAAAAGAAACGTCTCAATCGGAGTTACCTGTTCCTAAGTTAAATATAAATGCAAAACTGGGGAAGGTGAGTGTGCAGTGAGCGTATGTGTTGTGCCAGCAGGAGAAAGAGGACTATAAGGAGTGCCAGCCCCATGCTGGGGTAGACATCCAAAGGCTCCATCTGCAGCCAGCAGTGAGGCAGGTTTCTCCAGGTGCAGGTCTAGAGGTGGGGCTTCAGTGGGAAAACCCAATAGTGGAGAATAAAATCTGCAGAGACAATCTCTCTCCATCAAGGCAACCAGGTAACCTGTGTGATTTCTGGAGGGGGCAATCCTCCCATCTGTTTGGTGTTACATTTTGGGATTCCTCCAACATGGTAAAGAAAGATGGAAGATTATTTATCTGGAAGGTTCCTTTTTAATTATTGTGCTATTCCACAGCTAAAGCAGCAACCCCAAAAAATCTTACCAAAACTTAGGAGTCAGTAGCAGAAACAAAATGCAATCCTACAGCATCACTGAAATCTCCAGGGGGTTATGGAGAAGATGGAGGAAGACTCATTTGGAGGTACACACCAAAGTTCAAGAGGGAACAAACACAAATTGCAAGGGAAGTCCCAGCCAAACATGAGGAAAAGGTTCTTCCCCATGTGGCAGGTCAATCACTAGGCCAATGGCCCAAAGAAGTGGAGGGATATTCATTCTTGCAGATGTTCAAAAGCCATCAGGGCAATGTCCTGAGCAACCTGACTTGGTTTTGAAGCTGGCCCTGCTTTGAGCAGAAGGTTGGACTGGATACCTCCTGAGGTCTCTTTCAAACTAAATAATTTTATGGTTCTACAACAGTTTCAGGAGGAGCTTTTTCAGCCATCTTTATAGTAGTGACACTATGCAGGCCAGCAGTGTATTGAAGTGCAAACTGGATTACTCATGCATTACTCCAGATATTCATTACATATTCTGTTAGGCATATTAAGATCCTGCACTGCCGTAGAAAATAGACTTAACAATGGACTCCAAAGCATCTTGACACCACTTGATTCTCCAGTCCTGCAGATGTTATTCCGAGCTGGGCACTCTGCAGCACAGCTTGCACAATGAAGAACTCAGCTGCATTAAAAAATGAAAATACTCACTCAATTTGATGCACAAATTCAGATTTTTCCAGATACAAGATTCTAACATCTTCATTTTTGATTTTGTAGATCAATCTTTTTCCCACGTGGAAACTCTCAGCAAAAGGTTGCTGGATCACTTTGGCATTGCCCAAAATGGCTGGAGCAGCTCAGCTCCCCCAGAGAAGAACAGGAAGCAGTCTGCAACAGCAACAAAAAAAAATTAAAAAGAAAAACAAACCCCAAAAGAACCAAAAACCAACCAGAAGCTGATGATTGTCCCGAAATGGCTGCTAGCGGTGAAAGTTAATTTGTCATTGTTATACTTCAGAGTCTACATCCCTTTAGGTGAATATGAGCATTTCAAGGCAACCCCCTAGACAAACCGAGTTCCCAATTCTAAAATGTTCTTGCTATGTAAAGAATTAAACAATAACATTTTAAGCCTGCAAGCTTAAAATCTGAAGCAGTAGTGGGGGAAGTCTCTGCAGCAGTGCAGGAAGCCCTGCTAATGATGTCAGTAAATTGTATCAGAAGGATTCTCTCATTTTGGGAAGAGAGATGTAATAGCGTAGGCTATTCTCACTGGCACTAAACTCATTAGTCTGTTTACAGTGTGCCTTCTTCAACTGCTGTCTTATATGCTGAAAATCTTATTTTGCCTTTGATATTTTGAGTCAGAAAGAGCAAGGAGAAGTCAAAGATTCTCAGCAACATTTGATCCCTGCCATGTTTTTTTTTTACAAGGTGCTTGTTAAGGCTTGACTCCTGGTCGAGGCAGTGCGGGGAAAACTCCTCATTGCAGAGGTGGATATGTGTGATGGCTAATGCTGAGTGACAGGGTGCTGGGGACAATGGTGGGAGGCCTGGGGACAAGTACTGATGGACAAAAGAAGGAGGAGGACATGTTTTGGCTATGCAATGGTTGTGGGGAAGTACCAAGGGCTGGGTGAGAGCTATGTGCCTGTAGGAGGTGGTGGCTGGGTAACAGCTATGCAGGAGCCTTCTGGAGAGTGGACCCTGCCGAGGGCACCCAATGACCAAGGGTGAGGCTTCACATGGCCTCAGATGAGAGGCACCAGAGCTGAGAGAGGTGAGATAGGGAGAACTTTGGTTCTACAGGGCCAGACTGTGCCAAGCCCTGGCCAGGGAGCAAGAGCAGGCTGTGCTGCATCCCGGCCTTCTGCTCTCTGCACCAGCTGTGTCACCTCCAAGGCAGGCAGGGTAGCTCTGCCTGCACATCAGCGCCTGCCGCCTGCCAACGGGAAGCCTTATCTGCCTCTGTCAGCCTCCAGCTTGGTGCTCTCCCAGCACATCACTGCCTTCCCCATTTCTCATTCTGCTTTGAAGCATGAGGTGGGAGCTGCCTGCCTGTGCCAGTCACAACCGCAGCAGCAGACAGGAGCTCATCTCCAGCTGCAGGGGCAGCAAGACTCACTGTCTCAGGAGCTGGCTCTGTGGTGCAACATTTCTTCCACCCTTTTATTCAAACCTGGATGCCTGGGCAGGAATTTGGTGGTTTTCCAGCACTTTGAAATAGTTCTTCTGGCCCCTGTGGCTGCTTAAAACTGGTGGGAGCTCAGACTTGAGAACACTGCAGTGAATGAGCATTACCCAACAGCAGTTGCCCATCCTTGAAAGGGCTTTGTTTGGGCTGTGGCTTATATGACCTGCAAGAAAGAAGATCTGAGATGGACCCAGATGCCAGGTCCTCCAAGTTCTCACATGGGGAAGCTGGGCCCTTCTCACTGGGGACAGGAGTGGAACAAGTGATTGAAGCAACTCTGACCATCCCATCAGCATGAAGATGACTTCTCTGCTCCTTGCCCAGGAGCCCTGGTATCTCTCTACACCAGGAAATTAAAAGCCTACTATTGCTAGCAAATAAATCTCTGGGCTCTGGCAGGCCTGACCCCTTCTCTGGGGCAGCCAGGGCTGCCTGGGGGTGCAGTTTGCACAGGGGTCTACAGTCATTGCACAGCAGCTTTGTGGGAATCTCCTTCTGCTGGGGCCTCCCAGCTCCAGCAACCAAGTCCTGCGGGCTGCTCTGTGGCTCCTTTGTGTATGAAGGACCTTTCTGTAATAGCTCAGCGGTGCCAGTCTGCTACCAGGGAAGGCAAGTGGAGTCTGTGGCACCAGCAGGAGAAGACACTCCTACCTCTTTTTCCAGCAATAAAACACTGCCCGTCAGAGTGGGGACCCTGCTGCAGCTATCTCGAGGATAATGTGAGATTAAGCAACACTGCAAGAAGGTGAATGGGGTATATTGAGTGACCAGGGTGAGCTGGAGACGAGAGGGTTTACCTCCATTCTGCTGGCACCTCCTGGCCCTTGAGAAGTTCCTGTTGGACAACATGCATCTGTAGCTGCTGGACATGCTGGACGTATGCCCCCCACACTAATGAATTTCATGTTTCCTTGGTCTAGGACCACATTTCTCTCTGGCCTCCCTGACACGTTTTCCTCAGGGTCGTGCTCGGGAAGGGAGACTCGCTCCCAGCTTCCACTGTAGTTATATGTGGCCATATAACACAATCAGCTTGCAAGGTTACTTACTCATCTCATTATACAAGCATAAACCCTAGGCAGACAAATATAAAGCAAAATAAGGTTTATGCCTTATGAAGAAAGCTTATTGCATCTCCTAAATTAGAATAAAATATCTACAAGTGAAATATGTCACTACTATTACAACAGTGCTCACAATGGCATGGGAAGGGCTCCCACTGTAACGGTACCAGTAGGGTCAAGGACCAGCCAGCCCAGTGCCGGCATCAGAAGAGTGAGAGGCTGCAACCCTGCGCCAGGGAGGCAGGAGCAGTATGACTTATGGTGGCAGTGGGATATGGGTCATGGCAAATGGGTGATGTCTGCTTCTGTCGCTTCAGCTGCGTGGTCGTGTGTCTGCCTCAGTTTCCCAATAGCTAGATTTGAATGACAGCGCTTGCTCCCATGCCAGTAGTTAATAAGATCATGTTTGTACATGGCTTTGAACACAAATGTCTCTGCAGCATGTAAGTGCTAAGTACTATTAGCAACTAACAGCAGTTCTCCTTTGGTACAGGGCTCTGCTGACTTTGCCTGGGGCCATTCCAACCCAGTGAAGCATCACCCTCAGCAGCACTACCTATACAGCAGCAGACCTCCACGTCAGCCAGCACACTCCAAAATGCTCTGGAAACCAGCTGGAGATGGAGTTGAAGTCCAGAATCAAGCGCCTGTCTTTATCCGGGCTGAGTGGTGTTGGTGTAGGAGCTCAGGCTAACTGGTACATGGGAGAGACATCATCAATGGGCAGGAGGGTGGAGGAAAGCATCCCACCAGCAAGGTGGGAGCGGCAGGGCCTGGCATATGCAGACCCCAGGCTCACAGTCCATGCTACTTGGCTGCTCTGGGGAGAACATGGTCAATGCACTCTCGTCTGCTGTTTCTGGGCTGGGCTGCAATGTAGCCTGCAGACATCTGTGCCACAAGGCTGGAGTTAGAGCCATCCCCAAAGCAGTGCCAAATCAACAGTTGACACCCATAGCTGGCTGTGCTTTCTCTGCAGCAGCGGGGCACGCTGCCTGCTTAATGACCATCTCTTAGCAGCCTCCAGGTTCAGTCTTATTATCATGCTCTTCTCCATCCTTCCTCCTCATGCTACCTGATCATCTCAGCGCTGGATCCTGCCTGGAGACAGATGATGTGCTGGGCAAGAATGGCAAAGTTTATTAAGTTGGGGTGGGAAGCTCTGGCAGGCTGGGTTCACAACTAGGCTCCCAAAGGCAAGATCATAAAGCATTCAGACACTTGGGATACAGGGCTGATTACCAGCATCTTTCATCATTAAATATTAACACCAAGGCTGCTTAAAGGCCAGTGAAAGAATTATAGAATTTAATACCTATCACGCTCTATCAATAGACTGGGAGAAATATGGTCCTTTTGCCTATGGTTTTTTTTAATGCTTCAATGTAAACTGGAAGACTAGCAAAATTAAACAGCACAATTCTTGGTTAGAAGCCACTGGGAATTGCAAACAGAGAGCACCAGGGATCAGACTTGTTTGATATGCTAGGGGAGCGAGCTCATTAAAACATAGGCATTGGTACCAGAAGGAGAGGAAATTAAAGCATAATATAAGAAAAGAAATACATCTTTGAAGAGTGGCTCCAGCCTCTAGCACTCCCCTGTGTGGCTGTCTGCTCCCTGGGACCCCAGCCTGCTCCAGCCTGGTGGCCTGGGCAAAAGGAGCATTTGCACCCACACCTGCAAAACTACCCTGACTGTGCTGAGACACAGGACACAGCGTGAAATCCTCCCCAGTGTCCACGTACCCCCTTGCCATTGTGTGCATGTGGTATGTGATGGCAAGGGCCCATGTCTGGGGCTCCCCACCGTTCCTCACAGCTCCTTCACCCAGAGCAGAAAGCTGGGAAAAATCTTGGTAGCACCAAAATGATTGTGCTCTGCTTATGACAGGTTTTTGGTTTGGGTTTTGGTTGTTTGTTTTTTTTTTTCTTCCTTGTTATGCGTTATTTTGCTAAGCTGTATTAGGAAAAGTGTGGCTGGGTCAGGTGGCCCTTTTGGGATGGGTAGTGACAGAGCCTATGCTCGAAGAATTGGACCCTCCAGAGCACGCTGCACCTGGACCATCCTGCTTCACAGCCGCGAGCTGCAAATCCACAGTCCCCAGAGTGGCAGAACTCCTGTGGCAGGACCACCCGGGGACTGCAGGCTCCCAAACATCCCATGAAGTGGAACTTGTCCACTATGTGGGGAGAGCTCAGCACAGCCCAAATAGCTCAGAAAACCTCACTGGGTGCTAAACAGCTGTGGGTTTAAAACTTCCCGTGCCTTGCTCACAGTCATATCATCATCACATTACAAACCTCTCCTGATGTAGTGCTCTGGGAAGAGATTTAAAGGATGTGCTGGTGCAGACACATGTTTTGCATGAAAAACCAGGGACTCATGGGGGTCCTGTGAGCCAGGCTGGTGCACAGCTGTCCTTTGGCAGTGCCCTGTGCCGCTGCTTTCCCTGGCCTCACCCTCCCACCCCTCCTGCAACCCTCCTTCCTGCTGTACACAGTAATGAATTGTTGCTGCTCGCTCCCTCGTCACAGGCACAGTGGCAGAGCCAATCAATACAGTAATCAAGCAGCCCAAGCGAAGCCAGCTGGGTGCTTTCCTACCTCTCCGTTAGCAAACATGGATTGCACACGTCTTCTCCCGCTGCTGGCACAGGCACAGCCATGTCACCAGCCAGACTGAGGTCTCCCCAGGCTGTCCTGCCCTCTGCTTTTCCTCTACCAGCCTGCTGATGGCTGCAGAAACAACATTTCATATGGCCAAGTCAATCTGCAAAGCCACAGCTAAAATCGGAGCCAGATCATTTAATAACTGTGAGCCAGCATCTCCTTAAGGCTGCCCTGGTGTCAGAGTTCAGACTTTCCCTGTAGAAAGACAATCCTGGTTCTGTATTTTTTTGGATGGGGACAGTGTCGTGCTACTGAGACCATGATGGCTGCGGTTGACACATGGCATCTCTATGGTGGGATGCTCCCTCTAGCTCAGAGATGGGATGCTCCAGCCCTGCTAAAACCTCTCTCCGGGCCCATGCCTCCCTTGCCATATGGATACAGATGGCCCAGAATATTTTGCTACACAAACCCAATGCATTTTCTGCAATTGTATTTTCTACAAAAGCACCAGGACTGGATTAACTTGCAGAAACCTTGTCAACTCCTGGCCAGCAAGGTGCCCATCCTGAAACTGGAGGATTAAGACCATTAGCAGAGCTGCCAGCCTACCCAGCATTTTCTAGGCTTTGGCTCCTTATAGTCACACTTCATTAGTAACTCAGACACCAGGGCTATTGGATCAAAATACACAATAGTAATCATCATAACAGCATAAAGTCAAAATGCCGGCTTATACCAGACAGGAGGTATTGATGTGTAAACTTTGTACCACCAGGCTTTGTGCCAGATCACATATCACCTGTGCCCTCCCACATGCCTGCTCCCACAGGCAGCATAAACCTGGTATAAAACCCTACCTATGCTACATGCTCCATATCATACACAACAGAAATGCGATTGTGTGACTGCGTGTCTTCTGGAGCTGGTTTTACAACACACAGGCATGTGTCCTAGACAGATAAGTGGCTGAAATAAGGCTCAAAAAATGCACAACTGCTTCGCTTGCAAAAGAAAATCAGTGGCATCATTGGAGCGATGACTGTCCAGGGGTGTCTGGCTGGGGATCTCATTGCCCTGGGATGTGTTCCGTGCAGGGAGAAAGACTCCTGGACTGGTTTGGTCTCTGAGTGCGAAGCCTGACCCTCTGACACAAATAAGAGCAGTTCAGGGCCTTGTGTAACTCATGACAGCCAGTTCGGTGTATACTGAGCATAGTCAAGTTGTGATTTCCACACTTTCTGCATGCATGAAACTGGAAATAAAACCATATGAGCTGACCAAGCCCAGAGATGACTGAGATAGGAGCACAGGCACCTGCATGGGTCACAGAGGCTGGAAAAGGGGGTGTACACAGGGCATTAGTCTGGAGAAGCTGTAGGTATCTGCAGTTAGGTATCCTTTATTCCTTCAAAAACCTTGCCCCTGCCCTCCTTTTCATGCCACTGCTGTTAACTCTGTTTTTTCCTCTTTACTCATTACTCTCTCTCGTTAAGACTCAATAGCACTGCTACCCTAACATGCTGCCCAGTATTCTCTGTATGCTGGGTGCTGTCACAGCTCCCCAGAGCTCCCCCTGCCACTGGGCACTCGCCAAGCTTGCCCAGCCAACCTGAAATCAGGGAAGAAACTGGTTGCAGAGTCAGAAAGGCAAATCCAGACATGACTGACTCCGGAGAGCCTGATTGAAAAAACTAATTAGGTTCTCACAGCCGTTTGCTTTGCAACAATAAGACCATATCACACTTCATATTTTCTAATGAATCCCGCTCAATGTTTTCTAATGATTTTTTAAACCGAGTTTTCAGTGTCTCCAGGCTGCAGCACCAGCATGGCCCTGTGCAGCCTACCCCAGATGCTGGGGGAATCTTTTGATACTCTCTCAGGTTTTTTTATGTTTCCCATCATGGTAGCACAAATTCTATCTCTCAGTGCCATACAAAACAATGCCCCCCTTCCCCTGTTTACACTATTTAGATGCACACAGATGGTTATAATTTTTTCTTATCTTTTGAGCATCTAAATAGGGATCTAAATAGGTGAGCTCTTCTCTTCCCTGACTGGTGCAGCCCACCATGGCCCAACAAACTGACGCTGGGGCTCTGGACTCATGTTTTGCATCCCAGGAGCTGCATTCCCATTACCCACAAGTACTCTGACCCCACAAACTTCTATAGATGCAAGCATCTTCCCAGCTGCAGAAAGTTATAGTGAACTCTGGAGGACTGCCTGTAAATAACATTATTCCTGAGTAGAAACATTAAGCATATTTTGATCAAATCATCTATTTTAATTGTTATTTTCAAAGGCAGTCTCTCTGCAGTGATTTTTCTTTTTAAATTATATTGTTTATTGATTCTTGCTCCATTATCTCTTAGCTGTGTGGAGATATAGGGTTTTTTCTATCTGTGCTGTTATTTTACTAGTGGCTAAGGTCATACTAACTTATGAGAATTGCCAAAATCATGTTTCTCTCTATATACACATTTTAATACCCACACTTCACTTTTTCAAGTGTTTTATCCTTCTCCATTGCACATATCTTTCCCTGGGGAACTGCTAGTGTGGCAATAAATCACTGCTAATTCTCTTCCCTGCTACTCACACCCCTTCTTTATACAAATTTAATTTTTCACACATTCATTTGTATACTACTTATAAAGAATGCTTTTTTAAAAGAACTTAGACTTTTCCTAGTCACTCAATATTTTCCTTTCCCTTCTTCATTTCCCTTTCCTTTCCTTCTCTTGGAATGAAGTACCCCAACGACTTTGAGCTGACATTGATTTCATACCCCTCCCTGTTATACTGCAATGGTTTTCTTTTCTCTGAGATACTTTTGCAGAAAGTGCCTTTTTTTTTGTGCTGCACACCCATGGCTGTACCATTAGCTTACGCAGCTTCTTTGCACGTTAATTTTTCCTACAAGTCTTAGGAAAATCCAAGTCGCCTCCTGCTATTCCATTTTGCAAAGAAGTTTTGTAAACCTTGGTTCCCTGAGCGCCCATGCTGAAGTCATACTGTCTGTTTCTTTTCTTCCTGATTCTCTCATTTGCAGCAGGTCTGTAGTCTGTTCTGACTTAATTATAGCGCCTTATAAGATTCCTCCGGGAGCTGTGGCACTAGGGGATTTTAATATCCCACCCATGACAGCATTGTCATTAGTATTATTACTTATACTACTATGATTATTATACTACCAGCAGAATGAGTGGCTCCATACAGGTCAGGTACATGCCTCATTCAAACAATTTAATCTAAGAAATCAAATGCAGGCAATAATTGAAGACAGAGATGCTATGCCTGCATGCTGGAACAGCAAGCATGTTTGCTATTAATAAATTGCAACATGGTTCAAAGCAGGGCTCCTGCTGACTCAGATGCTGCTGAGGAGGACCAGGTCTGGGAGGGAAATGAGGAGCCGGGGTTGCTGCAGCAGGATGCTGCAGAGGGGCATGGGGCAGCAAAGCTACTGTGCCCAGCCACTGCTGGGGAGTGCTGAGTGCCTTAGGGATGAGTTTTAAAGAGTATATTTCAACCAGTGTGACTTTCCCCATGTCAGATAGGGTGTTGCCCTGTGCCCATAGCCAGGTCAGAAGAAGTACCTTGCAGCAAGGCCTGCTTTTGGGAGCTTAAGTCATACGTGCTGCATATAACCTGGTTGCTGCTCTTATTAACTCAGTTTAGAGAGCAGAGGTGGCCAAATGGCTTTCAGGGAATAAAAATATTCATGACATTGCCAGGCCACTTCTTCTGTCTTGCTCCAGCACGCATCTCCACCAGCCCCAGTGAAAGAAAGCTGCTGCTCTGAGTAGCACTTGGGCACCTTAAATCATTCAGAGTCACCCAGCTTTTCAGTCTATGAGTTCTGAAAAAAAGAAAAAAGGTCAAAACCCACCTCAGAGGGCTGCATGTTAGTCTCCACGCTCACCCAGAGGGATCAAGGGTGGAGGCAGAATGATGTGCATGTGCCCTGTGCTGCCTCAGTGCACCACGGCAGCTGCCAAAGGAGCCCACTGGAGCATGCTGTGCAGAGAGGGGTCAAAAAGCACCAGCTCTATGGGAACATATTTTGGGTTTCCAGACCTGTGCCCACAGTTCAGCTGCTGCCCCCACCAAACTGTAGAACATCCAGAAATCCTGGGAAAATAGCCGAATTTCTTTTTTACTGGACAACAGTTCTGTTGAGGTGAAGATGTCGAAGGAAATCCTTATGTGGGATAATTTGACAGCAGTGAAGCAAGGCAGACTTGTACTGGCTGAGGTTGTCACCCTATAACAGAAGTCACTACTGTACAAGGGGGATCTTCAGCAGCAGAAACTGGGGAAAATCCTGTTCTGAACAATACGGATGGTACTATCATATCTCCCAGCAACAGTCACCAAAAATTAGGGACCAAGGTGAAAAGATGCTAAAGAATAAGAAATTCCATAAAGAGCCCTTCCATTTCTACAAGTGAAAAAAAAAATGCAGTCAAAAGATTAAATGCTGGTTTGAAGAGTCATTCATACATACTTCAAGGAACAGCTTCAATATAGAAAACAAGAAAAGAACAGCTCTGAGAACTTCAATTAAGTACAAGGTAACTTGGAATCATTCCCATCTGTTCCTTAAATTTTCCAGACTATCATTTCTCTTTTATTTTATGTATGGCTCTCAGAAAGGCTTTGCTACATCAAAGATACTTTTTGTCTCCTTTGTTCAAATGTATAAATTTGCCTACAAAATTTAGAAATATCATCAACAGTGAAAAATAATTTATTTGCAAAAGGAACTAACTTTTGTTTGAACTAGAGCTGGGAATTGCGATAATGTCTATGAATATGTGGAATGAATAGATGGAAGTATCTGAATTTACGGAAATACATAAATTCTTCTTTGCTGATAGAAAATGACAGTCGGGGCCCATTGCAAGCCAAATTAATATTCAACATAATCTCATTCCCACACAGGAACCCAAAGAGAAAATTGATCCTGTTTCCATTAAAATCAATGGGAAAAACTCACCCAGTAGGTCTTTCAACAGAGGAGTGCAGCCAGTGTGACACCTGAGCTAACACAGATTCACACCTTCTGCCTGTGTCCAAGAAGCTTTGTTACTTCGCGGATTAGATTTGAATTTATGATCACATGCCAGGTCCTTATTTTTCTGCTTTAAGTTACATACATAAAGCTCCATGGGAGCGCCAGTAATTATGCTTATCACCCAGAGGTCATCTTTTTAGATGTATTTTCTAGATCTTCAATCCCCTTCTAAAGTAAGATGTTTTTCTTAATCAAGGCTGCCATGAGGGGCTCAGCATTTTCAGGGTCACATGGAGGAATATTAGTGCTACCCGACATTACTTTATATTTCTCTTTCAAATGTATTGATTTTTTTATCTATTTTATTCCAAGAAGGAGCTGTGGCACCTATTTCATATTCAGAGTCTGTGTCAGAAGTTGTAATAACTTGAAGCACTGGATGCTCAAGCCAGTGTACAGCTGGAATGGAGTTAGATTTGCAGTTGGTCCTGCCAGCTCAATGTCTTCAGCATCTGCTGAGAAAAGGGAAAATGTGGCACCTCACAGCCCCCTGGGACAGGTGGGTGGTTAGAAGTCCGTGTCTCTGGGCACATAATGGGGATGATCAGCATTCCTCCCCAATAGGACTGCTGTGCTGATTTATTAACTTAGCAGTTAAAATCAAACCAGCACAGGACAGTATCTAAGTCAGCTACAGCGAAGATAGGCATACCAAAGGCAGGCAAATTTTTTCCTTGATATACAAGCAATCTCCATTTCCCAAAACAGATCCCAAACTGTGTAATCCAAAGGAAAAAGCGGCTTGACAAAGATTACACAATTCAACTTTTGTGTGGTAGAGAGTTACACTTGCATAAGAGACACAGAGGAGAATGGGCTTTTTCTGAATTGGGCAATGATGCTTGCATGGGGACAAATCAATTTAGAAACTACTTGCAATGACCCAGGATTACAAAACAAACAACGACAGTCACTTGCAAACTCACAGCAGCCTCTCATCCTGGCTTCTCCCCTGCCTCTCATCCTGGTTGCAGAACATACTGTGCTTTGTCACAGGAAGAGCCTGCTGCTGGCAAATCTTTATTCTCATGTCTGAGGTGCTCTGTGTGTGGGCAGCAGCTGGGCAGAAATCTCAGTACAGATATAATAAAACCAAACAGTGTCAGGAAAAAATAGTGCTTAAAGCACCAGACTCATTGTTTAGGGAAAATCAGGCAGGGATAAGATACTAAAATAACAGCTTCTTCTTTTCCCAGTCTTTCCTACCAGGCGTGGTTTGGCCACAGCTCTCTGAGTAAGCTGCACCTGCCTGGTTTCAGGACCCTCTTGTTGGAGCAGGAAGTTATTTCAGCACACGGAGGGGATATGCCTCCTGCCTGGTTATCCAGCAGTGCCTGGGTGGTAGATGAGTACCCATAGGAAGCTGCAGGTGGGCCTTGTGGCCACCGTAGCAAAGAGGGGGTAACTCCAGTGAAGGTATCCAAGCCTAAAAAAAAAGGAAAAAAGGAAAACATGGGATCCCCTAGAGCTTGAGAAAAAGGAAAAGAGCAGGAGGTTGGAACACACAGCAGCAGGAAAGCAGACCTGGAGTGACAGTGGGGAGCTGGGACCAAAAAGAAACTCCATTGGTCACTACTGAGGTACACTTTAACTCAACATTACTTAAAGACTGGTGGCTTTGGAAAAGAAACCACAAGTAATTAAGCTTGATCTGCTAATGGGTCAACTCAGCTGAGAACATTGGTTTTGCCAATAGGGATTATGTAAAGAGTATAACAACCAATACAGAAAGAAGTCGATGACAAAGCTGAAAAATGTTATAAGGATAACCTGAAAATAAGTTTATGATAGGTAAATAGTGATGGAGAAGTTCATTATGACTGGATACAGGGAGCTGACAGAGCGGCTGTCAAACCTGATGTAGATATGGCAGGGATCTGTGAAAGGGGTGCATTTAGGAGGTGCTCCCCTTCTGCCAAGACCATACCACTGCTGCCTCCACCAATGCAGCTCCTGAGGCCAGACAGTCCCAGTCATCCTACCTCAAAGAAGGTGTGGTCAGGGTCTTCTGTGGCATGGTATGTCCACTCAAGAACCTCAGGACTAGTGCAGAGGCAGGTTGCAAGGACCAGGCCAGATCTCATTTACCTTGTAGCAAAACCTTCAAAGTCTTAGTCAAATGAATGTTTCAAGTTGTGCATGGGGTGTATCAGAAGCCAGCCCAGGATGGGTGCAATGTGCTTCAGGAACTATCTTCTGCAGCATGCCTGGGGACACTAAGCAGCCCGAAGGCTAATAAGCATCTATGCAAACCCCCTGTTAGCCAGGCCAGAAGTCCAGAGCACTATATCTCAGACTAAAGATCTTTGACATTGAACAAGAGCTGTTGAAGGAGAGAGGACGTTCTCCTGACACAAGGCAGATTACCAGAGTTTTGACAACTAATGAAGACAGGACTTGAGAATAGAAGGACCAGTGGTCTGGTCCACCACTATCATCCTTACACTATGCTGTTGGGGAGATGGGGAAGGCATGTTGGGATGCTGATAATAAAAAACATAGTGGCATGTTCTGGGTAAAAGAAGAAACCTTTAAGGCCCTCCTGCACCTGCCAATGCACTTCTTTTACATCTGTTCCCAAGTACAGATGTGGACCAGTCCCTTTAGCTGATCATAGCGAATCCTGTCCTTTCCCTTGCTGCATCTTGACCTACTCAGAAGAATGTAAAGGTGTAAATCTGTTTCTATGCTGGTGCTAACTTGGGGTTTGGCAAATTGCACTGATTCACTTGCATAACCTGACTGAGGGCTGCTGAGTTAGCTCTCATTTCTCACGAGGCCACAAGAAAATATCACTCCATATTCCAGCTTTCCTCCACTCTCTTCCGACATGGCACTAAGTGGTGTGGGAGGCAGAAAATATGACATCATTTGTCTTTAAAAAGGGCATACGGAACTGGAGACAAGTAACTGTGCTTTCTCTGACAGGAAAATTGGAAGAAACTGTTATATACAACAGAGTTAACAGGAGCCTAGGTAGATCTGGATGTATCAGGGAAGAGTCAACATGGCTTCTCCAGGGGAAGTCACATCTCATAAATCTCTTTAAATTTCTTTAAAGATGTCAAGACAGGTCCAAGCAAGAATTAGCTGGCTGCTGTAGTTAAACTGCATTTTCTGAAAGTTATGTTCAAGGTCTCTCACAAAAGGCACTTGGAGACACTGACATTATGGAGTATGAGAGGAAGTCCCTCCACAGATTTATAAGTGTTTTAAAACATGTAATCAAGGGAAAGATAACTGATCAGTGTTCATGTTGGCCGAAGACCAGTCACCAGGTCCCTTGGAGGCCTGTCCTGGGATCTGTACTGTGCCACACTCATCAATGATCTGGAAAAGTGGTGAATAATGAAGTGACAGAGTTTGCCTATGTGACAAAATTATTCAGGATCATGAAATCTAACACTGACAGTGAAAAGCTCTGGAGGATCTTCTGAGACTGAGTTACTGACAATAAAACAGAAGATGAAATTCAGTGTAAATAAATGTAAGGTAATGTCAGTGAAAGTGAAAAAAACCCAGAACGGCATCCAAGTTTAAACAGACAATGATTAGCTACCATCTCTCATCAAAGAATTCACAGAGCTCTGTGGAAGGTGCTCTGGGAAAGCTGCTGAGACCTGTGCCTGGGTCAAAAAGAAAGGACGATGCTAGGCATCACTCAAGAGAGAGACAACAGTACAGGAATTGTCATCATAACCAGCATGGAGATCCACGGTCCATCTTTATTTTGAATACCAAGTGTATGTCTGATCCTGCATCTCATAAAGGATACAGTAGGGAAAAAAAAAAAACCAACCAAAAATAAAAAGGGAAAAGGCTAACCCAGTGATGTTCCTGATGCTGAGAGACTGAACAGGACAAGGTTATTCATCTTGGAGAGACCATGGAATTCTATCCCAAGTGTTTTGGAGAAAGAAAGTTGGAGTTGGTAACTCCCTCTTTCTAGTATTATAATAAGTAATGAAAGTGTTGGGAAGCAGATTTAAAATGATGACTTGGAAGTGCCTTTTCTACACAGTGATTCATGCATGTCAAAAGACATGTGGTATGTTCAGGGTGGACAGGTCTGTCAGTGGCATAGACACAGCAATCCAGCTGCAACCGGCAGTTCACAATGCTCCATGAATTTCTGGATGCTGCTATGCCAGAAGCACTCAGTGCTGGACTGGTTTTCACACTCTTTGCTGTAATGTGTGTTGCTGCCTCTGTTTCAGGCAGAACATGAGGCTTTACAGTATTTGTTCTGTCCCAGTACAGTTGTTTCACTGTCCTCATGGTGATGAGCCCAGGACCCTTTGGTGGGTGTCCAAGGTTAAAGCCACAGCAGAACCCGCTTGCTGGTCACTGTGCCTAAAATGAGGGGTCTCCACGCTCACAGAGTGTGGCTTAAATGTTATTCTGTATTCATCACCCAAAGCAGAGCTGTAGCCCATCTGGCCTCAGCAGAAATGCTGTAGCCATCTGCTTCAAGTTCAAATCTAACACAATGTGAGAGAATGCAGCTGAGGAACACAGCAAATGAAATCTTTACCTTTCCCCTGCACATAAGGCAAAGAGAAAAAGAAATATATTTTTTATAAAGACCAGAATTATTCAAACATAAATGTGCTACAGGAGCTAGGTCTATAGACAAAAACTCAAAGGAACAGATGAAAGTGTGTGCTGTAGAGCATTGAAAGGATACACAATAAGAGGCCACCTTTGCTGCCCCATCTCTGGAGGCCAGGCAGGAGGGACTGCTGCCAGTTCTGCTCACTGGTGAATTGCAGAGTGCTCATTTCTCTTCAGGATGCTGAGGTAGCACTCAGCTTCCCTATGTTTGGCTCTCCTGTATGCAGTGTTTAATTCCTTCCTTTCTTCTTTTTACCAGAGAGACACAGTTAGAAATAACCCGTCAGAGTAAAATAACTAAAACTCACATTCTGTCTAAAAGTCTATTTCAAGAAGAAAGAAGATTGCGTGTGAAGAAAATGCTCACCAGTGAGGCTCGACATCAAAAGAATGTTTTGCATGGACTAAATAGAAGTATTCATTTTTCATACATGCACAGATTCATACTGACACCAGTTAGACTTTCATACGAGCACACTTTGTTTACTTAAAAGCTTGAAGGAAGGGAAAATGTCACAAATGCTCATGTAAGCCTGCATGTGCACCAATCGGACACATCCAGCATGGCTGTTTGTACAAGCAAAGATCTCCCAATAGGCCAAGAAGCGTACGCATAAATTGTCTGCCCAATCATTTAAGAGAATGAATTATTCATAGAAAGGCAAATGTGTTCACAAGCAAGTTGTATGAAGAGCTAGGAGCTACATTCAAGGAATGGATTTGCTGTTTGCTAACTCTGAGAACCTGAACATGCTTTTCCTTGGCTCCTGGCTTTCATGAACCGGGAACAATTCTGAAGCTCCATCCCTCAAAATGTCACTGGTTGTCACCCATCCGAAGCTGCTTGTCCACTCCCTGCCCCTGTGTCTCCCACAAGCAGTGGTGCTAGTTATATGACACATCTGAATTACTTAATGGGAGTAATTTCATTTCTTCAATTCTTATTTCTTAAGGCGGGTCATGGAGGCAGAGAACTGGTTTGCTTGAGCTGTAGACCTCACAAAGATTTGTGTCTGTCCGTGTCCAGAGTATGTCCATGCTCTGCCCTGTGGTTTCCCTGTTTCTCCAGCTGTGAATCTATGAGAAAGATACTGAGCAACTGGAAAGTTTTTTGATATCGAGGTGGAATGTGGGCTTTACATCAGCCAAGCTCTACTTCTTACCCCCGGTCCTATTTGAACCTACAGTTGGTGGAGTAGTACTGGGACAAACAGACAGGCAGATGTGCTCCCTGCAGTGCTGGTTCTACCTTCTCCTGCACCAAGCCTTACCTCCAGCACCACCAGAGAGGTACAGGGGACTCTATCAGTGTCCCCTCATTGAGAGAAACAGCCCTTAGGATGGAGATGACAGGGAACACCAGTCAGCCAGGATCCCTTGTTCTCTCAGTCACCCTTGATGCACTTAGTCAGATATTTTGGGGGAAAACTGGGGTGGGGGGGTTGGGAGTTTTTTGTTTTGTTTGGTGGGGTTTTTTTCTTTGTCTTTTTTCAGAGTCAGGCACAGCACAACTGGCCCTGTTCTATTTAGTCTTGCGTGAGATGCAAAATACAGATAGGAGCAAAAGGTTTTCTAAAGATACATACCTGCCTTCAAAAAATTTTGCTGTGCATCCTCAAGTAACCGTGCACGCTCAACTATCAATTCTGTTTTCCAGGACCCACTTACAGGATCATTCCTAAATCTTTTGGGAAAGTATTGCCAAGAGAAGTGTGTTCATCCTGCAGCTGCCCAGATCCCCAGGCAACTATTTATAGAAATCAAAACTGCCTTTCTGCTAAGGAAAGTCTCTCATGGAGAGACATAAGTCACATCTAGAACATTTCAGATGCAGTCTTATCCTTGGACTGCAGGAGGAAAATACACCCCTTGCCCTGACCCAGGGCAGTGATCTTCACAAGTCTAAAAGCTGCACTGGTCCTGCCGTCCATCTGCACGTCCGGCTGGCACTGTGCATATACTTCTCCCTCTCTGTCTAGTCCCCAGTGCTCAGAAACACTGATTACACTGAGAGCTGATGAAATATTATTACATTTTTCTCTTCATTAAACATGACATAGAATCATAATTCACACATATAAAATTGTTTTATTCCTTTTTCCTGTTTGCTTTGGAATTATTTCATGGTCTCGACAATGTAGGTTTAGCAATGCTGTCTCTTCTGCAGAGCCAGTCAGCCGCCAGTACCCTGCAATTTTAATGATCTAATCCGACAGCTAGCATGCTTTAATTTAAAGTTTTATTAATGACCGCTTTCTACCCTCAAAGACTATATTAAAATTTGTTAATGGAATTGGAGATTATAAATGCCCCACTGCAAGGCCCACTTGTGCTGTTCTGCACCACCCCCTTTAGAATTCAGAGCAATCCTATTAACTCTTCTTTATGTTTTGTATAGGTCATTTTGATTGCAGGTTTTTTTGTGTACTTCCCTTATGAGATAGCGTTCCCTGAATCTAAGCATTTGAAAGAATATAATTTTACAAAAGATCACATATTTCAGATTCATTATCCTTCAATAGTGAGCTTAAAATTTAATTTCTTTGACTTATTGCAAATTTTTTGAGTCTACTGGGGGAATGGAAGTGAATTCCACAGGCAGCGTCAGACCGTGTGACAGAAATGACTGAATCCACCCCAACAACTGTGGAAAAAAGGAGAGGAAGAAGAGGGAGAAGGATGCAAGTACATGTGCCATTCGTAGGTGAAAAGTTGCAGGATCAGGACAACCAGTTTTCCTCTACACATTTGGAAGAGTGAAGCCCTTTGCACAAAACACATCGCTTTTTTTCATGCACCCTGTTACCATATAAAGGCTACCTCTGTTAGTCTGGTCTTTTAATGGGCATCTTGAGACTCTCCACTAGGTCCCCCAGGCTGCACTTGTGCATCAGGGCCCCACATTCAACGTGCCATGAAAGGGATCCCCCGTACCCATTATTTATTTTATTTAAGGAGTCAGTAAAAGCATCACCAGTCTTCAAATCTCTACAGATCCCAGCACCAAAGGTTATTGTTTGCAGTGTGTCTCAGGAAATGCACTATTAATCATTTGTTGTATAGACTTAATTTCTCACAATTCTCCCCTCTTTATTTTCTGTTGTTATTGTTCCTTTCTCCTGCTTAAACATTTCAGCCACCCAGTGAAAAGGCAGAAACAACATCAGGTTCTCAAGAAACCAAACAATCAATCAGTTCACCAGCTTCACAATGGGACTCAACAGGAGCAGCAGGGCAGCTGCCTGTTGTTTGAATATCACTCACTCGAAAGGCTCGGCCAGTGTACAGAAAAAGCAGTTATTCACAGGAAAAAGAGGTAGATGAAGGACACAGAGGGGGATTTCTAAGTGGAAATTTTTACATTAGAGGTGTTTACACTTAAGCTACTTATCTGGTCTCCTCTCACAACTAATGAAAAGACATTGAAACATAGGGTGCAACTCATCTGATGCGTTTGAAATATCAACCTTAGGACAAAACGAAACAACCATGCTGTGAAGTGTCCATTTCTCTCCAGCCTCCCCTAAAAATAGTCCAAACGGTTGAGTAGGGTACAGCGTAGACCTCTAAAATTAGGGAAAAATGTACTCCCCATGCTGTAAGGAGTGCCATGATCAGATCCCCAAGAAAAGGGTTTTCCTGGCTGGCAGGTAAATCCTATTGCCTCAGTCCCTGGGTGTTCCAAGCTCTGTGTACCAACTGAGTGCAATCAGTGGCAGGGAAGAGCACTGGACTAGGTGGAGCATCTGAGAGCCATCAAACCCCTTTTACAGCAGATTTATACAATTATTTTTTTTTGCCTACCTCCTGTTTGACTGTGGCAGCCATGATGCTAAATAAATTAGCATTGCTGGTGGGTAGTCAGTTCCTCTGCATCTTCCTTTCCTCAGTTTCATATTCATCATCCTTCACACTGCCATTCTTCTCTTAAGCCCTTTGTACTGCTGGTGAGTTCCCCTACCACTGTGGCATTCACATATTCAGTCCTTTGGTGGCTTTTTCCTGTCCCCACTCTCCACCACCAAGACTCTTGTAATGCATGGTTGTAGGCTCCAGGCCCCCTCATCTCTCCCTTTGTCTTCTGAAATCCTTCCAAACTGTCAACACCTGTGCAGTGTGAGGCCTCCAAACCTTCTATGACAAGGGTGAGGTTCCTGTTAGTGAGGCACCCTCCACTTGGGAGTGCCTATGTTTCTTGGGGGTAGTATTTCCACATCCCTAGGTCCTGACCTAGCTATGCTCCTCACAAAGTCAGGTAGATCTTCCTCTGGTTGCCTGTGCTTAGCCCACTTTTGGTTTCACACAAGCGATTAGCCATGGGGATGTGCAGCCAGTGTACACAGCAGACATGTAGACAAAAATCACCTGGACCTCCATATCTTGATGTTATGTGACCTAAAAATCAAGGATACTGAAACACTCAATGGTGGGACATACAGTGAATTGGGTATTTCTCGCTTTCAATGACCTAATGATACTCTGTGTTGTTTCTTGTTGCCAGCTCCTCCCCAGCACTTGCAGTCCCATGGGTGAGTTTCTTCACTGTTGGATCCATCCCATTTCTGCCCTGTGACCTTGCCCTCTTTGGGCTGGCAGCCTGTCACACGCTCAGGAAAGATGGAGCGTCTCATCATGTCAGGAGTATCGGCATCCCAGTTTGCACAAGCCAGAACTTGCATTGTGATTTAATGCTTTCACCCACGCCTAACAGGCTAAATTAAATTGGTATATTTGTTCCATTTGCTGGCTCCTTATACACCACTGAACCAGGGCATGGAAACAATAGCACGTGACTACAGAATTCAAGTCCAGACGACGTGAATTGCGAGCACACAGTTCAGAATTTATCTTTTGTGAATATTTGTGTGTTAAAGTTACAGATTTGCTTTTTCACCATATTTGCAATAGCACTGCTCAAATATTTGTGGAGACTGAACACAGCCTAATTGAAATTCAGTTGAATTCAGATTAATATTCATGACTTTTTTTTTTCCTTCCACTCTTCATTCGTCTCTAAATGGAAGCAGCTTCCTGCTGCGGAGGGGGCAGCTGTAAGCTGGTAGACTCCTGTAAGGGTGAAAAGTTTGGCAAACCAATTTGAATTTCTTGAAGCAGCCACACACTGGATGTCACTGCTATCTACATCGTTTGCATGTATTGACAGGCAGGTCTTGAGCTAAATCAGTTTATGCCTGTGTCGGGTGGGTGCTGATTGCTGGAGATTTGCAGCACCTCACTTTGCGTCGCTGCTTGCACCACCTGCTCCTTCCTCCTTGGCACCCGGCTCCTGTCACAGTGATGGTGCCCTCTGTGTTGTTGATCGCTCCAGCTCGCAGCTCCCTGCCTTTGCAACGCTGCCCTCCAAGCAGCAGCCAACCTCCTGCTAATTTAGCTCTCGTGAAAGGCACGAGCATGCTGTCAACACAGAGCAGTTGGGACTTCTCCAGGAGGGAAGGGCAGTGATTTGCGGCTCTGTAGAAGTGGAGAAAGATTTGGGGACCTTGCTTATTTGTAGCTGTGCAGGAGCAGGACCAAGCCCACTGAGACCCCAAGCACATCAGTTGATTTCATGATCATAGATCATGTGATTTCTATTGAAGGTGAGCTGATGTTTTCAGCAGAATGTGATGAAACACCATGCCTCTATAAAACATCATTTCCAGACCTTATCCACTTTTCCATGTCTAGTCAGACTGCTGCTCCCTGTCTGCCACTAAGGAAATCTTGCACGGGGAGATTAGAGATGCCTGGCACAGTAAAATCTTCCTCCAGTCACCCAGAAAACATAAGACATTTTTCTTCTTCTTTGCTAAAACATGGAAATTAAATTGGAAGCATTACATGGATGCAGCTCTACCCAGATAAACTCACAGACTGTCAGGATGCAGATGTTCCTGTGGACTATTACTGCTCGCATGCTTTTCAGAGCATCCCAGGTAGTCTGAAAGTGCTTTTCATCAGGTATTTATGGTCCCCAGAAAAGCACTAAGATAGAAATATTATAAACTACACATTTAACAAGAAAAATACAGGAATGGTGAAAAATACCTAGAGGCACTGCAATGTTTTGAAAGATCGTGGAATCATCGTGGATGATTTTTTCTAAAGATGGTCTTTTATTAGCACTGACCCTGTATATAGTCAAAAATACTGTTTGGTTTCCTCTTGATTTTTAATTTTTTAGATGCCTTATGGCTACAACACCTAAAGGAAATGGAGGCAGGTGCAGCCGCAAGTCAGCTTTTCTCCTCAGGTACAGAATAGGCAGCAGACCTAAGGCAGGAGTCTTTGCAGCAAAGAGATTTTATTACTCCCCAGCGCCGTACACCTTCCCTGCCTTAGCAAGGAGAAAAGCGTAAGAGAAATTTATCATGCCTCTAAATACCAGTGTAGCTGAACACGGATTTTAAAAAGTCACCATAGTGTTCCAGCCTCTATCATGCGTCTATGGCATATCATCACCACAAATCATGGTTAGAGTTTCCCAAGCACCATGTTTGCATTGCCATACCTTAGCACATTGCTGGAGGTAACTGTGATGCCCTTAGGCTATAAAACTCAACATTAAATGCCACAATAGTACAAAGGACAGCTGGGGGGAAGGGATGCCCAGGATTTAGAAAATATCCTTTCTTTCAGTGATGGGATTTTATGACAAGGTTTCATGTTTGTGTGGAGAGTTTCCACTCTAGTTGTGTCTCATGAAAGTCATTGTCTGAACTGGAGCACAGGCACCACTGAGCTGCATCAGCTGAGGGATCCCTCTAAGCCAGAAAAGACTCTGTGGCATCAAATACTTCAAGGGAATGTGTAGGACATCTAAAGTAAGTTGTTTAGAGATGGTTTATCACCAAAAAATCTTTCTTCGAACTCCTCAAACGTCTGTACCCCTAGATTCAGGGTTAGCATGGTGGCAGCACTGCCATGGTGAATTATCACAAGCTGGAAGGAGGCAATGGTCCCAGGGAAAGCAGTCATCTGGAATATGCTTGTAGTCATCTCACTAGCTGGCTGTGTGTCTAGATATCTAGGCTTCCTGTACAGCCAGAGACATCTGGAGGAAGACTTCTATGGTCACGGGGTAGTTCAATCTAGAAGGGACCTCTTGGTGTCACCTAGCCTGATCCCATCCCACCTTTCTCAGATGCCTGGCTGAGGGTGGAAGGAAATGTTATTTGAAGGCACAGCAAGTTATCTTTTAGGAAGCAAACCTGAGAGGAATTGAATCTTACCATGTACTGTGCCATAATATACGTGCACAAAGGGTTGAGCTGGCAGCCTTAAATCTGAATAATTTTTCTGCCTCAATACATTTTCTATATTTCCACTTTAGCTAGCCTTCCTTCTCCTCTGGGGAAATTTCTGAAGGAGTGCCAGGCAGAAGGCTCAAGACCGAGCCATCTCCTATGCTGCTGCCACCTGATCTCTGTCATCCTGAAGCCCTGCAAATGGAAAAGGACCAGGACAGGGTAAAAGGATTTAGCGAAGAGCAATCCAGGGTCAGATGGATCCCCCCACGCTCATGCATCTTTAGCATCATAAGGACGGATCACAGCCGGTGGGAGTTTTACCATCCTGCATGAATTGACCACTTCACCTTGTGTCTTGTACCAATACAAGGCTGACCAGGCAGCAGTTTCTGGATTTCTTAGTGTTTCTTTATAAAATACAAGCACAGCAATTGCTGCTGCCCTCCAGTCCTCTGATCCTGCACTTGTTTTGGCAGTGAGATGAATACTGTTGCAGCTCACCCAGCAGCTCAGCCACTGCATTATTAGGTTTCTTCAAAACCCCTGAATGTCCCATCTAGACCCAGTGACATAATATTTTTTAAATTACCTATTTGCACCATCACTTCTTCATTTGATACCTTAATCCTTAATAGCAACTCACCTTTATTACCAGAAAAGAGCAAGTCAAGAGCAGATTTCTCCCAACATCCCCTGAGGTGAGAACTTATGAAATGAAATCATTTCACTTCTCAGCTGTGTCCTCATCTTCCTTAATTGTTCCCTTTAACTCCTGGGGAGCTAGCAGACCTGCCTCGTTCCTTTGCAGGCTTTCCTGTTCCTGGCAGACTTGAATTATCTATTGTTTGTTTTCATTCCTACCAAGTTTTGCTATTTCTTGCTGGCTTCCTGTTTCCCCTCTTTCACGCTGTATTTTCTGCCCCTGTTTATTGACCTCATGAATGTTGGATTTCCATTTTCTGAAGGACCATTGTGCAGCCCAAACACCTTGCTGAACCCTGCCTTTTACCCACCTTCATTCCTGCCTTCCTCCCGCGCTCACTGATCAGACACAGGCAGTTTGAGCCCCTTCGGTATTGTCAGGTCCTGGTATAGCTAAGCATATGCTGAAATCTCATTAATGGCAATTAAAGTTGAGCATGTGGTTAAGTACCTTGCAGAAGGTAGCTGTTTTGCTATGTCACTCCTTAAAGAGCATCCATGCCAAATTTTAGAATTTTAATCTCTTTACTTTTGACTCTTGATGCTGTCAGCTGGCTTCCTCATTTTGTTGAAATCTCTCCTTCTAAAGGTTAGCATCACTGTGATAGGATTTGATCCTCTTCTTTCCCAAGGATGATGAACATAATTACATTCTTAACAAGTGAATTAAATTACAGCACAATTTCTCTAACAATGAATGCTTTCCCTGCAATGTGCTGGAAGTGTCGCTGAGCTGATGGTTCTCAGGAGCCTGCCCCATGCTTCAGAATGAGTGAATTTTATAAATTCTATTCCATATATTATTGGGACTTTAAAAATTATGTCTTATTCATCTATTGATGACAGTGGCCTCTTGGGTGTAAATTGAAGCAATTATGAAGGATCATGTAAATTAATCAATTATTTTCAGATTATTACATTCAAGCAGTAGTCTTGCTCTTCGATTTAGTTAAACTCTGCCTCTAAGTCAATTTTGAAACCTCCAAATTAAGCTATTTATTAGCAAAGAAGATATGAAAAAATAAAGAAGTTACACTCATGAATCGAATGGCAGAAGGGGTCATTTTAAAAAGGGTTTGACACATAAACTGGGATATTTAAGAAAGTACAGAAGTGCCAGTCCTGACCCCAGCGTGACTGAGATGTTTGGGATCATGTAAAACACAACAACACAATCCCGGTTCCATGTACAAATCTCAGTGCAGCCGCAACATTGAAGTTTCAGTGCTCTAACAGAGTCCCGATGCTGCTGGCAGGTGAGGGACAGAGGGTACACCAGGGGCTGAGGGGACATGCCACACTGGGATTGCAGTGGGACAGATGCCCTCTGGTCCTGCTTGCCTTGGGTGGGTGATTCAGGAAATGGTGCCATCACCAGTTCTGGGGTTTCCTTTGCTAAAAGCCTATGCAGAAGGTGACACCAAACCTGCACCCCCAAGAAGTCCTGGGCTGAGGACAGGACCCCCTCAAAGTGCCACAGACACTCCTGTCCCAGCTCCTAACTTCCCATCTGCGGCTTTAATTGTCCATCCATAATGGATTATCACAGCATTCCAGACTAGCCCAATTAATGCAAATAGCAATCATAGCTAACAGGAAATACAATGAAAATTAGGAGGCAAGCTGAGGGGCTCCTCACCCGCGATCTCAGCCCCATGGACGCTGTGCAGGCAGGGGCAGGCAGCGCTGCATCCTGCCGGTGCCAGCCAGGGAAGAATTCCAGGAGACTCTGCTCATGGTAGGGCAAAGACCACGGCTTGCGCACACTCCCCTCCTCTGTCCACCATTCAGGCAGAGGGGTTACAGGGTGGCTGAAGGCTTTTGAGTTTTAATTTAAGTGATTCTAAACCATCTTTGGGTTTATAGCTAATAAGACATTAGTATGCTAATTAAATTATCCATGGAGTGGTATGAAGAGGCCTTCCTGAAGTTTAATGGCTGTGTAAAAGGTAACTCTACTTGCGATGTAATTAATTCATGGAACAATAAATGTGTAATTAGATTCTTATTAATATCAGAGAGGCTTTTCCTGCATTAGGAATGAGGTTGGGAGACTGGTCATTTTTGGTTTCAGTGTGGAGAAGGGAGATGGCAGCTCCTGACTGCAAAACACTTCCACCCTTGGCAGCACCCCTGCATCCACATCTTTTACATCCTGTCCACCAAAGGTTTGCTCCCTACAGAAAGCTCCCACAGCCCACAGGTTTCCTCCTAAGTTCACATGGGGCAAAAGGAAGCCCCCATACAATAAGCTTTCCCATGCATGTTCTCCCAGAACTGCTCAGATGAAGGATGACACATTTTTTAAGAGCAGTAGGACAGGAAAGCTTCCTCAGAAAAACCGACCCTGTCCTGGACTCAAGTGGTCAGGACAAAAAAATAGTGGTCCCTCTTGAAAAAGCAGGTGCTTCAGCTAATCCTGGTCTTCCCCAGGGTTGTGAAGTCCTCCAAGTACAGAGAGGATGCAAACCCATGTTTCTTTGCTGGAAGGTGAGGGGTATGACCTCACAGCTCCATGAAACCTCAGCTGCTTGGCCAGCCCCATGGCATTTGCAGAAATCTGCCATACCTGAGGGATTTCTAAATTCAAAAGCTGAGTTTCAATTGCATATCAAGGGGGAAGCATCAGTTTTTGCAGGGTTTGGCAGCAGGGAAACAAAAAGACTTTCTGTCTGCCCTCTGCCTTCACCCACCGTGTCCTCCTGTCCTGGAATGCTCACAGCCAACATGGGGGCTTTCCTGGGCATTGGGTCCCTCCCCAGCCCTCCCTGCAATTTCTGGGACCTGCAGCCTTTGGCAGCCTCACCAGGCATACCCCCAACAGGCTGGCCCACCCTGCAGATGTGGGACAGCCACAGAGGAAACAGCCACCAACCTTGCAGCGGATTCTTCATGCCCAGAGGGGCTCAGCAAATGCTCTGAGAGCAAAGAGATCGAACCTACCCTCTGGCTTGGTCCTAGAGGCCGGGAAAAGGGTCCTTGTGTGGAGGGCATCATTTCTGTGCAGCACCCTGGGGCAGGCTGAGCTCAGTTTCTGCTCCTGCTCAGCATTTCTCCTGGTTGCAGGTACCACCTCTCTGTCCAGGGAGATTTCCTCCACATGAACACAGACATGTCTGCTCACTCACCATCTGCTGATGGTCCAAGCAATGCTAGGACAACAGCTCTCACCATGCTCAGACCAGATTGGCCAAAGACCATAGTGCCAGCTTTCCTACCTCCAGGAGAAAAGACGATATGTGAGTGCGCCTTACCTCTTCCAGAGAGATTTTTGCACAGAGTCAGAGTAAGGGTGAGCCCCAAAGCTGCTTCTCTCTGCAGCTGAACCCCAGGGTTTCTATGATAAGCGTGACTCACATCAGCTCTGGTCTGGGACACACCTTTCTGGAAAGGTGGATAAGGGTCAGCAAATTCCAGCTGAGCAGAAAGTTCTTCGAAACCAGCCAGAGTTTACTGAGGATCTCACAAGAGGAGAGGCAGAAAGCCCAGGGCAAATGCCACAAGTGAAAGCCATTTCTGGTATTTATAAGGGAAATGAAACTGGTGAGTCTGCCTCCGGGGAAGAGGAATGGCACCCTTGAGCAGCAGGGAGCACCCTGGATCAACAGGCATCATGGGAGCATCCAGGGGTTTGCCGCCAGGAGTGACTCAGCATCCCTCGAAAACATGCTGCTAGCCAGATGAGTAACAGCATCTCATCAAACACAGCTGGTGAGTTTATCCAACAAGGATGCAGGACAGGAAACAGTGCAGTATCCTTCTCATGCTACCAGACCATGTTACCATGTTGCCATTTGCGGTTCCCACTGGTTGATGCTCCTTCCCAAAACACCTACACTGACCTGATGACGACTGGACAGAGCAGTGATGCAGAAGAGGGATGAGCATGTTCCCAGTCAACCCTGTGCCACAAGGGGCTGTTCTCTCAGTGCTGGGGCCCCAAGCCCTTGCTGGACTCCTGTAGAAATACCTCGGTCAAAGTGAGGTGATTCCAGCAAGACCAGCAGGCTGCAGAGCTTTTGCTCAGCTTAGTACCCACAACCCTGCTGTTGGGCAGTCAAAGCTAATCATTAGCAATTAATTGCCTTTGTGGCTTGTTCTTTACAGCTTCTTACCAGAACTGTGACACAAAAGCTGAAAGTCACCCCTGCTGCAGGTGGCTGAGCCAGCCTCACAGCTTGCTGCTCCAGAAAAGGGAAATCTCACATTCCTTCCACCCTGATCCTCTCTTGTGCCTCTCGGCATGCTCAGGAAAGCAGGCAGACAATAATTGCATGAATAACAGGCAAAACACAGTTTGTCTTTTCACCAGGTCAGTGGTGACAGCACCTTATTGCACAGCCAGAGCGGTGTCCAAAGCATCTCATGGGGGGAAGGACAGCAGGACATCTTCCTGTGGTTGCAGCTCAGTAAAGCTCATGAAAGCATCCTTTCATTTGTAACCTCCAACCTGTTTCCAACTCAGCAAACAGAAAATCAAAACAGGGCACAGGTGACATCCATCAGAAATGCCCATTTTGGGGACATCGATCACATCAAACTCTGCAGAGTCCTGCCAGTGATGGGGAGGCAACAGACTGAGTTTTCTTCTTAGTGCAGGCAGCACAGTGTCTGCTCTCCTCCCTGTTCCACATCTACTGCTTCAGCAGCTTCCCCCCATGACTCCTCTGATTCCTGATCCAGGCAGGTGTCATTTCTGGAAGGTAACTGCCTGGGGATGGGTCCCAGCAAGTTGGCAGGGCAGCCTTCAGGGTAGTGTTCGTGCCAGCAGTCAGGCTTCTGCCTGCAAACGCGCATGGCTCCCAGCCCTGGGTAAGAAGAAATAAGCCAAGAAAACATACTGGTCATAGAAGTGTTGCAGACAATTCCTAGATTGTCCATGCCAGCATTGGTGAAATCAGCAAAAGGCTTCCTCAGTGTCAGCAGGGGGTTTGCCAGGGAGTCACAGCCATATATTTTCTGCATAACTACTCAGAGGAAAGAGATCCTCAGTCGTCCTCAAAACTAGAGAGGTTTGCAGTTAAGAGAGTGGCTCCCTATTTTTTCTGACCCTGAACTCACCTGGATCTAAAGCTCACTCAGACTGTGAGAAAACCAACTGTATTGCAGGGCACTGAGCGTGACAACGGGAAGCAACTCTGCCTCCCAAGACCCCTAGTGCTATCAGCATCCTGGCAAAAGCCCAGGGTTTATCCAGGAAGGTCTGGAGCAGGTGGTCTTGCATAAATGTTTACAGAATACATGTCAGACACAGGCTCTCATTTAGGAGGATATTTGCAGAGGGATCAATTCCCAGGTTTCTTCAACACTATCCCAGGACTTGCTTTTTAGAGATACAAGGGATACTAGTGTGGAATAAATTCCTGCCCCGATAGCTATGTGGCCCCATAATGTCAAGACCAGTTCCTGGCTGCCAGGAAACCTTGCTTTTTCTTTTTCTTTTCCCTTTTTAAATTTTTCTCTCCCTACTAACAAATTGTTCTATTAGGACATAACCATATTTTCTGCTTTCAGAGCCTCTCCCTTTTCTTTTCACAGAAACCCTATTCAGGCAGATTTTTAAAAAAACTATTACAAATCCCTGGCAAATCATTCCCCCATCTCAGACTTGAGAGGAGAAGCAGCATTCATTTCCTTTCCATTTCTGCACACATAAAACACTTTCCAGCTCTGGTCCAGACTCAGTGAGCTGGAGAAATGTTCATTCAGACGCAAGTATGAGCAAAGAGTGCCTGGGGCTGAGGCAGCCTGGGGATGGCACCGTGGGGCAGGGGGGGACAGCTCATGGGCAGGGACGGGGCTTGTGTGTGACGTTCCTTGCCTCGCTGCAGGGAGGTGGGAGCAGGTGCTACTCTCCTCTCCAGGCAGTTTCTTTGCTCCTTGAAAGTGGCTTTCATGGCATTTCTTGACTGATCTCTACAGGCTTCCTTGAAGAAAAAGGATGGGGCAGGAGCTGTTTTGCTGCCTGCTGCTGTGCACTCCCTCCACCACATCAGCATCCACTCTTGGGGAGGCAGGAGGAGCAGGAGAAGCACTGACAGTGGTTCTGGCCTCAGAGAGACACTCCTGCTCCTAACCCAAGCTGGCAGAGGGCAGGAGCATGGCCGATGTGAAGTGCCTTTCCCCGTTTGCCTCTACCATTCCACCAGCTGGGGCTCTGCAACACCAAGGAATGAGGGATGGCACTTCTATGGCTACCTATCCCAGAGATGCCCACATCAACAATAGACCTATTCCTCTAATTTTTGGTGTCTTTTTCTTGCACTGAATCCCCACTCATGGTCAAACACTGGAACAGGGGAGCCGGGACTGGTAACTTCCCAGCACACCTTCCTGGGTTCTTTTTCACCTGACTGAGCCCATCTTCTCCAGAGGCACAAGAAAGCTTTTATACAGTGCCATGTCAAGTGCTGTGCTAAAATTCAGGTAAATGAAATCTATTGTGTTTTCCTTCCATATTAAAAAAAAAATCAGCTATCTTCCCCAAAAGAGACAGCAGGTTTATCTCACTTGATGTTATTCTGGTAAAGCCACATTACACTTTATTCCATTTCATATCTACCTTCATGTACCTTCCTTCTTTTTCTGTTACTGTTTCGTCTGTCCTAAACTCTGCATATAATTTTAGGCCAGCAAAAAGGCTAGAAGACCTTCAGGGTTAAATTTTTCTTCTTCCTTAGCAGCAGGGCGTTTGTTCCTCAGTCAAATGCCACTAATTAGATTATATCAGATTTATTTAAAATATTTCCCTCCTCATCCATGCACCTGTGTCCCCATTCTCCCCATTGCTGCTCCTCTGCAATGCTTCTGTGTCCCTGCACTGACTGCAGAGGGAAAGCTCAAACATCCTCAGGTTTTCCAGAACTCTGTAACTAACTTTAAAAGCCATCTACCAGTGTCTCTCTTTCTGTTGCTTGTTGTGACTTTCCTGCCTGCTGGCTTGTCTGCAGATAGAAGCAAGATGCTGCTCCCTCTCTTTGTGGCACAGGGTAGATCATCACCATGTTTCAAAACAGCCACCATGAGCCGAACTCTGAGTTGGAAGAGACTTTCTTCCTTGCTCCTGCAGGGAAATTAATTTCTCTTAAATGTGCTGATGTGCAGATAATTTGCCTGTGGACCCAGCAGATTTGCAGTCAGCAGGCTGCCCCAGTCAGTGCCAGAGAGCAGAGTGTCATGTCAGACGATGTCTAACGTCTTCTGAGTGATGGGACTTTGGTCTTGGAAAGGGACCCAGTGCTATCAATCCTTCACAAACTCCTCTGGAGACAGTCTGCGGGAGAGGCGAGTAGCGGCCAAGAGACCCCTGCCGCACCGACCCTGGCAGCAGGGAGAGTTGCAAGCAGGAGCTCTCCTCTCCACCAGGCATTTTTGGTCCTAGTGTGCTCGACTCCCTCCCCAGCAAGGGGCTTTTTGCTCTTCAGCCAGTTTCTAACACATCTCCCATTAATAACTTGCGGTGGAAGCCCATGCACAGCTCCCGCAGACTGACAGCCTTGCAAGATGGGCTTGAACATCACAGCTCAGAGAGAGAAAGCTGCATTGATCCTCAGTAGGATGAAGCCTCTGGGGAGATTGGGCAAGTGGCTATCAGCAACAGCTCTGCAGATATTCTTGCCAAAGCAAACCAGCATTTAGATGTCCTTAGCTCAGCAAAGCCCTCAATGCTGCCATTTTTGGACTCCACGAAGTGGCTCTTCCTCTACAGATTTCCACTCACCCAGATGTCTTCTGTCTCCAGCATCATCACATCTGGTAGATGCCATTTCCAACATCTCTGGAAGGTTACTTTCCTGGGCATATTGGGATTTCCATGTTCCCAGAAAGCAAGTTCATCCAAGGAAAAACCAACACAGGTGGGGACCCAGCCTAGAAACACCACCTAAGAAAAGTTGATAAACAGAGGTGTACAGAGTAAATACAACTAGGTTATTAATTTCTTTCCAATTTTTCAGCACCTTCGCCAACGCTGCGTTTGCTCAAACTGGCCCTGTTTGGGAAACTCAAGATTTACTTAAATATCACGTCCCCTAGCTTGGCAGCATGGAGGTATGTTGAGACATGCTGCTTCTTGTGTTTGCATCTGGGCTGCCCTTAACTTCTGATCACAGCCATAACTTCCACCTAGCCTGAGAAGAAGTGTTTGTTACATAATCTTCAATTAAGAAATGTTAAGAACCATGTCACCTCCTGACTCCTGCTCTCACAGTCCAGGCAGGATGCACTGAGGGTGCAGGGATGGAGTTGTAGGGTAAACTGGAAGGCAGTGGGTGATGCCTGTGGAGAAGGGTCATACCAAAGGCAGAGGAAGCTACAGGTACGTGGGAAGGGAGCATATCCCACTGTGATCTGTCGAAGCGAGAAGGATGCTGATAAAGCAGTCCTGGCCACAGCTCACCAACAGCCATCTGAAATAAAGACCAGAGCAGAAGTCCATGTACACACTCGTTTGTGATTTAGGTGCACTTATCCTGGTGAAGCCCTTAGACCACACAGCAGTGTGTTTGGTGCTGCTTTAAGCTCACCTGAAAACTTGCTGAGTGACTTAAAGTCAGTGTTGAAAGAAGTCACAAAGGTAGGTAGAGGGTATGAAGGAAGAAGCTGGAAGCTATGGTGGGTAGATAAGATCTTCCCACTGGGCACCAGAACTGTACAAGTCATATGTGGAAATAGTAATGTTTTATTACCAAAAGGTGGGAATCCTCTATTTCTGTGCTTACTCTTAGGTATCCACAAGAAGGATGGTGTACAACCTGTGACATAGAGGATTGTCCCAGCTACACAGCCGAGGAGCTGGGAACTGCTCTGTCAACAATAAGGTGTTCCTGCTTGACATGATGAACAATGAAAGGAATTTCAAGAACAAGGTATTATAGAACCTGTCAGGGAAAGAGCTGGGTTTTTTTTTTTTCCAGTAATTGGACAAAAGATGTTTGATCTACTATGAGACCTCATGGCACCAGTCAAAGCAGGTGAAACTGAGTTTAATGTTCTCATTAAGGCATTGAGATATTTTTATTCACCTGAGAAAAATGTTTTTCTAATAGATTTTGAGGTTCTGAGTGAGGTGAAAAGTTCTGTGAATAAAAAGCCAGCTAAAAGGTTTCCCTTTCAAGTACTGGTGTGCTCATGCCCCTTTACAGGTCGTGTGGCACTGGGGCCATGCAGGTAAGTAGGCAGCAGAGGGAAAAGCCCAGGAGCACAAAATTGTGAAGAATACTCAAAGCAGTGTGAACAGCAGCAGAGATTTCTGGGTGGTGGCCACGGCAGATCTACGGCACTGTCACAGAGCCAATTTTAAGTTGTCACATGAAAATGCTTTGAATAGACAGGCTGCCTCTCCAGGATAGATCAGCTTTGATCCTGTTGGGGAATCAAGCAGCTATTACGAAGATGCAAATTTATGAAATTCCAACACCTGGCATGTTCATGCGTAGGGAGTATATTAAGAAATCATAACATCTAAGAGCACTCCCAGCAGTGGGGAACACAACCAAATTGTTACTGTGTGCTCCCTTCCCCAGAATCAGCAAGATCTGAAGATTTTGCTGAGCTCCCTGCCTCTCAGCTCCCACAACAGGCACTGAGAGACCATGACAGCTCAGAGAGCTGCTTTGCAGTGGGTCTCCCTAGACATCTTCTATACACCCCCCCTTGCCCCTTCTGAGGGATTTCTAGACTCAAAAGCTGGATTTTATTTGAATATCAAGGGGAAGGCTTCACTTTGTAAGCAGAGAGCTCCCAAAGTTGCAGAATCTGGCAGCAAGGAAACAAAAAGGCTTTCTGCTCTGCTCTACCTTTGGCCACTGTATCCTCAGAGGTGGGTCCTCCTATCCTGCTCTGCTCACAGCCACACAGGGGCACTGGGTTCCTACCCCAAACCTAGATGGAGCTGCCTGTGCCCTGTTCCTCCTTGTGGCCCCCAGGGGCTGCAGGCTTCAGGGGTCTCCCTGGGCATGGCCCCCACTCATCTGTCCCCACTGCAGAGGGGACCACCACCTCCCTTGAGCATAGCATGCACTGAGAGCCATGAAACACAAGGGGTGCATGACAGGCTACCTTCTGCCAGATCCTCCTGGGAGATCCCAACACACAAAGGTATGGGACTGTAAGGTTGATCATGCCTGACCAGCTTCCCTAACACACAGTTAGAAAAAGTACCTGGGAAACAAGGCATGCAGGGACACTGGCACCAGCCAGAAGAGCAGCTATGAAACAGCAGGCATGAAATGTCTGGATCTTGTGATACATCTCACACCTCATGTCATTTCTGAATGGAAGAATCTCTCTAGAAGAAGCAAACATAGCTTTTCCGTTGACTACCTCAATACAGACATTATCAGCCCATGACGGGGCTGGCTTGGTGCCACTTTCAAATAGAGACCAAATCTGCCCCAGGGGTTTAGGGTGTCCCTTGCAGCTGAACCACCCAAAAGCCCCATGCAGGGCCTGCATGCCCCATTGCAGGTACTCTGGAGCTGCCTGACCCCCAACAGCTTTCTCTGAGCCTTTGCAAAAGCCAGACCACTTGGGGAGGGTGGGAAGTAGCAGGCAAAGGGCAAATCCACTCCTGCTCCCCAGCACATGGGCAGTTGCGTGGGGGCAGTGGGTGAAGACCAACTGCTCTCCAAGACAGATGGATGGAGACAGACTTTGCTGGAGAGGTCACCCCATGGAAAACCCTCTTGGTCTTGTACTGAGGGTACGTGTCTTCTCCCACCCAGCTTCCAGGCTAACCTAACAGCTCTTCCACACTCAGACAGCCACCCTGGCCCTGATCCAAGCTGCCTTTTCGGGATGCAGCATCCTCCTACTGGCATGCATTAACACCCATGCCTTCTGGAGGCATGGCGGGACTGATTAGGTTTTGCCCTGCAGAAAAGAGAGTGAACCTGCTGTAATCTCATGCCGTTTCCCCAAGAATGGACTTGGCCCACATTTTGTAAGCAGAGAGAGCAAGCACACTGGGAAGCACTTGCTGCTGAACCCAAGCAGATATTATTTGACCTTGGAGGAAGGTCAGCCTGTGTTGCCCCTGCACATAGCTAGGAAAGGCAAATCCATGGTGTTCAGCAAATCTCTTCATATAACAGGCTCATTTCTCCTCAAGAATTCATTTCAGAGGGATTCAGTGGCATTGACAGAGGTGGCACTGGTAATTTCACTGCTCATATTCAGGATGTAGCACTTCATCCTTTGCCCTACAAGTGGGTTAGCCTGTGAATTGCTCTGTGCTTCAAGTTGCAAAGCCTGAATTATTTTGGCTGCAGGACATGGGCTGTTCACCAGAGCTCAGCTAGCTTTGAGATTGCATCAGGGTTCACCAGCAGCACAGGAAGTTTATAACTCCAACACGCGTTTCAAGTTACTGTGGCTGCAAACAACAAAATCCTCAGAAAGCTTCGTGTGGGTGCTAGAGCTCCTGACATAAGCTCTGAAGAAAACTGAGACCTCCTCCAACACAGCACAACAGATGTATAGTATGTCACTGAATCCCCAGTGGGTTAAAAAAAAAGACAGAGAAGGAAATGAGAAGGTACTCCATATTTTTGCTGGCATGAGGGTCTGGTTGGTGAAAGAAAGGGTTCTGGTTGAAGCACAAGTCCCTCAATCATGGGGTGTCCCAAGGCACGTGCAGATGCATGCAGCCCTTGCGCCCAGCACAGGGTAAAGATCCTGTGGACAAACCCCAGCTGTTTCACACTCCAAGCAGGGAGAGACCTGTCCTCAAATACACAGCTCTTCACATCCTAAGTAGAGAAACTCAGCACAGGAACAAATAAAGTGGAGAGGGGAAACCCTCACTTGGACTTGGCTGCTCCCCAGGACCTCTGTGCACAACTAGAGCTCACCAAGGGTATAAAGGTGGTTGTAGTTGGTTGCAAATCCTGCATAGCAAGCAGGCTGCTGCAGTAGAAAGAGACTCACCCTCATCACTTATGCCTCACTGTACTTTTGGAGCTAGCAGTGCTGCCTCAAAGGAACTGGGACTCCTCCAGTAACCACTGGGTAGAAAATGGGAAACCTACAGAGCAGTGTCTCTCCAGGACCACCCAACTGATCCATGCTTGCCACTTGTTTCTTGCTGTACCCTTATTACTTGTAATACCTTCCAAAATATATTGGCTCATACGGGCTAGTAATCTTGAAAATTCTCTCAATAAATACCTGCCCACCCCTCTCTCTCCAGCCAGTTTGTCTGGTTTTGGTAGGACTGGTACATCATTTCTCTGCTGTATTATAGTTTTCAACACAGCTCCTGCATTGAGCAGGGCCCAGGCTGCCCAGGGCAGGCCTGAGGGAGCTCTTCCCCATGTAGCCATGGAAGGCTTTTCCACCCATTGTTCTGGTCTGCTTGGGGCAGCTCATGACCTGGAGGGCTCTGTCATGAGAAGCCCCTTGGGATCCCATTTATTTCTGCAGCAAGACTTGAATGATGATTGCTGTTAACTCCAGCCGACAAAGGATTCAGGTAATGGCAGGCTAAAGTACGTGGTGCAGCTGCAGGAGGGGAGCGGTTTCAGCAAGCACATTACTGCATGCCAAGCCCTTGCTATCCCTGCAGCTTCGTCTCAGGAGGACTGCTGGCAAATAGATTTCACAATTACAGGAGCAGAAGAGGGAGCTGAGGGGTCCTGAAAGACAGGCTTGTGCTCTTGCTATAATGAACTGACAGGTAGCACACCTCTCTTCCTTAGTCATTTACCCCATATAAATAGGAAATCTACTCCAGTGCTGCACAAGATCTGATGCCCCCGCTCCATAGATATGCATTGTCTTGTCTCACTTGGACTGAGGATCTGTCCAACGCCAGTGTGATGGGGCCAAGGCAGGGCAACGGAAGCAGTTGATCTCCTGCCACATGCCAGCAAGGTCAGAGCTGCTGAGCATCCAAGTGCTCCCCAGTTTCTTCACCAAGAAATATGTTACACAGAAAGTCTTTCTCCCTTTGGAAGGACAGGGTGTTAAGACAACATGTCAGAGCACTGGGGACAGAGTCCCAGGAGGACAAGTTTGGGTGGGCCAGCCCAGAGGCACTTCCAAATAGTGCTCCACTCACAGCACAAGCTCAGCAGGAAGCAGAAGGCAATACTGAATTTTTGCAGGGTCGACCTAACACATGAAAGAAACACATGAGCCTAGAAAACAGCTCAGGAGTAGGCCAGCTGCCTGCCTTCACACCCTGGGCAGCAGTGAAGGGAGTGGCCTCTCTCCAAGTTGATACAGCCCCTGACAGGGCGATGGACTGGAGGCTATGCCTTTGACAGAGCATGAGTTAACAAAATCAGGCTGTTCTCTATGCCGTCAGGCTGGTGCTCCCTTCTTTTGCTGTAAGCTGTGTCCCTTGTATCCTGGCCATGTCCCTTAGCAAGGTCCCGCTGTCACGAGGGGTGGGGAGGCCTGAGACTGAGCAAGCATTTGATCTGTATGCTGGGGACCCCTGCTCCATGCCAGGATCCCAGGCTCCCTGTCCCTTCGCAAAGTCATGGCAGGAGCAGGCTCTGAAGGCTGCTTTGAAACCCACTCCACTTCTTCAGGTGACCACTGCACAGTCCACTGTGCCTGCAGGTATTACTTAAAAACAGCAAAGCACAATATCTGCTGTGAGGCATTTCCTCTTCTCTCCCTTCCTCCAGCATCCTGGTCTGTCACCCCTGCCTTCCTACTTACTCCCTCCAGCTCTTCCTTTTTCTTTTTCAGTTCCCACCCCATCACCATGCCCAGGACTGGGCAGTCCCTGCACAAGTCCTGTCTTCATCTCTCTGCTGGGCTTGTTGCGTTTCTCAAGATCTCTGGGACCCAGCAATGCACACTTTATCTGAACCGCATCCTTCTTGGGATTCAGGCAAGAAACAGAGGCCTCTTCCTGCCCTGCCATGCAGTTCCTCTGGGTCTGCAACACACAATAGCAGGACTACAAACTCCTACCAGGTAGGCTGAATGCTTTCTGTCCAAGGCTATTGCTTTCCAGGTGTTTCACTCCCATTGAATTTGGCTGCGGGGTTATTTTCCCCACAATACAGGAACTGCATTCATCAGGGCTGGTTTGCACTGTCCCTTCCTACCCACAACTCCTTTGTGTTTTGCTTCACACTGGAATTTTTATCTTCTCCCAGTCAGGATTTATCTGCAAATGTAATTAGTGAGCTGCTAACTCCCCTCATTACATCATTACTGCTCCACCGGTTTGAATTTAGCATCTCTTCCCACCCCCCACCCCACCCCCACCCCCACCATGACTCCTGACTATCAAGAGACATCAAAAGCCTGTTGAGATCTGTACACAGGTGAGAAGGTTAACCCATAAACCAAGTCACAGAAATTATTTGTTTCCATTCTTCCTATTTTGGGCAACTTTCTTTATCGAAGATGCACCTGCTGGTTGCCAGGCTGCAGAGTGTGTGTCAGTCACACCTTGAGCATGGCTGAAACACGGCTGCTCAGCATCCAACACCACCAGCTTTAGTCTCTATCATCTTTGCACTGGGCTGAGTCCAATTTCCCAAGGCATCAAACTCACCTTTCCTGCTGAGATTTGCCCTTGACTCCAAGCATTATCTAGCATTAATTTGAGTTGTTAGATTATGTTGGGGTGAGAGGGTCAGTTACTAAAACTGTGAAAGGCAAGCAGGCAGCAAAGAGTTAAAATTCTGCATTCCCAACAGGGCCCCTAGCAGAGTGCATGATAAGCAAGGCTGGAGCCTGGTTTTTACCAGGATTTTCAGAGCAGCTATTATTTCCAAAAATACGAAGTCATTCCTTTGAAGGAAAAAAAAAAACCAAGAAAAAAAAAAAGAAAAACACAGGAGCTCTAATCTCCTTACTGCAGAGTTTCACCTTCTGCTTCCCAGTCCTTCTCCCAACACACTGCCAGCACAGAGGAAGCAGGCTGGAGGGGGAACACGGTGCTGGCCTGCCCAGCACAGGTCTTCCTTGGCACTGCCATCACTGCCAACCACACCATCAGCAGAGCAGAGAGACACAGAGAGACAGGGCTGACATTGCAGGAAGGTCCCTGTGCCAAGACCACAAAGCCCATTACAGTGAAGGCTAAATGAAGATGAGGTGCAAATCCTACGCTTCAAAGTACGTGGGACTTGGGCTCAGTGAGGACCGCTGCCCAGTGATTCCCACGATTCGGCCTCTCCAGGCTGGCTTCAAGGAGTGCTGCAAAGAGGATCTGAGCCATGACAGAGCCCTCCATGCACAGGGCTGCACTCGTCCTCCCGCACAGCTCCTCTCAGAGCTCCTCTCAGAGCACAGCCTTTTATTTTCTTAACGCTTGCAGTTTATAAGAAGGGGCAAGGACTGACTCAGCGTGGGCTGTGAGCAACCCTGTGCTGCTGCAGCGTCCCCAGGAGACCACGGGGCTGCCTCTCTCTGCCCTCCCCACGGCTCTCTTAGAGCTTGTCCCTGCAGCCAGAAATCATTTCCCATGGCTTATTTGGTTGCGGAAGAGCCAAACTGGCAGGTGGAGGTGAGAGAGGCAGAGGTACCCCCAGCTCCAGTCCCAGCTTTGTCTCTGTGGTTACCTGGCTGTGGGCAGCACCAAGCCCTTTCTCATAAGGACATCTAGTGGCACCATGACAGACGGCATGCTTAACCTTGGCTGAAACTTGGTCACTCTGCATATCCTTTTTCCCTAGACCCTTCTAACCTCTCCCATTAGCTCTTGCTGCCCATCTGCACTCTGCTTAGTTCAGGACTGGGGCACAGCTGGGGCAGGTGGAAGTCAGGATCCCACTAATGGTGCTCCAGGAGACCCTTGGGACATCTCCAGAAGCAAGGCATGACCAGAGCTACATTGAGCTGCTGCAAAAGGGTGCAAAGTCACATGAGAGAGCACGGGAGGCTCCTGTCCACTTACAGCGATGTGTGCATGCAAACCCTAGGTCCTCTGGGGAAAAACTACATCCCAGGGAGCCAGAAAGTGGGGTGTGATGGCACTGGTGTAGGGTGTCCTGCTGGGGCAGTGGTAGCATACACCAGGACAGCCAAGGAGACCTCATTGTGATGTGAGCCAGAGTAGCCCTGTTCTCCTTTGCACCAACTCCAGTGCAGCAATAGAGCTAGAGGAAGGGTAAAGGGAGAGGTGGTGAAGCCCTTGACCCCTGCACAAAGAGGAAGGGAAAACTTGCAGAGACCTACTAGAGACAAACATAAGTTTCAGCAACACCTCAGGTGCTCCTGCATTAGGTGTGCAGGGAGCTGGGGCAGGAGAGGTGACCACAGTAACACTGCTACCTGTTACCCCAAATGCAGCCTTTCCTCTTGACAGAGTTTCTCTTGAGCTTTTTAAATGCTTAAAAAAACTTCCAGAAAGTCTGGCAAGTAGGACTGATGGGGCACCCTGTTCAGACCACACCACTGAACTGTTGGACAAGCAGGCAAAGGTCTAAGACACTCCAGAGCAGAAGAACATACCCATAGACATGGATATTTTGGGGGAAGCAGGACCAACCTGCACCCAGCCCCACACACTTAGGTAAAGCACATCCAGCCATGGAATGAGCAGCGCTTTGCCCCAGGCATACATCTGACTCCATTTAGCTATTTCCAAAGCAATCCTCTTCAGATTGTAATGACCATGGATAGTTTGGACTTGAAGAGCATTTCCATTACAGAAAGGGCACATCATCTTCTGCCTTTATTCAAATGAAAGCAGTAATGAAATCACTGCTGCCTAATACTGATGCACTTGGTTAGATATGTACTTGCTTTTTGTTTTGTTTTTTGCTTTTCTGTTCCATGGTCAACATTTATGCATTGCTGTCAGAAAAATTGCTTTAATTTTCCATTCTGTTTCAACACCCTTTGCTAAAAACAAAAAGTATTATCCACTGAAGAACTGTGAATTGACTCCATCTAATATCTTAGGAGCAGAGCTAACACCAAATGGCATTCACTTGCATTTTTAATGTACAGATGAAGTCATAGAAATCACTGACTTAGAGGCTAGCTCATCAAATTTTTCTTGCTAAAGCATATCCAGTATCTACTACACTGGCTCTTTCTCCTCTAGAGAACCTAGCTGTCACTTCTTTAATGATTTTCATTGGCTAGCATGAACATTTTAAGGCTTAACATGAGTGATGTGGATGAATGAATTTCTAGACTTCATTTGGCTTTTCATTTACAGCATCGGAATGAGTCTGATCTGCCAGTGGTCTTTTTTTTTTCCCCTTTTTTCCTTTTCACTGGCTCCTAACACTCAGATCCTTAGTAGTGCATGTATGACTTTAATGACCTTATGGGCTACGCACAGCCTCCCGGATCAATGTATCTACCCTTCCCCTAACTACAACCTGGCCAAGGCTATTGTTACCCTACAAGCAGCAGCAACCACCCTGAAAAGCATAATTTTTACAGGTTTCTTGGCTGTACCTCCTTCTACATAACCAGTAGTTATTCAGCATAGTTAGGTTTACATCTGTTACACCAAATCTTTATTGCAGGTTCAGCAGATAGTTCTGCATAGGAATGTGATCCCTCCAGACAATGCTACAGTAATATATTCTCTTGGCTAAAAGAGTCGGGCAACCTTTGTTCTGGCGGAAATTTGTTGTTGTTTTTGCCTTGGGGATTAACTCACTGGAGTAAGAGCTCTCTGAAACCCCCTTCCTATCAGAGGCAACTGAGGATTTGTTCTGAGCAAAGCCTGTGGGGCTGGTGGGTGGGCAAACAATTCAGCTGGGGAGCTTTCGTTTCATTCAACAAAAACCGAATTTTTCGCAAAACAGACTTTTGTTTGTTTCACACAAAATATTCCAGTTTTTCCACTAAAACACAAGAAAGCTGTCTGAAAAGCTATTATACACCAGCAATATCCATCTTCAACCACAACTGGCTCCCACATGAGCAGTGCCACAAGCTGCCTGCATGCTGCCTTTCTGCTGGCCTGGAAGGCAATGGTCCCCAGGGTCTGGGTCCACCAGCAAGTTCAGAGAAACATGAAGGACAAAAGCAAGGGCACCAAATTTGCTCCTGTTTCCTTGTCTTTTCTCCCTGCTTTGAAGAGATCTGGTTTGAAGTATGGGGACAAACATTTGTTTGGTGCTGGGTCATGCTCCTGCACTGGGAGAGCAGCAGACACAGGAGCAAGTAGAGCAGCCCTCATGGTGCCCTGCAGCACTGCTTGTGGAGCTGTAGGTGGGGGATAAGGCATGACCAAAACGCTCAATGCAAGCATTGCTCAGTGAGGGTGGAGGAACAGAGTTCTGAAGCCCTTGGCACACTGCTAGATGCAATTAGCTTTGAGGGCTCAAATACAACAGATATCACCCCCAAGACCCAGGTGTTTCTTATTGGACGGTCCCTAGGGATGGATGATGTGGGCATTCTGCTTGCACTTGCAAAATCTCTTCTAGATGTCCCAAAAGCCCTTCTCATTTCTGCTGATGCATTCACTAATCATACCATGACTGTGGCGTCACAAGCACAGGCATTCTCACCTCTACAGCCAGCAAGCTTTCAGAAGTCACTTGCTGAAGATTTTTCTCTTCAGGTGTGTTATTCATTGACAACCAGCCATTAAACTAGGCTTTGCAGTCTAGTAGGAAGCACTGCACCCACTGTTTAACACCTCATGACACGTTTTGACCACTAACAATCTTAGGGGATTAATTTACAACTACAACAGGAATGGCACTGCTCTGCAGGTATACCTGCAAGACTATACAACCTACTCTTAGAAAATAAATTTTCCTGCTTCAGCCTTCCTCACTAGGGGGTCTCCTACTGTCAGGGGTCAGTAAGGGCCAGTTGCTCCCTAAAGAAAGGGAAGTTAGGAGCTGAGGGTAACACCAGCACAGGCAGTACCCTCATCAACAGGCATAGTCCCACAGCACCTAAACACAGCAGCTAGACCCAGCTACTGGCAACAGGGTTCATAAGCAGTCCCAGACATACTCAACAATGAACTGGGTTTGGGGTCCATCCACAGGTACAGAAGGAGATGGAGCCAGACAGGACCAAGGTCCAGCAAAGGTCCAAGGTCCATCCAGGAGGCAGGGCCAGAAGCACACCTACAACATAGAAAAGAAGGCCCAGGACTGCTTTTAAATAGGACCCCTGAGCCGTGGGCAAAGTGTGGTTGAGGGCACAGGTGAGGCTGATCAGGGCCATTAAGGTCTGTTGGTGCAGTCAGGGCCTTGCCACGTACCAGGATCAATGCCTCTCTGTGATTTTATTGCCAAAGCAATTGGAGGTCCTCTGGGAGTAGTTTGTTGGTGGTTTATTTTTTTAAGAGTTTTCTTCTAAATGTGAGCATCTGAGCCAATTTCACTTTGAAGATGCACCTTTGGCAGCAGGAGACAATATCATGATGAGTTCAGTGATCGAGTCAGAGGAGAGGTCAAACAACCCTGATGCCAAAACCAACATTATCTAAAACCAAGGTGAGCTGGAATGCTGAAGTAAAGAATATTGCAACAAAAATAAGGGGTATAAACTGCTCACAGATCCATGCAGTCTGACTACTCAAGTTTCCAGACAGGAGGCACTGGAGAAACTCTGTATGATGGACACCTGACTCTGAAAGGAAGCCCACGAGCACCCCCTGAATGTCCCCAAGGAAGGAAACACCTATCCTGACACCCACTAGTTCATTGTCACCCAAGAGGGGAAGGGAGTGTGCTCCGAGCTCAAGGCACACCCTCACTATGAGATCAGGCAACCGACCAGGTCTAAGCAAGCACGGCAATGGCTGCAGACATGGTGGAGGGTATTTCCCCCCACTTCCACATGGATGAATGCTGTTGAGCCTATAACTTGTGTTTAGATGAGAGCAAATCTTTTCAATTATCGTTTAAAGATGGATTCAGCACATCCCTAGGTGAGCAATTTCAGAAGTTAATTACCTTTCCTGTAAAATATTTTTGTCTTAATTCCAGTTTGAATTTTTCTTACTTCAGCTCTACCTGTCAGCCACTGAGTCTTGTCTTTGTCTGCTGGATTAAAGGACCCTTTACTATCAGAAATCTCCTCCCTGGAAGTACTTAGAAACCATGATCAAGTCACCTATCAGCTTGCTCTCTGATGAGTTAAATAGATTGAATCCCTAAGCCTATCATCACACAGCAGGTTTTTCAGACCTTTTGTCATTTTTGCAGCTCTTCTCTGAGCTCTCTCTAATTTTTTTCTAATCCATGATAAAAGTGTGGATGCCAGAATTTGATACAATATTCAGTAATGCCCCCCTACACTTTATATCACTTTTCCATCCTAGCTAATGGCCCCTCAAAATATATAACTGTCACATGCATCCACATTAATTATAAATTGGACTGGTATCCTGCTTATCTGGCTTCCTAAGCCCCCTTCTGTGACACTGGTTTTGCTGAAACACTCCCAAATCTCTACACATGGATAATATTCTTTGTTGCAAGAACTGCAGCACTGTGTTTTATATTCTTCAAAGGCACATGTCTTTTTTTTTATTCCACCTAACAAAATAGTTCACAACTTAATTTGTGTAAACAGTGATTTTCTCCCACTTACAGTTTCACATCTGGATGTAGATATAAATTGTGGATTAAAAACTCTCCTACTGCACTGAGTTGGTCTTCAGTGTCAGTGCATCTCCTCCTCAGACCCCTAAGTTCATGACTCATGTGCAAATGCAACATGAAAACACAGCCAGCACCACTATGGGCTTGCCAACTGCCGATGGAGACACCCTGCACTGGGAAATGCTGCAGTTTTTAGTTTATTTATGCCAGCACTGTGATTCAGCCCCGGTTAAACAAGAGGGCATGACTATGGCCATGCCTGTGGTCCCAGCACAAACTCATGCAACCTTGTCCTGCAGCCCTAAACACTAACAAAAAATTAAACCGAAAAAAAGCAGTTTTCAAGACTTTTCCAGCTGCTTTCTTTCTCCCCATCTCCTCTCCCAGCAAACCGCTATCTAGGACACACAACCAGTGCATGAAATCACCTCTTCCGTCTCCTTTCTGAGGCCACTGTTGCTGGTCCAACATGATGCAAAGAAGACAGCAGCTTTGCAGAAGGTAATTAACAGTGCTGCCTTTGGTCCTGTCACGCCACACACGTGTACGCTCTGGCTCCAGGTGTCCTGGGGAACCGGGAGCGAGAGGCAGCTGTGGCAGGTCCATCTGGGCTGGAGTGCCTGAGGACAAGCCAGGCTGTGAGGATGCACAACTAAAGAATTAACAGGAATACGTCATTAGATGGATTCCCAACAGGGATGCCAGAAAGTATGCTCAGTCTGTGCATCTTGGTGACCCACTTCCAAACCTTCCTATTCCCTAAAAGTAATCTCCTTCAATTTAGAACCACTCTGCCTCTTCTCTGGCATTCAGAAGCCATTATCACTGTGTCTACCCCAAGCCCTCACAGCTGACTTTAGATGCCACTTCTTTTTATTGTAACAATAATAACCTGTGTACGCAGGAGGTCAGCCAGCCAACCAGCTGTGCCTGCCTGCAGAAATGAGAGATTTAGCATGGCAGCCATTTCTGAAATGCAGCAGGGGGAAAAAAGTTCTGGATCACTTGGATGACCAGGGTTATCCGACACTCCAGGCTCTTCAGTCCCTTGTGTCTACTCCCTAGTCTGTCCTGTCAGCTACTGTCAGCTCGTGATAAAGCCCTGGGAAATCCCATGGGACTGATGGGCATCCCACCAGAAGCATGTACCAAGATGTAAAGTTTTAGTAGGAAATGTGGAAACTAACATGTATGGCATCTGAGTGGGAATGCTGAGGTGTGGACACACCAGAGGGAATGGCAGAAGAGGGACATGGGAACAGCAGATGCAATGGCCCCCATATGACCAGGTCACCAAGACCACAGCACTTCTTCATGCACTTCACTGGAAAAAAGGGCCAGCCTTAGACAAGAGCCAGATTAAAACAAGCACCAGGCAGAAGTCATTGAAGAAGCAGGAAGCTAAAGACAAGGACTGGAGCCATAAGATACCCAGGTAGGCAGGCAAAGGGCAAGGAATAAATCAGCACCAATGTCCACTGACTCACAGAGGTGGCACAGGACGGACACACAAGAGATCAATATCACTGTTAGCACACAAAGGGCTCACCCAAAAATCAGCACATGTCCCACCCTGAGAAGAAGCCAGAAGGCAGGAAGGGGATTTCACAGCCAGTATCTCTAATGTCTCTTGTGTCATAGCAGGTACTGTGGATAGATTATATGGATGCATGTGGCCCAGAACTTGTGAGTATTTGGACATAAAAGAATGCATGTGAGAGAAATCAGTTTCATTTTAAAATAAAATCTTCATCTCCTATATGGACTTCCGCTGAGCTTTGCGACATTAGCGGAGCTTTGTTGCTACAATGTTACAGCAGAGATACTTTAGATTCCAGATATTTTGAATTTTCTATTTGTAATAATAATGATAACAATTATACATAACAAAATAATTCTTACAGTTTTTTAACCTAAATTGAAATATCTCCCAAATGTTTTGTGAATGTATTCTGGTTATCATTATGTACACTGAAGTAGCGGGTATGTACTGTCCTGGCTTATTCCTGTGGGGCGCCCACTCCACTGGAAAATTATCTTCCCTGTCTAAAAGAGTTTCCAATTGCAAAAATGATGATGGTGCTGATGATTATGGTAACTGTTTCTCTGAGGAAAAGAACTGTGATATAGAAACATGCTGAAGTACAGTCAGATTTGAGAGTGCATTTCAGTAACAGTTTAAATTAAAAATATTAAGGGCGTATGTTGTTGTCACCCAAAAACTCACAAATTGCAGCCGTACCATGCAGTAATCAATTATAAAATTCAACTGAAATATAATTAATTGATTATTTATTCTCTGGTTTCAGATTAGGATACAATTGTTTTAACAGATATGCTTTTAACAGAAGCTCTTTTGAAATTTTTTAGCTTCTGGTGATACTTTACATTTTGAGCAGCAAGAGCTGGCTGGCCATAACCTCCCAGGCAGCCTCAGAAGATACTGGGTTTATAGACATTCCCAAGAACAGGGCAGATTAAGGCAGTGAATACAAGACCTCACCATTTCAAACTATTTGTCTTCCCTACCCAAGACCCTCTCCAAGCCCACCCCCAGCACATGAAAACTTGGCAGCTCTCCTGGCTCCACCACTTCAGCTGTACCTGTTGAGCTGACCATTTTGACAAGATGGCTTTATTTACAACAGTCTGTACCTTTAGTCCTCTTAATAACATCAACATCAGTAATTTTCTGGAAGTGCAGCTCTTTATGAATGTGGCCCAATAAAAACAGATTCCTCAGTTCCAGCCAAAATAAAAATGTTCAGTAATGAAGACCAGCCAAAGAAAATGACCATTACTTACATTATTTATTTTCTAACTTAAATTCAAACATGATTTTAGAGAGTTTGTATTATAGGAACTTTGAAGCATCTGTATTATTCTCTGGTGAGGGCACAAGACATGTGAAATAACCCATACATATTGCTAGACTTGTTAGTGGATGCGCCATTAACTAACATTAATCATAAACCACTTCTATTGTACAAGGTCAGAAGCCTGTTCTGTATTCAAAAAGTAAGTGTTGTACATTTGAGTAAGATGAAATCTGTTCTTCACAGGTATGTGTCCAATTGAGGGCAACAGAAATTTGCTGCTGCCCAGAGCTGCAGAAAGAGCCTCCCTATATATCCTTTCAGACATCGCCATGACAAAACCCCATATGATCACACAACTAAAGTAATAAGAGGCTAAAAGTTATAACAGGGCAATTACGCTGTTATGTAGCCACTTTCTACAGCCGCTATGTATGACACAAAGGCAATCTGGCACAGAGGCAAGAGCTATTTCATTCGTATTATTTTTTTTTATCATTAGCTCTAAAGAGTTAGATGTGTCCCTTGTACATACTCTAGCATACAGCAACATTTTCCATTACAGCCATGCCATTAACCCACTGTTAGACTGTCTGCCTCTAAAAATTCCTTCCCAAACCAAAAAAAGCCCCAAAATGGACCTGCAGACCAGTTTTCTTAGCTGTTGTTTGTGAGACCACCTTGGTTTTTTGACTGACAATTGCAGGAGCCAGCAAAATACAAGGTTTGCATGAAGAGGTTTGCCATCCTGAGTATTTCATCTGCTTTATCATCAAGGATTATAGGTCAGAAACTGGGCTCCAAATGTGTTACCTACTGCTTGGCATGCATTAATCATCCTTCCCCTCTTGAAATCACTATGAAAGGCACCCAATGAGAGGGCATGAATAGCAAATAGTGTGTGCTGGAAGGGAGCAGGCAGTGAATGTGGGGGGGAGGCTGAAATGTGTTCATCCAAAGTATCAGGCAAACACATTTGTGCACCAAAGAAATCAGGGTGTATTCACAAACCGAACAAAAGGTGGAAATTCAGGATAAATTAGTTCCATTGAGGGCACATGATCAGAGCCGCCCTCAATCTACCTTTTCTCTCCTGCTTGCTGTGCCTGCGGGCTGGGCTGCTGATGGCCAGCAGCTGTCTGTCTGTCCCAGAGGGCTGCTGCCTTCTTCCCTGACAGCCACTGCTTGCCCAGGGGGCATCCACCTCTGCAGAGATGCTCCTGCATGGCCACTCACCTTTCCCCATCTCAGGAAAAATATTTGCCCATGCTGATGTTCCCTCAGTGCACACTAGTGCTCTGCTGTTGCATCCAGCATGCCCCACACTCCCCAAAACTATCAGATAAAAACGTTACCTTGGACCCAGGTTGGGGGTGAAGCATTCTCCAGGACAGAGCAGGAGCTCAGCCAGATTTCAGGAGTCAGCAGCCACAGGAGGATGGGCATTACTGCCCATCCTGGGGCTTTGCAGAGCCACTTTCCTGTCTGTACTGATGCGAGAGAGTGAAAATTGCATTGTTTGAAGCCGAAAGCTCAGCGGAGCTGCTACAAAGCCTTGCTGCACCCAGGGCGCTGCTCTTTGCAAGCACCCTCCAAGGCCCTGCCGCCTACCTGCCAGTGCCGAACAAAACGCTGAGAGCTCGTTATTCGGCTCAGAGCATCGGTAAAGCTTCCCCATGCTCTCACACAGAGGCTGAATTGCAAATGAGAGGCATAAATGAACACAGGCCCCAGTGAGTGTTCTCACATCAGCTGGGAGGGAAGGGAACAGGGTGAGTGGTGGAAGACCAGGCACTGTCTGCTGCTTCATCGCAAGCACCAACAAGCTGGCAGCCCCCGAGATGGGATGGCAGGCGCAAACCAGACCAGACAAACCGGCTTGGCCCCATGCTGCTGCACATGGGGCTCTGCTCAGTGGGTTCAAAGGGGTGGACAGAAAACAGCCTTGCCCTGCAGTGGGGAGCCTCTGGGTGCTGCCAGGCCCCTGCCTGCAATGCCATGAGCTGAGCTGCAGTGTGCCAGCAGCAGCTGAGCTGGGAGGTCCTCCGAGCTGCTCAGCAGAGCCCCCATTCTTTTGCACCTGGCCAGCTGTGGTACCATGGAGTAAGGCTGCTCCCACCTAAAATGCAATGTTAGCAGCACTTGAGACCCCTGGATCCCACTGCCAAATGTGGGTGCAAGCAGCTGGGCTCAGCTCTGCTATACACGGAGCAGCAGGGGAAATCAAAACCCTGACCTGGCTCACCGCCAGTGGGGCAGCAGCTCCAGCTGGGAAGTGGAGGGTCCAATGGAGAGGCATGGCTGTGTCCATACATAACCACGGCTGGGCAAAGAGGCATTAACAAGCACCATGCGGTATTTTTTCATCAGTTCAGAGGTGCTGAGGGCAGAAGGATCACTGTCTTCCTCCCACCTGTCTGCCTGCAGGGCATGGGCCAGGCAGCTTAACCAAAGCACTTTGCATCCAGCCCATGGCTCACAGGTCAGCTAGCACAGAGTTTTTTTCAGATGCAGTAGAGTCCTAATTTACAATCCTTACATGTATGGGAACCTGACATTTCTCAAAATGGCTCTTTCCACTAGGTAATTCTGCACTTCATGAAATTTTGTTTGCCCTTCCTAATCTTCATCACTGGCACACCCTTTTGTGTGCCTCTGCCCTGGCTGCAATCAGAGAACTTCTCTCCATGTCTGATCCCAACAACCTCAACATTTGTCAGGGCTCCGGTACCTGCCTTTATAATCTCGCCTAGGAGTCCTCGAGTGGCCTGTGCATACGGATGAGTCGTCTTTGACTCAGAAGAGAAGGCCACAGCTGTGTTCATTTCCACAGTGTAGCACAGCAACCTAAATCAACTCCAAAAGAGGACTCATCCTTTCAAGGCACTCTGCAGTCAGATACCCGGCAATGAATCCCAGCCAGCCTGACAAGGCAGCTTTTCAAACCCAGTGTCTGTCGGTCATCTGGATTACAGGAGGCAAAAGTGCAGGTCACCCTCTGTGAGCACATCACGCTTGAAGTATCTGTCTTCAGTGTGTCCTATGTCCTTAGCAAATTATTGTCATTTTCCTCCCACTTTCTTCTCCTTTTTTCAACAATTTCTCTCTCTGGGTTTCCTTTCACTCCTTGCTACTGAAAGTGGAGAGTCGGAGACCAAGGGCTCCAGCGAGATGTGTCTTTTCAGGCATCAGAGCAGCAACCGCCCCACCACCCCTTGCCCAGCTGCTCACAGCTGCTTTTCTTGTCTCCTCAAGAGCTGCGGGCATAAAAGCAGAAGTAACTTAGTGGTGCAGGGATAGCATTGGAGCTGTTGGCCATCACGCCTGTGCCCCCCATGAGACATCTGTGATTGTGCTGGTGCCTTGGCCATCAGGATGTCTCCATCTCCTGCAGCTGAGTGCTGCAGCAGAATAAGTGTGTGTATAAATAAATCATTAGGGCCCTGATCAGAGGGCTTAATCCCAGAAAAGTTATCAAATATTTATTTTAAAGCAGAGAAATAAATAGATGAAAACACCGATGGAGGACACTCTGCCCTCACATCAATCCATCTGATGGGCACTGCTGAGTGGCTGGGGAGGCACACTCAGCCAATGTGGCCAACAGCACTGGTAGCCCAGCAGGCCACCAGCCAGGAGCCACCAGCCCTCTGCAGAGAGGAGAAATACTCCTCCTGTCTCCCAGCAGCCTAATAGAGAGCCTCTGCCCCATGCCCAGCTCACCCTGCATCACCGCTCCCTCCTGGAGTCCTCCAGGCTTTACTAATATTGTGTGGCCCAGGCCTGACAGCCCCACCATCATTAGGATCAGGCTATTACTCATGAGATATTTTAATTGAACTCCACTCATTTAGAATGCATACTTGCTGAAGAATGCCTTGGCCAGAAGAGGGGGAATACATTGCTTATGGTGGTGGTACCCAGGGACACCCATCCCTTACCCTACCAGACCCATCCACCTTGCTGAAGTCACATATTTAACATAGTAAAAGGGTGATTTCTACTTTGTGATTCTGGAGGGTCTGTATGAAGCCAGCTGAGGTGCCTGTGATGTGATCTGAGGCAGTGTACACAATTCAGACAGACTTCAATGTATCAGGAAAATAAATCTCAAAGCAGACACAGAATCAAAGCATATCTGCGCAGCTTGCAGTGCTTATGATTATTCAAGAGATCAATCAAGGCTATGAAATGCTGTCTCTTCCAAATCAATTAACTCAACTAAAAGGTACCTATTCATTATTTGAGCTCAAGCTTGGCCTCATTGCACCAGCAGAACAAAAACCTGTCTGATAATGATAACTACAAGACAGTGGCTGGGGAAAAGAAATGTCCACCCCACCAGGGTGTTACAACAGGAGACATCAGCTGCGCCATGAGTCCCAGGGCCTGAGTGCTTCTCAACCACAACCTTGTGCTTCTGGAGACAATATTTCACACCTAAATATCAGCATCTTTTTCTTTAGTGCCTCCACAAATTGTGTTAAGTGTGGACACACTGTATCTGTTTCATTTTAGGCATAAGGAATTCTGACACAAAATGCAGCAAACAAGCAGGAGCTGGGGAGAAAAACTCCTTTCTGTTTATTGCTTGTGTGGGAGTAAAACAGCCAACACCATTCTTACTACCTTTTAAAATTTCCTAAAAATCAAGGATTTCAGGGCAATGTTTTAGTTCTGCAGATTTGGTACAGTAACAGATTTCCTATGGGTGGATTCACCTGTACCCCTTCTCCAGGCAAAAACTTTTCCAGATTTTGATAAAATGCCACTTAAATTAGCTCTCATGAGTTTTTGGTGAGGCATTTGTTGCTCTTCCTCAAACCCTACATCCCGGTGACAAAGTGAATGTATAAAAGTCTCGTCTTGATTGTTTTTTAATTTGTAATTACATTTCTGGCGGTCACAGTTGCAGAAATTTTTTTTTAAGTGCAGCTAGGATGTCCTGACAATCTTCTGTAGATGTCTTGATTTGAAATCCTCTGTCTCCATTTCTCCTGACAGCAGCTTTCCAGGTGACAATATTGGCTATACAGAGCATTTCATGGGTCAGAGATGGAAGAACCAGGACTTGCTGGTCCCTTATGGGGAGCTTTCCCTGCAGTATGTGATTTTACTGCAGCCTGCAGCGGCCTTTGAATCCCTCTCCCTCTTCAGACCTATGATGTCCTGTCCTCTTATGCAGACACTGCTGGTCTGCCTTTAGTTAGTCCATCCTGTCTGATCAAACCCCTCATATCTGCATGCCCAGCATCTCCAGAAAAACAAACCAAACCAAACCCAACCCAGCTTCCTAAATTATTTGCAACCATCCACATCCCACATGGCTCCCATGCCGCAGCCTGCGCAGATCCTTCAGTTACCAAGGATGCAGGTGAGCTAGGAGATGGCCTCGCCTGGTCCAGGGGTAAGCATCAGTGAAGATATTCATGCAGACAACTGGATAAAAGAACATTGCCCTGGATCTACATGCTTTCGTGGATGCAGTAGAGCTGTCGACCTTTCACAAGATGCTCACTGGGGTTACAAACACAGTGCCATGAAACTACTTAGACCACACTGGGAGTAATGTCCTGTTTTTGTCAATTTATGCGAAGGCAGATAATTTTGAGTTGGAGAGAGCGCAGTGTAAAGTCATTTAGACAATAAAGGAATGACAGGATTTCCACAGGAGAAGAGATTAACCAAAGTGGGATTATTTTGTTCTGAGAGGAGATGATTAAGAGGTGGCATGACTGAAGTATTTAAACTGGCTCAGGGTTATTATCAAATTAAGCTGTACTGGAGATTTCTGGGCAGCTGTCACTCAAGGGCAGAGCAGAGGGCTTTGCAGCATCCTCTCTCATAGCCGAGGGCATGGTTTTGGCTGATACAGAAGGATAGTCACAATGGAGAAAGTAGATGTGTGCTGCTGTGTGCCACCAGACAGAGGTTTTGGTGGTCTGGAGAGCTGCCTATTTCTTACAGATAACCTTAACCTTGGCACCTTCCTCATTTGAGCAGCAAGATCCAACTTACACATATTTATTATCCTCTGTGCTTTCAGATGGATGGTCCATAATCTGCATCAGCACTCTCTTTTGCTCCGACAAATTACTGTGAACTCATGTACTTCTGTCACCGCTTCTCTCTAGGCTGACAGGCCTAGGCACTGTCTCCTGGTGCAAGCAAACATTTGCCAGGCAAGGAGATGCACTGAGGTCTTGTACCTTTTCTGTATTCCAGGCACAGCCCTGGTTTGTGCAACACTGCATGGTGTTTCTGCTGGTCTCCAGTGCCGGCTCTGTGTGCATTTCTGTCTTGCTTCTTCTCTTGTGCCACTTTGGATTCTCTGCCATGCCCACCATGCTAAAACCATGCCAGTCCTTTATAACCTTCAGACCAGATTGAGTGGCTTTCTTGGATTAGCGAGCTCTAATTGCTTTGCAGAAGGCTATCTTAGGGTCTTCCTGTCATCTCTGTCTAAAATTTTTTTCCAGATCACAATCAGATTTCAGACTCTTATCAAAGCTTCAGCACCCATAATTGCAAAATGGGCTCTTCAGACCTTGATGAGCTGCAGATTCCTCTATGGCTTCACCTTGTTTCATATGCTCCAGTTAAGAAGCTCTCTCTCATATGCATCATTTTCATGTCGAGTGGAGCACTCCTCAGATTTCTTCAATAGAACTTCAAAATTATTCTCCTCTACCCGAGTTAACTAAAGAGCATTAAACCATCAAGTACTTCAAGCCCAACTATTGTCAGTGCGGAGGCTGCTTTTTAGCTTCATTTGGCTAACCTCTGTTTTCAGTCTTCTCTGGCTGTTTATCACATTTCCAGGGAATTTTAGCTCTGACCACTGAGGGGGCTTTAGACTGCTCCTTCTTCCCACCTTCCAAGTTAATTTTTCTTTCTGGACACATTTGGGGCTCCATACAGACAATTTAGATTTTATGCTGGTCTTATTTGCAAAACCAGATCTGCTCCTTCAGGTCAGGTTGCCACCAGACTCACTCTGTAACTCTGCTCCTTCCTGCTCCACCATCACTGAGGGCAGGAGATGCTGTTGCAGCAGACTGCAAAGAAGTTTTCTCATACCTGGACCATGCTGCATGTCACCAAAGCTAGTGTTGCCTGATGATGATGAGGGATGAAGGTGGGGAGCACAGGAGATGCAATGCTTTGAGTGCTTCCCTGGAGCAGACCTCTGTCTCTTTTTAGTGAGGAACACGGATGCAAGAGTGGCCCACATTCAAAGCATGGCTGAGCATCCCACATGGACCAGACAATATTTATCTCTTGCTGTAATAGCAGGGTAGGTCAGAAGCATCCCACCCTAGAGCTGATTTTGTCTCCCCATTCATTCACGGACTGTCTAGATAACTAGTCTGCAGGTGATAGTCATGTTGCCAGTATCAGCAGTGTCATACCAGCTTCATCCTTTGGCTCAGACTGCAGCAGGTTTGTCCCTTCCACACACACACCACCCCTGCCTGAGATCACAGGTCCCAAAACAACTTTGGCCTTTGTCTGAGGATGGGAGCAGCCTTAAAAAAAACTTCCTTCTTGATTGATAGGTAGGTTTTCTTCATAAGAGCATGAACAAAGGGTATACACTCAAACAGACTTGCCACCTTGCACAGGAGCATTCTCCAAGCTGCCTTCTGCTGTGTGTGGAGAGATCAGGCCTGGCACCTGGGAGGATAGGTAAACAGATCACCAGAGCTCATGAACATCTGCACAGCCTACCTGGGAAACACAGTGTGAATGCTCAAAAAGGCCACCGGAGCACAAAAACCGGTTCTGCCCCGTTGGGCAGGTAACTAAAGCAATTAGCCAGCAGAGATGGGAACAGGGCCTTTGCGCTCTGCTTATGCATCTGATTAGGGGATCATCTGTCAGTCTTGGCCGCCCTCGAAGCAATTCCCCAGCTGCAGCTACAAGCCAGAGGAGAGAACAGCTTTGAAAGGCCAAGACTCAGCATCTCTCTGCAAGACAAGAGAGTTCACACTGGCTCTCTGGCATGTGAGGGACCAGCCAGTGCATTTGCATACTTGGAGCTACCAGGAAGGAGCTACCAAGGATGAGGTTTGTTTGCACTTCTTTCCACAAAATTTTCTTCTATCCTGCCAGGACACTCGTTCCAGTTCTTTCCAATCTCACTTTTAGCTCCACCTGGAGCTCCACCTTCCTGGGGACAACAGCTCCAGGACCCTTTCTTACAGAGCAAGGTAGGAAAAGCCGTGACTGGTGCATGCAGTCATGACTGTCTCACTAGCACACACCACTCTCATCGAACTTGCTCCTCTGCCCCATGTCCCAGTACAGGCTCCTTCTTGCTTCTCACCAGGACACCACCGGAGGGATAACAAATCCCTCAGTGCCTTTAGTCTGTCTCTGCCATTCCCCTGCACCAGGCAGAAGCCACTGTCAGGGCTGCCACTCCTAATGGATACACATTGAAGCCACCCTCACAGAGGACACATACTTCTGCATTAGTGTCCTCTTGTCACTGCCTTATCTGCCATTGATGGGCTTGGATGCGGATGCACGCCAGCATGATGTCTGAGTCATCCAGGTCTGGCTTTATCAAGGATGAGGTTCTGGCAAGGAGAGGAGGCACAAGCTATGGGGGGAAGGACCCATTGCAGGATGTCTGATGCAGAGGTGTGCCTGTAGATGCTTTAGGAGTGTGTGGGCATGCAGGCGGAGAGACAGAGGTGTATGTTGCAGCTGCAGGGCCAGCACACCATAGCTGCTTTAGACTCTGCAGGCAGGAGGGAAAGTGGGCAAAGCCCAGCCATTTTCCAAAGTGCTGAGGCTTGTGCTTGGGCTGATGCACTCAGTGCTGGTGCTATCATCCTTAGAAAATTCAACATCATCACCTTGGAAGTGTGCAGCACTGCCACCTCCCTGCACTCTGCCCTGTGCGTGCAAACCCTGTCCCCATCTGCCACCCAGTGAAAGCACAGCCTGTCCTCTCCTGGTTGAATTCCCAGCACCACAGCCTAGCAAAACCTTTAGAGAAAGGACCACAACTCAGTCTCTCTGCCCTGCCAGGAGCTCCTATGCGTGTTGTCCTTCTTTATCACAGAATCATAGAATCATTAAGGTTGGAAGAGACCTATAGGATCATCAAGTCCAACCACCAACCCAACACTACCATGTCTCCTAAACCATGCCCTCAAGTGCCATGTCTACACATCTTTTAAACACCTCCAGGGATGGCGACTCTACCACCTTTCTGGGCAGCCTGTTCCAATGCCTGACCACTCTTTCAGTGAAGAAATTTTTCCTAATATCCAATCTATACCTCCCCAATGCAGCTTGAATCCATTTCCTCTCATTCTATCACTAGTGACTTGGGAGAAGAGACCAACACCCACCTCGCTACAACATCCTTTCAGGTAGCTGTAGAGATCAATAAGGTCTCCCCTTATGGCAATCCCAAATCTGGGATCACTCAAACGTAGAGGCAGCTGGATATCCTCTTGCACTGGGATCCTCCATGCATCTTGGGGGTGGTCTTGGCCTCTTTCCATGGTGGATGGGAGAGCTATTTGCCAAGAAGATGCTGACCTGAAGGCTTACCTGCTTACCTGCATGAGAGTCTTTTACCATCCTTTGCTGGAACTTTGTCTGGATGTCCTCTATGATCCATTTTTAGCCCCAAATCAACCTGTCTCACCACCTCCAGGGTAAAAATGTCTAGGGCTTACTGTCAGTGAACACCAGTCACTTGCAGTTGTCGTGGGTAAATGGAAAGATACTCTGGCTCTTTCTGAAATCTGAAAGGACATGGGCAATGCTGAGACTTTCTTATGCCATGTCCTTTTTCTGCACAGGGAAGGCTTTCTGGGAGCCAGAGTAAATTATTTGCAAAACAAGGAGCTTAGTAGAGAGCCCAAACACTAGCAGCACCCAGGGTTTGGGGAGCTGCCTACCTGGGCAGGGCTGAAGACAGCTTCCCAGAGACCTGGCAATAAAAAGCTTCACTCCTTGGATTGTCAGGCTGGCATTTCTTCTTCTAGAATCATCATGGTATTTCTTGGGAGCTGGATAAATTTTGAGCTTTATACGTTTGAGAGCCTGCGGTCTCAGGAAAACACAGAGCCTTGTTCTGAAACAAAGGAAAGATCTGAACACCAAGGGCACATCCTCTAGAAACTTCAAAATGTCACTGCCTGCAGAGCCTGTACTGGTACCTCTGGCCATGAGCACATGGCTGACCTGGTGGGAAGGAAAATCAGCAGGTTTTGGCTGGTATAGAGTTAATTTTCTTCGTAGTAGCTACTACGGGGCTATGTTTTGGATTTGTGCTGAAAACAGTGTTGATAATACAAGGATGTTTTAGTTACTGCTAAGCAGTGCTTACACACAGCCAAGGCCTTTTCTGCTTTTCACACCACCCCACCAGTTAGTAGGCCGGGGGTGCACAAGACGTCAGGTAGGGCACAGCTGGAAGAGCTGACCCCAACTGACCAAAGGGGTATTCCATACCATATGATGTCACTCTCAGCACATAAATCTGGGGGAAGAAGAAGAAAAGGGGTAACATTTGGGGTGATGGCCTTTGTCTTCCCAAGTATCCATTATGTATGGATATGTAGAGCCCTGCTTTCCTGGAGATGGCTGAATACCTGCCTGCTGACGGGAAATGGTGAATGAATTCCTTGTTTTTCTTTGCTTGTGTGTGGCTTTTGCTTTACTTGTTAAACTGTCTTTATCTCAACCCACAAGTTTTCTTACTTCTGCCCTTCTGATTTTCTCCCCCACCCCGCTGCGGGGGAGAGAGCGAGCAACTGTGTCGTGCTTAGTGGCTAGCTGGGGTTAAACCATGACAGTCTTTATCCAGATAAAATTGGAGACAGAACTAAACCACAGAGAAGAAATTGGGAGAGAGTGAGAAAGAAAGAAGCTATGAGATAAGCACAGGGATTTTGTGTCCAGGGAAAACCCAAGGAAGAAATGGGGTAAAGAAACTGCTGGAGAGGTTGCTGCACCATGGGTGATCAAGGAAGGCATAATCCATAGAGGAAGGACCTCCTTTTTTCATCTACAAGATGGAGAGGTCAACAGGCCCAGATCTGGGGTAACTTCAGAGCATCCTGCTGAGAGGAAGAGCCTCTGGCAGAAGCGTTAGAACAACCATTAGAATACTTGTCCATAGTGGGATCTGGGCTCTTGGGGTTGCTACCAAGCAGCAGGGATCCCAGGGAGAAGACGAAAATGAAAGCTTGTCAGGACCAGAGATGTCCTGTAGCAAGGGAAGGAGGCAAGGATCCCAGAGCCATGGCAGGTGGGGCTGGGGGAGCTGTCAGAGCCCATATGAGGAAGAGGGTTAGTGGGGAGGAGCACAAGGGGAAGGATCACAGTTCCCTCAAATCCTCCTGGAAGGTGGAGAAAGAGAAGGAAGGGCTGCCCTTGGAGACACAGACCTTTCTTCTCCCCCTTCCCCCGCTTGACATTTAGAGTGTGAATGTCTCTGTGTTTGGTGCTCGCAAAGATCATTTCTCCTGGAAGGAGAAGGTGGTGCCGACAGCAGCAGCCGCAGGGACGCAGCTTTCCTCTAATGAACTAGAAAATAGTTTCCCTTTAATACTGATTATCCTGGAAGCCAGCTGAAGTGAATGTGATTTACATAAAGATGAACCCGCTTGGCACAGACTTCCTTGGCAGTGCTGGGTGGCTCAGCAGTAGCAGCAGCACAGGCTGGACCTTGGCTGGGATGCTCTGCAGCATCCCAGGGTTCACAGCACTGCCAGGAACCTCTGCTTCCCAACAGACAGGTGAGAGCTGTGCCCTGCTCTAGCAGCCGTGTCTGCCTGCCTCTGCAAGCACTTGCAGCTACCAGGAGGGATTGCTGCAAACCCCCCAGACTGCTAACCCATCCCGCCTCTCCCACCTCAGCCTGCCTACTGGTTGTGGTGAGCTACTGGGTGCTCCTGTCACTCATCTGCCATCCCCAGCAAGGCCCTCTGGCTGCAGCAGGCAAATTTATGGCCGTGAAAGAAATCTTGCTGGGAAGCTGATCTAGCTGGAAAAAAAAACAAAACCAAAAAAACAACCCAGCTCCCCACATGAACACTAGTGCCAACACAGGGGAGGGAGCAGGAACAAGAAGTGCAGCAGCGGCCTGGCTTATACCATAAACTGAGAGTCCATGTCAAGGCACTTGCTGAGGACCAAGACTTGAAAGGGGCAGAGTTCCTCAGTTATTTTCCTCTTAGCATCTCTAATTTTATATTCATAGCCAGGCTTTCATCATGGTCTTAGACCTTCCACAGCTGCTGCCTGTTTGCACTGGAAATCACCTCCATTGGATGGCAGGCGCACGGAAGAGATGGCTCAGCTTTTCCTCTGCTAGCCCTTCCCCGTGTGCTGCTGTTGCTTTTCCCTGGACCTGTGCAACATCACAGCACCAGCATGTACAGTGAATGAGTATGCAGCCTCTGTGCTATCCTGCCAGTCTAGACTCTACTTTCCCAGGCTGCTTGCACAGTGAGCGTCTGCACAGTGCTGCCCTTATACACTCCTGAGCTCTGCAATCTTTTGCAACTGAAGACATTTCTTCAGGTGCAATGAGTATTGAATTTTATACCTTGTAAAATGCAGGTCAGCAATCCTCCACTGTCCATGTGAGTGCTTGCCTGCAACCAGGGTGCAGATGGCTGCAGGCTTGCAGAATTTGTGCAGGTTGCACATGAAGGAGAGGCCTGGGTGCATGTTTTCTGCACACTCACATTTGTGTTTGTATGTACCGGTATAAACACTGTACTTGTGTGCATCACCAGCGGATTTGTGGCTAATGTGTTATTAATCATGGTACTGCTGTGTACAGAGCATATGCCCCTGTGCCAAGACACATGGACATACCATGCCTGCACCATATGTGACAATTTAGGGGGGGAAGGGATGTATGCATGAGCCCTTCAAAAAATGAGGCATTCAATCTGGCTGCCTGTAAGTGCAGCATGTGCCCACTCTTGGCTGTGAGTGTGCAGCACATGCAAGGTTAAGCCACCAGCCCACAGCGGCAGGTAATGCCTGCACGACATTGGGTGATGCTGTAAGGATGAGGCAGGGTGCTGCGGGAGTCAGCTTTCCCCACTGCTGTGCCATACGCCTCGGTCAGCAGTTCTGACTTCCCCTCAGATAGATTATGTTGTCGACTAATAACCACATAAAATATTCAGGAGCTTACTGCTCTGCCAGAGGCACTGCGGAGATGAGCATGCCAGGAGATGGATGGATCGTGGGCCTGGGAAGCTTGCTTTGCACTGAGAGCTGGGGAGGGGTGGGTTGGGTGCACGTGGCTGGGCTCAGTTTTTAGGAAGGGGATTTATTCTCCAAGCAGCAGCGCAGTCCTGCACTGGGAGGTGTTTCTGCATCATGTCACTGGAGGGGGAGCAGTTAGCAGGGCCCTGCTTCTGGAGGGGACTAAGCAGGGAGCACAGCCACCCGCAGCCCCATCCCTACTCCCTGGATCCTTGTCAATGTTAAATGCACAAGTAGCTCTGGTGCTAGGATGGGAAGCCTGGGAAGAGTCTGGCCACCAGCGGGGGACCACCCACGGCAGAGTGGGTCCCTGGTCCAAGATGCTCCATGCTGGATGCCAGTACCACAGCTTCCTCTGCCAAAGCCCAGGCTTGGGACCCTTTCACCACCTGGGGAATCAGAGGGACTATGCATGATCTCCAGTGACTTTTCTTTCTGCCAAGACCACAGATGTCTTGAGGGCCTGGAGCCAGGGATGAGATGCTACAGAAGTGGAAACAGCTCCAGAGCAAAGGATGCAGGCAGTAATTCAGCACAGCACTAGAACCCATGTGCTCTGCATCAGCATACTAGAAATTGCTGCCCAGACCAGGCAGGAGGGGAAGTCCCTGGGGGTGGTAGGGCTGGTTGCACTTGTGCTGCTTCTCCATAGGCTCCTTCAGAGCTGCATCCCATCTTACTGTCTGTAGGTCACCTATTACAAGCTCCATAAACTCTCCTGTCATCTGGGACCAGAAGCAGCTGTCACAGATTTTGGCACAGCTGGGCTCCCTGCCCTAAGCCCTGAGCCCCCTGCATCCCAGGACCATGCCCTCTGATGGCAGCTGCTGCCCAGTGAGCGCCCACAAGGCTCCCAGTGGGCAGCCGGTGAGGCAAGACAAGAGCCAGCATGCTACATGGTGTGGACTGACACACTCAGCAGATGCTGTCAGATGCTTTTTGGAGCAGGTCTCCCTGCATCTCAGCAGCGTGATGTGCCTGAGGGTGGCCAAAGGGGACAAAAGCTGAGCAAGAGAGCTTCCACTGCAGATTAGTCATGGGACAGAGGTAAGGGAGGGAGATTAAAAATTATCTTGGGCATAGCAGGAAAGACACATCAGCCTTCACATTGGAAAAAGTCCACAGGGGACATGCAGGACAGAAGCACTCTTTGGCATGTCTGGAGGTGGGGATGTGTGGCTGATGTTCCCATGGCATTTCACCCATTGTGCCCAGGTGCATTACTAGTCCCCTTGCTTGGTGTTTAAGCAACACCTCTGCCCAGTCTCAGGCTCCCAAAAGAGAGCTGCAGGAAGCCCTCAGCATTTCCCATGCTCTGTCTGCAGCTCTCAACTCACTTTTGAGCCAGTCTAGCCAGGGCTTTACAGCATCACAGTCATGTGTGGAGCACTTAATGTGAGGAAGGTTGTGGGGCCAAGTGCCTTTTGTATGATGAAGACTTCCCAAACCTTTTCTTCTAGCCTCCCCTGATGCCAGAAGCTCCAAAGGACATTTATGTCCACCATCCAGGTGCTTTATGCTGGCTCTCAGCCTTGCCAGTGCAATGGCACAAACCGGAGCAGATGCAGCCAAGGAGTGAAGTTGATCAGGATCAGCCTTTACCTGTACATAGATCCAAATGTGGCTTTGCATCTCTCCCACAGCTCTTCCTCCAAGGGAAGCTCAAAGAAACTCAAGGGAAGCTCTGCAAACCCCCACAAAACCCTCACACCTCCCTCCCCTGCATTGCAGGTTGAGGTGTGCCCCCAGGCGTTGCTCCTGGGGAGAGGGGTTTTCTCTCCATGGCTTTAGAGCTCCTCGGGCTGCCTTTTGCAGTGGTCAGTCTGTAAGGACTGAGGCTGGTCAATGAGAGAGTAGTGATGCTGCTGTCTGCACACGTATGTAACCAAACCTGTAGGGACCAGCATGTAAAAGGAGGAAAAGCCTTCCAGTGTTGGTGCATGCCGCCTGCCAACGTGGACTTGGTTTGTAAAGACAGGTTGGCATTTGTGTAAAGGCAGCAGTTCCAGCCAACAGATACATCTTCCTCCTAGCAGGCTTAACCAGAGAAACTCTGGCTGTCTACAAAGCCCACGTGGCAGCTGACAACAAGCATAGCTTCATGGCTAGCATCTCCCCTCTCAGGAGGAAGGGGATTTGTAATGACCCATGCAAGGGTGAGCAGCTTGACCCATCATAGAGCCACAGAGCTCTCTGGTGTGCAAGCAGGTGATGAGTGGGTACCACCAGCAGCAGGCACCCTGCTGTGTGCGGAGAACAAGATGAAGGGGCATCCCACTGGCTGGGGACAGCCATAAGGATGTGGCAGCTTGCTCTTGGCTCTGGGAATGCACAAGCACCTTGCACCTGGAAAAGCATGGGGCAAGGGGCACTGGGATTTATCACCCAGCCACGGCACTGCAGGAGGATTTTGTTTTGTAAAAGGATTTATTCAAAAAATCACAGCAGCAGCAAACCAATCCTTGTCCTGCGGGCCCTGCAACGTGTGTATAAAGTAAATTAGAACAAGGTCTGCGTGTGAAGGTTATAAGCTAACATAATACTAGTTAGGAATAGGGAGGCAAAGAAAGAGTTGGAAGGAGAGAGGAAAAGGCAAAGGAAGAGGGGGAAGAGCCCTTTCATAATTCACAGTTCCTGAAATAAAAATAAGGCTGGAATCATGTTTTGGCAAAAGTGCGTAGGAAGTGTATACTCGGCAATCTGCCAAAAAAGTTGCTTTTTATTTTCTTAAGAAGGCAATTATGTATTTTTGTCATTCACTTCCTACTTTAAAGCAGTTGAACCTGCTTTGCTCAAACTTCCCAGAACAATTTGCCCTCAGGCTACTGCCAGAACTGCAACACTTACACCCCAAAGATAAAAGTGAGAGAGTGCCACAGCACTGGGTGCACATATGCAGAGCAGAGGCACCTGAAAGCTGGTCATGTCTGCACCTCTGTCTCATGGGGCTGGGAGCCACCAGGTTCTCTCACCCCTCCAACTGTGTTTTGCAAAAGAAGGAGAATTCTGAAGCTTTGATTTGTCTTGACTCAGGTCAGAAACTCATCATAGGCACACAGGAGTGCTAAAATATCAGTGTGACTCCAGAGGAATACCTCCCACTGCTGCTTCTCCTGGAAGCCCCCACCTTCTGACATAAGGGATCAATGGGGTTTAGATGGAAGACAAAGCCCAGCTGAACTCGAGTCCAAGCTGGTGCTTAGCAGATTCTGGACGGGGAAGTATTATAGGCTTCTCAGGGTCCAATGCTGAACTCATAATTTACAGAGGGAAATTTGAGGCTGCTCAACCACTTTCAGTCCCATCTCAGTGCCTACTCCTCTCCACCCCAAGTCACTGACACTCTCCTGGGCTGCCTGCCTCTTTAAGAATCATTGCAGTACTTGGGTGTATGCTGGGTGGCTTTGGTTTTGGTTAACTGTTTCATTTGCTGAATGGCATGGGGTTGAACTGCATGGGCTGTACCTGAGCTACGTGGCAACTTGCAGCCCTGCTAGGCTGGGCAGAGTCTCAACAAGGTTTGCTCCCTGTTGGACTTTTGTGCCTCCAGCTCTGCTGTGCCAGTGGCCCTCACTCTGGCTTGAGACGTCTTCAATTTCAAAGAACCCATTTGCTCTCTCACCTATGAGTCAGAAAGGCATTTGAGACAGCAAGTGCCTGGATCTAAGTGTGCTGTTTCAGAGCTGTCCTTCAACAGAAAATGAAAGGGTTTTTTGGTGATGCTACTTTGCAGCTTGAGCAGCAGGTTGTTTTGACTCAGCAGAATTGCTATAGCCAAGGGAAGAAAGATAAGTCTGCACGCAAGAGGTAAGGTATCATTTTTGTCCTAGAAGGTACAAGTTGACCAGGTAACAACATCCCAAGGCCCCCCAGTTACATATGTATCTTACTGTGCTGACAGCAATTCCTGCTGCTGCAACTTGCCCCACCTTGTCTGCAATATCAAATGCTGCCTATAAATTACTAATAACAAGGATATGTACCTTGGAAAACAAGCTAGTGCCTGTGGGTGGGATCGGATCAATTTTCTAACTCAATGTAAACACTGCAGTAACTTTGATATTCATGATATTCATATCCACAAGGCAGTAGCTGGGCATTAAGGTCACTAGATAGTAGCATTACAAGTAGCACATTACAAAGATGCATGGGCTTGAAACCCCCAAATGCAGATAGGAGTGACCCAGCCTTGCCCATATGCATTCCTGCCTGGTGTGATAACTCTATCTTCCTCTTCCTTGTCCCACACGTAGCCTTAACACTGTCTTCTACTTATAAATATGACAAATATGGCTGCGTCTGGGTTTGCGTGCAGAGAAGAGGTCCTGGGTGCAGAAAGACAGCAATGCCGCAGTGTACGGCACCTGTGAGCTGCCTGGGTGCATGTCCTGCCATGTGTGTGCTGGATGGATGTGGTCAGGGCCAGGGAAGTTGCACAAGTGCTGGTGATGGATGACGATAGAGGAAAAAGCAAACACAAGAGAGTTCAGCAGTGCTTCACTGCTGCATCATGAGAAGTTCTGCCTGTCTCTCAGTGTATCTGAAAGACAAACTGGCAAAGATATACCTTGGTAATTAAGAACTGCACCAATCAGAGCTGCGCTACAAACTTGATGTCACTTGCAGAGCACATGCAATGCAAACCAGTCCTTTATTTCACAGTCCGTATTTTCTCTTTTTTTCCTACAAGACCTTTTTTCCTGGTGCACCTATTCTTAGAAAAAAATGAAGGCAGCAGAAGGACCAAAACTGATGAGGAGAAGGGTGTGACCACGAGTATCATGAGAATCAGGAGAAAGCAGTTGTGAGTGAACTTAGCATTTGCAGTAATTAAGTAACTGTCTAAATTCCTAAATCCTGATTTTGAAATTGTTTGGTTGACTTGACACGTCCAAATCCCAGAGCTTTTAATTAAAATATAAAGCTCGATTGGCAAATTAATAAAAGGCTATGAATGAAATTAATGAAAGATTGAAGACCAAAAGCTCATGCTGATGTAAAAATTACCCCTCTGAAATAGTTGTGCAATAATTAGAATAAGTTACCACTATGTTAATATTAATTCTGATATATCATTTATTCATCGATTGGATTTACTGATTCACAATGAAGTTCTAAAACCCTATATACATTTGTTGAATCTTTGCAAGCACTGTTAATCATCTTTATTTTCCATTCCATAATTTCTAAAATTACTATAAAGTGAATTTTCATTAATAAATTGTAAAGTTGAGCACTTGAGTTCACAGTTTCACTAAGCGAAATGAGATCTAAAGAGCTATTAGGACCATGGAATGGGTAATTGATTAACTAAAATGACTTGGTCAATGTACTCTGAATCCTCTAACTAGCACATTGTTTCTATGTCAGCCTCCACATCTCATATCGGCTGGGAAAATTGATAAAAGGGACAATCTGAGAGAGTTTTCATCTGGGTTTTGTTAACAAAGTGCTAAGCCGAGAAGCCTATAGAGTTTTGCATTTAGGCTTTGAGAATTTGTGTCTCTGGTGTATATTTGCGGGTTCATAGCCTGTGTCAGAAAAAAAAGAAGGAACTTATTACTTGGTATGCTGGGACTGGGGAGAAGGGCTGCAGCAGGCAGCCTATTTGCCAAGATTTAGTGTGTTACTTTAATTGGGCAGGACGAGGTGTCAGACGTGTATTTAGAGGGTATGGTAAAAATGTGGAGTGATCGGATGGAAAGAAAGGCCTTGGTACTCCCGCTTCCTAAACGTGACCTGGGTAGGATTTGTTGCCAAGTTCAGGCTTGCTTCTGCTTTTCCTCACTTTAATGCAGATATTATTTCATCCACCCAACTAAACTGTGGATCAGCAGCGTTTCTCAACTGAGAATATCCCAGTATTTTAAAAGAAATTTTTTCTTTAGTAATTACATTCAGCTTTATCATTACCTGTTGTCTGTTCTGCAGCACTTTTGTTAATACGCTGGAATTTTTTATGGACTGTGCAATTTATTGCAATGCTTCTCTCTCTGTCTTGTTTTTTGGCAGCTGATAACTAAATTCTTTTGTTTCTGATCACTTATTCTTGTTTTATAGTGTAATAAAAAATAAAAACACCCTAGTAAAATTGTATAAATAGCGTGTATACAGCTGCATATACACATTTTTACTTGCTGAATGAATACATGCACATTTCCCTGCAACCTCATCCCACACCGCTCCTCCTCCCAGCTTCAGTGCTGCAACAGCCCTATCTCTGTTGCAGCAGGGGAAGAAAACCATCAGCTACACACACTGGTCCTTGAACCTCAGCTCCTTCTTGGCTGACTCTGACTGCCTAAATCCATTTTGGCTGGCTGAGCTTTTCGAAGGCCTGTCCACAAAAAAACAAAAAAGCGATTTGTTCTGGTTGTGCATCTCCTCTTCTGAGCCCTTTGACACCCCATGGGCATGGTGAGGGATACATGACGAGCAACATATCCTGGACCCAGCTAGCCCCTGCGTCCTGCCCCTGGGATGCTATCCAGCTCCTTCCCAGCTCCAAAGTCATGTTAAAACATCTGGTTCCTGGTCTCAAGACGTGGCCAAGCTCTGAACCCAAGAACACTCATGCTCCATATTTGGCAGGGAGGGAGATTGGCGATGATGGAGACCTGAAAGCCCTCCCACCTGCAACATCTGCTCAAGCAAGCCCTGGTTCTAAGCTCGCCATCTCCTGTGTCAGCACCTGGGTGTTTACACTCATGGGAGAAGAGCAGAAACCTGTTGCATAAGACGGCACAATCATCTCCCTGCAGCTTGCTGCTGCAAATCACATTTCAGCAGAATATGATTTTCACCTTTCTTGTAACTAATGAAAAACGCTTTAATTCAATGTGTTGACATTAAAGCTCAGCCTGAAGAACTCTTCCCTGGAATACAAATGGAACTGGGACCCATGCTTTTCCAGATAAACACAGTTTGAAAGGACTTGTTCATTTTTTCTGTGGATTTAACCTGTATTGCTTTCCTTAATAATAAAATAGCAGAGAGGGTGCAATTTCTCTGACTAAGATCAGATGTCCCTATTTAGCTCAGATCTGTCCCAAACGCTGTCTTGACAATACAGATAACCGAATACAGCGTACTGAGATGGCTGAGGCTTGGCTGGCACAGTGCAGCTGTCCAGGACTTTACCAGGACACCTACATGCCTTTCTGCTGAAACATGCTCCCTGGGCAGGCACAGAGGAGTACCTTTAATCCTGCCAACCACCTCCCTTTCCCTGCTCTTGCTTATACATCTCAGCTGCAAAAGAACTTGCCTCCCAAGACCCTATTCAACCTCTATTTTCAGCATCTGATCTGCCAGTGGACCTTCTCTTCAAAGGATCTCTTTATCATCTGCTGAAGAGGGGAAGTTGGGAGGAGGCCAGGCCCCCTCTACCTGTGTGAAAAGTGAATGATGACATTACTCTGCAACCCTCCATCTCATGTGCACACCAGAGTAGTGGTAGGAGTACATGGTCCGGAAGAAGGTCCCACAGGCACTTCACTGCTTCTATGCTGAGGCAATAACCTGGAACATGGGACAAACTGGTGATGCCAAGGAAGCTGGTGGTGTCTGGGCAGCCTTCTTTTCCTCCACTCCTCCAAGCACCATATGTGATGTAGAAGGGAATACGATGGTCTTTTCTCCACCTCTCCAAGCAGCCCACATAATCCCACCTGGTCCACTTCACTCTCTCCCTAATCTCTAGCCCATGCACTAACTGATCTCCCACCCATGCCCTATGTACTCACTCCCACTGACTCTAGTTCCAGATTTAAACTGCACAGCAGTCCCTCCCTAGAGGATCTCATTTTATCCTATGCTCATCCAGCCTCATGTTCCCACAGACTCCCTGAACATCTCTCCTGCTTTTTCCCAACATCCTGCCATCACTCCAGAGATGAAGACCTGCATGTATGTGGTCAGCATATGTGAAGAAGCTTTGATGATCTCCTTAGTTCTCATTCTGAAGGCACTTCCCAGAGAAGCTCCTGGAGATGCTGCTGGTCCAGCTGTTCATGAAGGCTGCAGAGATGTTGAAGGTGGGAGGTAGTCACTCAGATGCAAATAGGAGATCCACCATGGAGCTCTGCTGTGCGCATACGCACAGGGAGTCAATGTGTTCATATGTTGCTGAGTGCAGATATTAAATGCAAATTTGTCTGAATCCTCTTGCCTTCAGGTGAGGCACATGGTTATCTGGCAAGTGCTTGACTGCTTTCTCCTTACCTTGTGAGAACAACTCTCACAATCACAGAGGAGCGACGAAATCTTGCATTTTTTGGAAAAGTGCTTGGGAGCAGTAGATGTGAATCACTGCCAAGCACAAAGACATTTAAAATTACTCTAGATACCTGCTAGATTAGTAAGATGAATCACAGTCGTCGTGACCTCTACATGTGTCTGGCAAGTTGTTCTCTTGTTACCTAGTGAACAATCTGTTTTTCATGAACCCAAAATAACAATGTTTAGGAACAATTTTTTTTTGTCTTTTCAAGATCTGTGTGAGTCACTAGCACTGAGGTAAAAGGAGGAATCCTCTATATAGACATGCACATGGCTCTGGAGCAGGGACTTCTGAACAGGGAACAGTCCAGCCTCTGGGTCGGGACCAGTGTCCCAGAAACATCCTCTCCTTTACTGGGGTAACCAACTTGGCACAAAGTAAGCAATGTGTACCTGAAGTCCCTGCTGTCAGTCCTGCCTTGTGTGTACCTCTTCATCCACAGACTATCTCCTGTGCTTCCTCCTGTCATCTCGTTTGCCTGCCTAAGAAGTGTCTGGCTTGGATCCCATGGTAAACTCACTGGCTGCTGCCAGCCTGCTGCCAAAGCTTTCCTCTCAAATCTGAAACAAGAGCAGGTTGTAGGCTTGACATTTTTCAGCAACTAAGCCAAAGTATATAGAAAATTATATTTTTACCTTTTTCTCTGTGCCCTTTTCTTTCCTCATGTCTATTTGCTTCTGTCTTCATTTGCCTTACCAAAAAAAAAAAAAATCAAAATCAAACGTCATCAATTCAATAACTGCCCTTTCAATATGCACTTGTCCAAAATGGTTCCAAGCAACAGGGCTACAGGGTCAAAGACTTGCCCTTAGAGACACTTTAAACTAAAAAGGAGCAAGTGGCAGTGGTATTTTTAATGTTGAAAGCTGCGTTTTTCTCCCTTCTTTTCATAGGCATTTACTGACAGTTCAGATCTTCCATGGATGTTTGTTTGCAGTGGATGTATGCCAGCTGTAACTTAGATACAGTTAAATATTTCATGTAAAACCAGGATTGCTTCCCTTCCATGACCACCCCACAACAGCCATGGGCAGGGTGACTTACAGATGAGATTCAACTCTCCAGCTGCCGGTGCAAGTGCCTGCAGGAGCCCCTTGGGCAGCACGGAGGCAGGAGCTCACATTTCTGGGAAGGCTTCCATCATTTTTTTTTTTTTTTAACTTGTTCACTGCAAGAACCAAAAATAATCTGAACCAACTGAAAAGCTGAATTTCTCTGTTTAAAGAAGCATTTGATAGCAGCAAATGTACAAGGAAAAGGGGACAAAGTTTCAGTGCTGAAACTGGACAAACAGAGGAAAGCAACCACGTGAGGTCCAGAACTACATCCCATACTTGTGTATCTGCATCTGAATGGCTGGCTGGATCTTTGGTGGTACTTTGGCCTCCAGCCACTGTCCCTGAATGGCCCAGCCCACCAGCCCAGAGCTGAAACAATATGCTTGGGGACCACAGCCCCTGCCCGGTCCCATTGTACTGGTGTACTCCACACATGCAGGCAGTGCACAGCAGCCTGGGCTGCGTGGCAGCAGAGTCCTGTGGGGAAACCCCAAAGCCCCTCCAGATCTCTTGTGTATCCTCACACTGCACTGCAGAGAGGACCTGGCTTATCACCCCAGGACCTCCTTCCGCAGCCCCAAAGAGGGAGGGGACCAGATTCTGACCTGCCACCCTTCCCAGCTGTTGGGGCTGAGCTGTGCCTCTGTTCCTTGTGTGAGGACAGAGCATGCTTTCATCATGACAACTCTGGAAAGCACAGTGCAGGCTTGCCAGGGATGTGGCACCAAAGAAGCCTGGCAGCATCACCAGCCAGGTCCCCCTTGCATGCCGGGCCTGGGGAGACCTGTGCCAGCAGAGCTCACACCATGATGGGCAGCCACAGAGAGGACCAGAAATGCTTCTTACTAATACAGAAGTTTATGCTGCCTATAAAATACATTCACAGTTTACATATTTAGTAACCCAATTAATACTCCGAGACAGACATTTTGGTGTAACTAATTCTAGTCTGTATGCTCCCTTTATAGTGATATAAATGGCTTTATGTTGTGCTATTGATCTGTGTGGCCACAAGACCCCGCAGCACACCCATCCATCCATCCCAGCTTCTCTGGGAAGGTCCTTCGGCTTTGAATCCCCCTGCAAGTCATTTGACCCTGGGGTCCATGCTGGGGAAAGGGCAACCCCAGTAAAAAAGAGCAGCATTCCACCCTGTGGGGGGCTGTGGGCTGTGGGTTTGGCAGCTGAAATGGGATGAGTGGCAGCAGTCCCACATCCCCTCCTCTGCAGAACCGACTCCAGCCCACAGGTCTGCAGCCTCTCGCCCAATGCCATGCAGTGATGGGGACATCATTTTGTCTAGAAACAATCACCCAGGCAGGCCCTTCCCACATGTCTGCTGTGATGGGGATCATGGCGCTTGCTTCCAGCTCCATGGCAGGGTTGCCACGGAAACAGATACTGTTGATTTTTTTCTGATCTCCAAACCCAGCCTGTAGCATCAGTGATGTCATCCACAGTGCCCAGGGGGAGACTCCCCCAACAGCAGCCAATGGAGGGCAGTTACTTCCCCCTGCTTACCCCACAACCCCATGTCTGTCCACAGCAGAGCCCACTCTACTCCTGAGTCTGAGCACAACCATGCTGCTTACACGTGCTTACAGGATTCCAACACATGATATCTTGGTGGGATGTCATATCACTCCTCCACTCCTCATCCTCAGAAACACCACCTTGGCAACATCACATCCAGCAGCCTGCAAAGAGGTCCCTTTCCCCTTGCCCCGCTCCATATCCTCAGTGCAACCTGAGGTGCTCGGGCAGAAGGGTCAGCAGAGGAGACCGAATGCCCATGAGCACCTTTCTGGAAGAGGTGGTGGTAGCAGGGTCTGGAGGCAGAAGAGACACCAGAGATCACTGGAGGAATGGCAAGGGAAGGGCAGATGTGCTGGTGTTTCACGGAAGGAGGGGAGGGTGGATGTGGTGCTGGCTATGGGCAGGGAGGCATCAGGAACCGGCGCTGGGGACAGCGGTGTGTGGGAGGGGGACATGCACTGCAGTGAGGTGTCCTTAAGCAGAGCGGTTACTCTTTGCCTCCTTACTTTCCTGCATCCAAAGGCTGCATTTTCATTATTCATTCCCCTTCAGGGGAACTATCTCATAATAATAAAAATGTCAGAAGGAATATACAAATACATACATACACTAAATGAAGAGTTGCCACAATGCGCAGAGAGATGTGGTGATTTATGGGCTCCTGGGCTGCCACCTTGGTTCCCCCCGTGATGTGGCAGCAGTCCCCTGCCACAGACATGGAGGTTGCATGCAGGGAGGTCAGGGGAGTTGCCTGCAGTGGCCCTCAGCCTTGAGGCAGGCTCTTGGGTAAGTGGTACCTGCGTACTGCAGCTCCCTGCATCCGTTATCTGAAGCTCCTGTTTGGCTGGAGGCTCTGCTGAAACCCAATGCCTTTGGTGCCCCTTTCTCCATCACTCTTTGTTCCTGGCACAAGCCTGGGTTGAGTATCCCAAATTGCCCAGACTGCAGCAAAGCTTTGCTCTGCAAACCCAGTGGTGATGCATGGAAGTGGCCCCATCAGCGATAGCAGCTCGGGGGAGCACAGCTTTGGGACCCGCAAAAGTTTGCTTCAGCATTGGCCTACCAGGAGCCCTCTTGCTCTGCGTGAGTGTGTGTCCCAAGTCACCATGTCCTGCCATAGAGAAAGACAGCAGGTAAAGGCCATTGCATGCCCCCTGCCCTCAGCTTTGCTCCCAGCTGCAAAGGATTGGCTTTTCCCATTTTGCAAGGCTCAGCATGCAGCTGTGACTCTGAAAAAAGCTGGTTGACAGTCAGTCCTACAAGCTGGGTGCAGGCAGATAAATAGAAACAAAGAAGGGCTATGCTCACTGGCTACCCCATTTTGCAGAAGAAAATCATGCCCAACAGCCCCAGGGATGGTGGCATGAAGAAGGCACCAAGCACACACATGCTGTTGTGGTTTAACTCTAGCCAGCAACTAAACACCACACAACCACTCATTCACTCCCCACCCCAGTGGGATGGGGCAGAGAATAGGAAGAGTAAAAGTGAGAACACTCGTGGGTTGAGATAAGAACAGTTTAATAATTGAAATAAAATAAAATAAAATAAAATAAAATAAAATAAAATAAAATAAAATAAAATAAAATAAAAGTACTAGTAATAATAATAATATACAAAGCAAGTGATGCACAACACAGCTGGTCACCACCCGTCAACCAAAGCCCAGCCTATCCCCAAACAGCAATCACTGCCCTCCAGCCAACCCCCCTCGGCTTATATAGTGAGCATAACATCATACGGTGTGGAATATCTCTTTGGCCAGTTGGGGTCAGCTGTCCTGGCTGTGCCCCCCCTCCCAGCTTCTTGTGCACCTGTCAGAGCATGGGAAGCTGAAAAGTCCTTGGCTAGTGTAAGCACTGCTTAGCAACAACTAAAACATCTCTGTGTTATCAACATTATTCTCATACCAAATTGAAAACACAGCACTATACCAACTACTAAGAGGAAAATTAACTCTATCCCAGCCAAAAACAGGACACCTGCACATGGATCTGTGTTGGGACTGCTGAGCACTTGCTACCCTCTGGGTTGGCTGCTTGGGGGCCTGGCAAGTAACACAGCAGCTCTAAGGACCACACAATTGGAAATGCAGCAGGGAAGAGCTTGGATTAGTCCCTTACCCAGGCATCACTGTGTGTATCTGCATGGATGCACAGGGTCCCTGGCTACACACAAAGCCCATGTGGCGTGCACGTGTCTCTTCTGTGTACATGGGTGTGTGTGGGTACACACAGGTTATGCTGTATGTACACGTTGGTGTCATAATACGGCCAGGCACATGCGTGTGTGCATGCGCACGAGCCAAAGCAGGAACGTGGCAGCTCCTCAGAGGGATTTGCTGAGGATCTCCCTGTTGCAGGCTGCCTCTTTCCTGGTGAATAATATTGTCTTCACCCAGAGCTGGGAACACGTAGGGTTAATGCTGAGTGCACATGTTTATGATAAAACTGTTGATTTATCAGAACTGTCACCCACTAATCGCTGGGGGAATTGGAGCACTCACACTTCCCACAGAGCTGCAGCACTAATGCCGTGCTCCTAATGTAGATTTGCAATGCAGCACTACGCCAAGAAAACCCTGGGATGTACAGGTTCAGGCATGAACTGCAGAAAGAGTACACACCTGAACATCTGGCCAGCTGCAGCAATCCACTGACCCCAGGGAAGAAGGCAGTTCCCATGGGCAAGGGAAGAGAAAAGCAAAGAACTCTCACAAGCAGAGGTCGTATGTTTCCTAAGGCAGGGCAATAGCTATTGCAAAGTTGTTGTGGTAAGGATCTTGAGAGCTCAAAGTTTGGGTTTCTAACCTTGGCTTTGTCTGCAAATCTGGTCCTCCCCATCAGTCAGAGATCACCCTTTCTCTGCTTCAGTGGTGATGGAGACACCTGGGCACTTGGGAAGACATCACCCCTCTTCCCAAGGAGGCACTGTCTGCACCCCCGTAAAAAGCAGCAAGCTCCCTCCAATGTGGCTGGCACTTCCATGCAGACTGAACCAACAAGGGACATCACCACCCATGCATCCAGCTCTTCCTGATCTGTGGTGTCTGTAGGAGGTCTCCTCACTCCTTGTGCCATAAGGCACCTTGCTGGATTCAGCCCCACAAATGCTCCCCTGTTCACGGTGACAGCCCTGGACGGTATCACGGAGTAAGGGACTCCTGTTCAGAGCAAGACCTATATAAACAATGGCATACATGTTCTTGCAGTCTCCCACACCCTGGTGGGACTCACCATGACCAGAAAGGGCCCACCACCCACCATGCAGTGGGGTACAGCTGCTTATTCAATGGACTTCCATACCCAATAGCCCTGGGGAAGAAGGAAACCTTATGTGGCATTTGTGATGGGATTTAGCCTTCATGCGATGCCGTGGGCAGAGGTGGATCCCATGGGTATCTCAGAACAGCATCTGTTTTCCCTTACAAGCTATCAGCTCTGATTACCAGCAGATACTTGCAAAAATCAGCTTTTGCCAGTGTAGGAGTGGAGGGAAGCTGCCAGGCTGGTTGTACTTGAGTGCATATTGTGTCAAAATCAGAGGAAAAAAGTCTTTGCCAAGCAAACCCTCAAGTACATGTCAGGTCGTTCCTGCTAAACCAATATTGGCAATGCCTGCTGCTCTCCACCTGGGACAGCAAGAGAGAAAATCAGCAGAGGGTCTGATTTTCCTCTAATATTGGTTTGGATGTCATCTGTTCCTCAAAACAAATATTTCATACTTTGAGGTTTCTGGGATATCTTCAGTTATATCATGACAAAAACTGCTGCCAGAAAGGGCATTTGGTATTTCGTTTGCCAGGTTAACACTTATTTCTTGAGTAATATTTCACTGCATTTTCAGGCCCTTCAAAAGCATAAGGCTTTGTTTTATCACTGTCTTCAACTTCAGTTTCCACATCTCTTTGCTGAAGAGTGCTCTCATACCAGATTGACCATGCGTCTACTTGATGCCTACTTTCCAGGCAAAACGTATGGGCTGGCACTTTCTGCTGAGAGTGCATTTGCTTGGACTGAGCAGTCTTTGCCAGACTTTGACAGCTGATTTCAGTAGACGCTATGAAGTTTTTTGGTAGCTACATCAGTCTCCCATTCCCAGCTCAGTATTTGTGTAGAGACTTAGCCAAAGATTAACTCTTGATCAAACATGTTTTCCTACACAGCTGCTAGTGCAATTCTGTGGTCTCTGTTGGTGTTGTCTCCCTGCATTTTGGGGTGAGCAAATGTCCGCTGATCTGCTCAGTCTGCAGGTAGCAAAGTGCATAGCTTCATGCAAGAAGCAGTGCTTGCATGGAGACTTCAAACCACACCTTCCAGGTGCCACTGGAAGGGCTCCAGGCCAAAGTCTGTTCCCAGCTGATTTTTTTCTCTTGGCGTGTCTCTACTTTCAGCAATGTAACCAGCATAATGACCTCTGAAAATGACAGAGGTGATATAATCTGGAATTTGATGGACTGTTTATAATCATTCAGTCTTTGAGTGACAGTGCAGAGTCACATGGTCATGGGGATATACTTTGTGAGATCTTGTCTACACTACAAGAGGATTAATGGCAGGGGGAGATTTTCTTTGTCTTAGTGATTTTCAGACAACTTCAGTCAATTGCAGTAAGCCTGGATAATTGCTGTGTGTGGCTCTTCTCCACACCCTATTACCAGCAGTAATTTTAGCAATTTCTACAGACAAACAAGGTGAAGATGACTGGTTCTGTTTCTTCTGATGCAGCTGCTGGAGCATCAGCAGGTGTTTGGGGGCATCATATCTCCAAGTGGGAGATGGGCTGCATTTACAGTGGGTGTGCATCAATACCCTTTCTGCATGCTGAAGGTAGCTGCTTCTCCCTCCTGACTGGTGCGGACACTGCAGAAAACTCTTTGCAGCAGACTCAAGCCCACCAAAATGCATGTGTATCTTTGCTGCTAGTGACTACAGGGCTTGTAATAAACTGTCCTCCCAAAGTGGCTTTTTGTGCTGGCTTTTTGTTCAAAGCTTCCTGTTCACAGGCTTTTAGGTACAGAAAGGCAAGTATAAATGATTAACAGAAGTTTTAATAAATCCTGATGGGGTCTTTCAGACAGATAGATCACCAGAGGTCATTTATTACTATGTCTTGTAACTCATATAACATGCTTTATTACCATGCTTACAGTTATGTATAAAATGTCTGCAACACACTTCACCATAGACTAAATCTTCAGGGACTCACTGGGAGGTGAAACCAAGAGTTTTACTCATAATTTTTGGAAATATAAGGTCTTCTGCTATCTGCCTGTCTGTTGGTCTCGGCATTGACCCTCAGTGTGCCATTCCCATGCTGCTACTCTTCATAGCCCTGTGGGCGATGTTGTGCCCTCACCGTGGGGCTGCCATCGCTCCCTTTTTTCAGTGGTGCAAGTGGAGCAATGGGAAGCGCGGCCCCACACTCACTGAGCAGGAAAGTGGCTTTTTTTGCAGAGGACACTCTGATCCATGTTGGCTGTGCTGTGATCAAACCCCTGCTACCCCCAGCCAAAGGCAGGGAGCACCTTCTTGGGGGTTTTGGGTCAGCTCCGGGTGCTGAGCATCCTGCTATATTTTACAGTGAGGTGAGAAGTAGCTTTTCCTTTTTAGTGTGACTAATGTCAGCATTTGGCAAAAATAGCAGCAGCGCCATTCTGGCTCCCCAGCCCGACGTCTGGAGGCTGCTACACACATTGTGCTCAGACCATATCTTGCAGAGAAAAGGAATTGTATGGCAGGAGTAAGACATGAATCTAACTTCTATTTTTTACACTGTGACTCCAGCAAGAGACTGCAGCTAAAAAGCGACCAAGGCAATTAATTACCAATGTCTGTCGCCTGGTGCGGGACCAGAACGAGAGAGAAAACAATGTAGAGAGAGTTGCATTCCCCACAGATAGGGAAAAATGGACTGATGTATACTTCTGCTGACAAGCTCCAGCATCAGAGAGTCTTTGTTCACATGGGCTTAAGAGACAACTAGGCTTAGCTAGACAGTAAAAGGGAAAAGGAAGGAAGCCTTATAAAGGCTCTGCAGGCTGCTTGCCTCCCAGGCTCTCTGGGTGACTGATGCTTGTGCTTCCCAGGGACTGGGGACTCCAGTGCTGGGAACATCTGTGCAATGCTGGGGCTCTGCAATGCCACCCGTTCTGGGTCACAACAATCACAGTCCTCGCTGAGCAAGGTTCAGATGATTGCAGTCTCTAGTCAGCACTGCTGGCTGGAGGGATTTGGAGAAAAGACCACCAAAACCTTAAGACATGGAGCCAGAGCCTCCAGGTATTACAGAGGAGATTTTTCATTTTTCAAGTTTGTTTCATAAACTTTGCAGGCTCTTTTGTTAAAGCACTGAGCAAGCCTGCAATAGTTAATATAGATTTTGTATATTTTTCTGGCTATAAACATGGTTTCTGGTAAGCTGGCAATATAAGCCATCCATTTCTTTCAGGAGCAGCACACACTTCTCACATGCAGGCTGGTTTACTTCTAGGGTGCCTATGAACTTAGCAGAAGTTAAAGCAGGTGATGTGTTTAAGAAAAAAAAAACAGCAAAGAAGTAAAAATAGTTTAAAACTCCCAGAATCATATTTGTCTTACTGCAGTAAACGAAGCACCTTTGAGTGACTGAAGCCAAAGCCCCAGGCACCTCCTTCAAAGGCAGCTTGTCCATATGGTAAATTGAACCAGAGTTTTTCCCCTTCACAAGCTAGTGCCTGGATGGCTACTGGGCTGGCCTGATCCTTGCAGGGGAAGGGAGGAAAGAAAGGAGAAGGAGAGATTAAAGTGTGTGTCGCTGCCCATACTAACTATGAGACACCTGACGGCTGTTTCTCGATTCCTCAGTGGTTTTCCAGCCACCCACCCTCAACAGGCTGGTGTAAGCCTGTGAACCCAGATGCTCACAGCATTTGCTGATGACACGTCGAAGGACATATTTTCCCCGAGTTTATTCGCTGCATCAACTTTAGAATAGAAAGTCTTGTTGAGTTTTTAAATAATAACAATTTTGTATGCATTTGACTATTTCTCCCCTGTATGAGCCAATATAAACTTTATCTCATTTATCAATTAGCATTTATAAAGTCCTTATCACCATGGAATCAAAACACTGTAAATGGATTAAAAAATAAGCAGGCTGCCTGGGGGAGTCAGTAACTTCATCTACTCTGAATTTTGTGAAACGGTGTGATCTCATCAGGGTGACAGGGACATGCACAATTTTTAGACACTTCACAAAATTTGAGAAAGGAGTCATTGAAAATAATTAGAGTAATTATTCCAGAATTAAATGGCTTTTTATTCTGGACTTGAATGCTCATGTGGGGAGCTATTCTGGAACAGCTATTCTGGAACAGCTATTCTGGAAGACTTCATTCCCCAGTAGCTCTGCTTACTAGCTTACACTAAATAACTTTACAGCCTCACCTATGTATCAGTTCATCATTGTGGAGCAATTCATATCAATGCAAAGTACCTGTAAAGCAGTGCCAACACAGGACGCTGATGTTTCCAGCCACTTTGAAGTGGAGTAACTGACTGCATGAAAAGGAAGATAACGGTCCTGCTGTCATCAGGAGGAGCAGGAGATGTCTCCAGAGGCTTAGTAATTTCGCGTTAAGGTGAGCCATTTGCTCCAAAGCTCACCAACCATGAGCTGCATCACCATTTCAACAGTGGGAAGCAGAAATGGGCATCAGGAAGCCTTGCTGCCAGGATTAGCAAACAAAACTGGTAAGGTCTGTCTTAACCCTAGGTGTGAGAATGCCAAGACCATTTTAGGGTTGCAGCTCAAGGAGCAACGTTTGGAAACCAGGATGCTGTTTTCCTATCTTATCCCCTGTCACCTCTCCTGCTAGGGAGCTCCTGGCATGTCCCACTTGAGCAGGAAAAGTGGGACTGCCATACTGTGGTCACATGTGAAAGTCACTCCTTGGTCCTTGGCAAGGTGTGCACAGGCAGCAATAAGTTGCAGAGCTCCTGGAGCTGGGGGAGATACCATGGGCTGAGCAACAAGCAGTCAACCTCACTAATGGAAGAGTGGTTTTTTGGGAGCAGTCCAGATGCTAATCACCTGCAGCATCTGGGCTGTGGTCACCAGTACTATCGGGCATCAATTTAATGACCTAGCAGTCAGGGTAAACAACGCATGGACAGGACTGTGCTGGAGCTTGTCCCCTCCTTCATGCAAGAGTAGTAATTCTGATTTTTTTCCTATTACTCAGGGCCAAGTAGAGACTGAGAATTGTACAGCTGAACTCTGCCCTGGACAAGTGACCCTCCACATATGGGACACTCCTTTTCTGTGCTAATGAAGTGCCACACAATGTCACCTCACACTGTCAACAGAAGAAAAAGCATAATGAGGATATATAGAGGACATATTATTGTTATAGGGATGTGTTAAAATAAGAATATTCATGAGAAATCATTTGTTTATTAAGTAGCCATTTCACTGATGAATGCTTATAACGGACTCGTAGTAGCCATAAGTCAATATTTGTCCAATATTAGCAGAATGAAAGCGGTCATGTGGGGCATCAAAATAGTCATCATGCTTTGATTTCAGATAAATCTGTGTGATTCCCTGCTGTGGTGTAAAAAAACCCAGCCTTTGTAAATACTGAATGTCACATCAAGGACAGAGGGCCCAGGAGCTAAGAGGCTATTCTCATTGTGTTTACACACTGAGCATTTTCATGCTAAATTGGCTTTGGGATGCAGGTGCCAGATGAATATCACCATGGCCACGTGATGCTAATTTCTTACGCAGAATAGAAACATGCTGCTGGTTTAAATTTGCTTTAAAGATGTGGATGGGTTAACTGCATGTTGGGCCAAGTACCGTGTCCACACCAGTGCGCTCTTTAATCTCCAAGTTAAAGCTTTTCCACTAGGATGTTCTTGCCCACTGGGTACACCATGCTTGAGGTCTCCATCCTCTCCTAGTCATAGTCTGGGCACCCTGTGCTTGGGCTTTCTCTATGGATGCTCACAGGGTGTCGGGTTTTTTCCTTCTTTACAGTGGGCTTGCATTATATCTCTGAGCACAATTACTTTGTCTTGGATGCTTACCCTGGGATTAACATTTTCTGCCTTGCATCACGCCATCACAAGACTCCATTATTCATCATCCAAAGCAACAGCCAGACACTGGCAGCAAAGTCAGGCTTCTTCGGAGCAGGTTTTCTTGCCTGAAAAGCATCTGCAGCTATGAGCAAATCCACACAGCTGAGGAGATGGGCACACATCACCACCAAGAGAGCTATTATGCAGTGGCAAAGTGGCAGGGGCAGGGAGAGGATCTCAGCAGTGGTGAGCTGGTCTTAAGCAAACAGCTGTAAAGGGGTTGTATCACAGCTGCTGTGCATCAGAGCCAGGTGGCAAGAGCACAGAAGGGCACCAGGAAATAGCTGAGAGTGCTGCAAAATCCAGTACTCCTGTCAGGAAGCCTCTCCAGCTGCCAGCACTGCTGCCTCTGCCCCACATCCACACCACATCCCTCCAGCACCCACCCCCCCTTCTCCCAGGCCGTTGACCATTCCCCTGCATCCCATACTCTCTCCATCCTCAGCTGATGGGATCACAGGGATCCCAGGACTTTGCACAGCAGTGCAACATTTCAATCCAGGTCCCTCCCTCCTTCTCTTGCAGCCTCAAACTTGCAGTTCACCTTTTCTGGGTTTGCACTTCATGTCCAAGAAGGACTTTCCTCTCAGGAAACCTTTGCATTAAAAAGCATCACCAGAGAAGGGGTTGCAGGTCAGTCTTCTGAGGAGGAAATGCACAGAATAACTTTATTGCATCTCCCTCTTAATGCACAATGACAATTTGTATCTAGGTGAAGGATGAAACAAACCAGTGTTAGAGCTTTGCTAATACTTTTTTTTTTGTTGTGAGTGCATGATCTTTGTTTAAACCTCAGGTCACTCAGCTCCAACTTGATAAACCTTGCAATCCATCTGCTTCTCCTGCCCAGAGATGAGATGGTAAGGCAAGAAAACAGGGTCCTGCTGCAAAGCAGGTCACCCACAGTGGGAAAAAGCCCTCTCCGCCTCGCCCTGCTGTGCTGCTGTGGCAGTAATACTTGGGTGCACAGCATTGCTCCAAGGGTGATCACTGGGCGTAAATGTTTTCAGAAGCCAAAGCAGCAGTGCAGTTAGGGGGGGTTGCCTGGTGGGGAGCACAGATGGAGCCATGGGCTGCATCAAGCTATGCTGCCATAACACCAGCCAGCACAAGGCAGAGACAGGAAGACACAGCATGAAGCACATGCAGAGTGACAGAGTCACATCTGGTCGGAGAAGGGCAGGAGATGGGGTGCATTCCCCTGCCTCCTGCTGGGGAGGGTCTGCACACAGAGCCTCTGATACCTGCTGGGGATCAAGGAGGCAATTTTGAAGTGAATCATCATAATTTACCAGTTGGCACAAGTGGGCTGCTGTGCCAAGCTACAAAGCAGCAAAGAAAGAGGTTGCCTGTGTACAAAATCTGGGGCAGCCCCTGCCTCGTGCTCAGCTGGGCACCTGCTGCACAATGCAAAAGGCAACATCAGCACATCCTTCCCCTTAGCCCAGACAAAAAGCAGCAGATCCATACATTTGTGAAGTTTTACCACAATAACTGGCCTAAGAGACAGCATCGCTGCAGTGATGGCATAGCAATCTGTATCTGGCAACAGATGCTGGGAAAAGAAAAAACCCCAGCAACATACTGCTGCTTTCTGCACTTCCACTGTGACCCCATAACCACAGCTTACGTTGACACAAATCCTTTGCAAAATGTGACCCAGCAATAGCCACCTGGCTGAGGCAGCTCTGTCCGGCAAAGCACAGCTCTGGCAGATTGATGGAGAAACTATTAGAGGCACAAAGACCTGCTCAGTCACACCAGGAGCTATAGGTAATACTTTTTCTTCCCCTCTCACATCCCTGATGACTTTCACGCTGCTTCTGAGCTCTCGCTATGGAGCCCATGTTCCAGCCAGCTCTCATATTCTTCCTCTGTCCTGTCAACGGAAAGCAAGTGCTGTCAGCTGAGGTGTGTGCATGGCTGGCATGTGGAAGGAGCCTCCCTGATCCAGGCTGGGTATGCTGGTTCTTGCTCTCCACAACGGCTGCACACCACAACTCCCAGCGCCGTGAGCTAGCCTCTCTTTCCTCAGCAGTCTTCTCTCTCTCTCTCAGACTGGGCTGGAGGCTTCAATTCTCTCTTATCTGCCACAATTATCCTGGCAGACCTGATTCATCTCCACTGCCTGCAGTTCTGGTTCCTTGGCGAGCAGCATCAGGGATACCTGGTGACAAACAGCCCCCTTATGGCAAAGTATGATTTTGAACAAAAAAAAAAAAGTAACACTTGGAAAAAAAAAAAATTAAAATAACAACCACCCTTCCACCGCCCAAAACCTAAACCACACCACTCTGTATATGTGCTGCTCTCCTTCCTAATCCACTGCTGGAGCTGGTGTTTTTGAGGCTCCATGTCTACATGGGGATGGTCCCTCTGGCAGCAAAGGTGGGCTGTGTTGGTCGCAGGGCCAGGGGAAGGAGCCTGCTTTGCAAGCAGGGGAGACGCACCCAACACCAATAAACATCCTCACCAGCCCCAGGAGAAGCACCAAGAGGATGGCACAAGCTGATATCAAAATGAAAGCCTGCATCTTGAAGTACGAAGCCACAAACCATCTCCCTTCTCACAATGCCTCCCTGGCAATGACCAGGGGCAATCTCGTGCATCCAGCACCAATGGGCTTAGAGGCTGACTCCATGCATTTCCTACTCTGATGGAAAGCAAGGCTGCCTTCTGCTGAGTTGATCAGGCTGCTACTTTGGTATGTCTGGAGAAAAGTGTGTATGAATCCACCAGGCTTTTCCTCTGCAGCAAGCCTGAGGGCCAAAAGCACACTGAAGTCAATGGAAACTGCATTTACTTCGCAAACCCTAGATTGGGCCCTAGGGCTTAAACCATTTCATGCTTGAGAAGCTCCATCCTTTGCAGGGTCAGTAGTTTCCTTGCTAGAGTTTCATTCTGTGGTTCCTCTGAGTCTCTGTGCTACGTCCTGCTTCTCCACCCCAGATTTAGTGTTAGGGAAGCTCTCTGGACCCAGCTGAAGGATAATAATTGAATAATATGCAACTTTACTCTCTTAGGTTTCATCCATTTTCACACTTACAGGATCTGTAAAATCTAAAATGAGGTATCATCTTCAGACTGTCATCCTGCCCAGCAACAACAAATTTAAACAAAAAGGTAAAATATTTCGAATCAAAACCTGTGAATTACTTCAAACAATCTTATTCAGAATTTTATTCACATTTAAGGGTACAGCTCCCAAACTAAATTAATAAGACATAAGCTTGCAATATTTTTAATAGGTTGATATGGCAGTATTTTTCATTTCAATTAGGAAGAACAGTGCAATTAAATTCCTCAGCCTCAGCTGGAAAGGAAACACATTATTTCCTCAGGGTGAAGATCTTACCAGTATTCATGAGCATTCACATCTTTAGGATCTTCTGCCAGGTTAGCCCTTAAGCAAACTGGTTGCCAGTGGAAGTTGCTGGCACCAGGGAATGGATTTATTAATGTATTCTCCAAATAATCCACTCTGTCCCAGAAGGGAGAGGGGAATCAGACCTGTCTCAGCAACGTTATTCTTCCTTTTCCAGCTTGCTGAGTTTCCTCCTTACACGTCTGGTCTAGGCCAGAGGAAGGTGGAGGAGCACTCTGAGAGGGCACACTAGTGTACCTCCTCTCTGCATTAAGTACCAGATTCCTCTCCAAAAGTGTGAGTGAGCATGCCTGCTCTGGGACCAAGACAATTTTTGGCATCCAAGTATCACAGGCCAACCAGTGGTGCAATACTTTCAAGGGCAAAATTCAAGGTCAAGAAAATGTTGATTTCTTTTCTTTTAAGAACTGTTATCTTCAGCCCTTATTTGAGGACCTATCCTGAACCTCCCTTTCGTTCTCACGTCCTTCTCCCACCCTGTGGCGCATGCAGCTGAATCCCAGCTCTGCACCTGATCTGCACTTGGAAAGCAGCAAGGGCATTGACTGCCCTGCCCCCATTTTCTCCCCAGCTTTCTCCCCTGTAAAGCAGCACAGCCATCGGCATAAATGAAAACGAGGTCAGAGCTTCTTTCCCAAACAGGGGGAGCAGCAGTGGGGAGTGCAGCAAGGGATGCAGACATCTAGTTACAGCCAGAGCTGCAGATAAAGCCCTCCAACCCATTTATTGTTGTTCTCTAAAATGTCATAGTCTATCTTTACTTGTAGTGCAAATGCATCTTGTAGGACACTTTCAAGCTGGATCCTTTGAACTTTGCTAATCTCAAGCAGCATTTGTTTGAAAGAATTCAGACTTCTCTTGGGTCTTAGCTCAGGCAGTTTGTAATGGTTTTGGCCATAAATGGTGTAGCAAGAAGCTTACGGAACTTGCAAGTTGTGGAGAAAAATCACAGTTATCAAAGAATCCCTTCTCTAGTTCAAGAAGTTTAGTGCCTGGCAGTCGGAGTTCACAAATTTAACATGAAATAAAGCAAAGCTTTAGACTTAAGAAGCTGGGCTAAGCTAGTCTCAAGGCTTATGTTATGAAAGTTGGCAGAGGAGAAGTGGCATGTGTAAGTCCTGCCCAAAGGTGCTGGAAGAGCAGGAGGAAAAAATCATGAAGTTTCATATAATGTAGCAACCAGAGAATTCCTTATTAAAAATAAAACAAGCACAAAAATCCAACCTCTACATAGCCGTGGGCTCTTCAGCTGATGGCTCCTGTCATCCCATCCACTTCTGCTTGGCTAGGGAAGTTACCTGGACCCAGGTGCTGCAAGGGAGCCCAGCATCACAGAGCATGGGAAGCTCAGCCAGGGCATCCAGTGAAATGTCCATTCCTGCAGAGGAGCCAGCAGGCTGGGAGCCGAGGCAAGGCAGAGCAGACATCTGCCTCACATAATCACAAAGAAAGCATAGTGCCAGTTATCCTGAGGACAGATGATTCAGGAGCTGGGGGACAAATTTCACCCAAATCAAGACAAGCCACAGCAAGCAGCACTTGAAAAGACAGTGGGGAAAAAGCAGGGAGATGTGGAAGGGCAAGGTGAAGTCATAAGGCCTCAGTATCATCACCTGGAGGATAGGACAGAAGGTGATAATAGTTATATGGAAAAGGCAAATATTTGGACTAAACCTTCCTCTTTGAACAGGATGCAGAGAAGAGAGTCAGAGCTTCTGCACAAACACTGTAAATCTAAATAATAAGACATGATAACCAGAATATCAAAGGGAAGGCAATGCAGGCAGTGAGTTGAAATTTCTACCTACCAACAGTCTGTAAGCTGACCATCACTGCTGAGGAACATTACTGTTTTGGGGTTGTGATAGCAAGCTGTCATAGTTTAGTCCCAGTTAGCAACTAAGCACCACTAAGCTGGTGGGATGGGGGAGAGAATCAGAAGAGTAAAAGTGAGGAAACCCATGTTTTGAGATAAAGACAGTTTAATAGGTAAAGCAAAAGCCATACACACAAGCAAAGCAAAATAAGGAATTCATTCCCTATTTCCCATTAGCAGGCAGGTGTTCAGCCATCACCAGGAAAGTAGGGCTTCATCATGTGTAATGGTTACTTGGGAAGACAAATGCCATCACTCTGAATGTGTCCCACTTCCTTCTTCTTCCCCCAGCTTTATACACTGGGCATGACATCATATAGTGTGGAATATCCCTTTGGCTAGTTGGGGTCAGCTGTCCTGGCTGTGTCCCCTCCCAGCTTGATGTGCACCTGGCAAAGCATGGGAAGCTGAAAAGTCCTTGACTAGTGTAAGCACTGCTTAGCAACAACTAAAACATCAGAGTGTTAACAACATTATTCTCAGCACAAATCCAAAACAGAGCCTCATACTAGCTACTATGAAGAAAATTAACTCTATCTCAGCCAAAACCAGCACACAAGCCCTTTGAAAATATCAGTTCAGTGCACAGTCAATAAAAACCTCAAAAAATTGAATTGCTAGGACTTACCAGGTGAGGAATTGAGAAGAAAACAGAGCAGCATTACGCCACTGTGTAAGGTGTGCATCTGCAGCACTGGTGCCCTCAGCCCCATGATGGGGGACTTGCGGAGTCCCCCACAAACTAGGGACAACTGTCCAACCAGGCTATCACCCTAGGAGAGAGGAAAGGGGATGTGATGAGCAGGGAGGAGGGGCTAGCCACACATGTCATACCTGGAGACATTTCACATTACTTTAGTTCTGCAGCATCTGATGCACACTTCTGTACCACACCAGTCATGTCTGCTTGGGGGGAAGCACAACACAGCATCTCAGCCAACATAGTATGGTACGGAATTAGAAAAGGCAACCAACAGACATGCTGGGTTCCCCATTTCAGGGCTGCTTTGAGACAGAGATGATTCAGCCAGATCTCAGCTGAGACTTTGGCTCATTTACTGCAATTACCTAAACAGGAGTGCTTGGACCCAGAGATGAAGGTGGCAGAATTAACAGCTGGGCTTGTTTCAGACTAGAGAATAATGTAATGTGTAGGGTTCACAAGACTATAGTCTTGAACTTGCCAACCTCAGAAAGTCCTAAAGGAATACATTTTCACATGACCAGAGATCCTAGGTTCAAGTTACCGGATCCTTGCACAGCCATTTTAGGTCTGTTAAACTGGCTGAATAGCATCTCAGCCACTGGGACAGGGAGAGCTACTGGGTCAAAATGGACCACAGAGAAACAGGAGTCTGCTCCTCCCATTTGACCTATGGTAACTAGGAGGCAGACAGAAATGACCTCACTGTTTTCCACATTTCCCCACAAAGATACACATGTAAATAGATTAGGAAGTCAAAAGTGTGCCATTTACAGTAAAATTTTATTCAGTCAGGCAAGGCAAAAAATTAAAACTACTTCTTGGGCAAAATGTCAGCCATAATTTCTGCTTCAGATGGCAACCATCAGGAATAAAAATCTGGTTTGCAAATGGCATCTCCAAGCAGTATTGGTCCAGATGCAGTTTCCATTTTCCCATGCCTAAATAATGCTTTGGCATGCTTTACAGGACTGGCTCAACAGCTCAGCTAAATCTTTCTGAAAACATCAAAGCAACAGAACAGTAAAACCCATCAAAATTTTACTAATCAAAACTACATGTAATTGTCAAGCAAAGGCAGATAACAGAACTCGGGCAATCTCTGTGAACCCACAGCTTCACTCAGACTTAGCAATTAAGCATCAGCTGCTGCTGCCAGAGTAGCTGCAAAACTGTGGGGTAAAAGTGACAGCTCACCAGCGCCAATTTGCTGCTAATGAACATTAGCAATCCCCCGGTGAACGGCACTTGAGACAAGACTAAGACCAAAATACCACCCACGCTTTATGTCACCATGAACTGTCACCTCCGCTGCAGGATGATGTTCTGTGCCCCTGCCCTGCTACATCCTTGTGGCTGGGGAGTGAACAGAGCAAAGGAGCCCATCAGATTAATCCCAGCTGTAGAAGAAAAGGTTAGTTTTGAAGTGTTGCTTTTCCCAGGTCAGTCAGCTGCATGAGGGAGGGAGCCAGCCTATAATAATTTAAGTAGTACTGCCATTACATGTGAAACCACAGCCTTAAAGGAAGTCAGTCAATTTAAACCCATTCCTGAAGAGGAATAATTAAACACTCCAAAGATGTGGGAGAATTTTAAGCAGTCAGCAAGGATTTAAGACAACATATCATTCCTATCCAGAATAATAATAATAATTAAAAAAAAAAAGATAAAATGTAGGCAGGCAAAGCAGACTGCTCATTGCTGACTGAAGGGAGCTATGTCAAGAGAAGCCTCAGTCAATCAAAATGGACTCATCTCTCCAGACTGAAAAGAAATTGAAGTTTTGAAGAAAAGCCTGCGGTTGTAGGGCCTAGCTCAACAATAGTGGCATATAACCTGAAAGATGATGAAAAAGTCTTGGGAACAGGAAAATCTAAGCTTAACTCCAGAAACAGGTGGAATGACCCTTAGGAAAGGAAAGGGGCAGAAAGCCAAAAGGATTCCAATGGAATTGCTGCATGGGTGATGCAGGTGTGTCTGGTGGCAAGTCTTGAAGACAAAGGAAAGCCTGAGACCTATGTAGGACAATCTCCTGCCAGAAAGCCAACAGTATCCCGGGCTGTATAAAAAGAAGTGTGGCCAGCAGGTCGAGGGAGGTGATTCTGCCCCTCTACTCCTCTCTGGTGAGACCCCAGATGCAGTGCTGTGTCCAGCTCTGGAGTCCGCAGAGCAAGGACATGGACCTGTTGGAATGGGTCCAGAGGAGGGCCACAAAACTGATCAGAGGGATGGAACACCTCTCCTGTGAAGAAAGGCTGTGAGAGTTGGGTTTGTTCAGCCTGGAGAAGAGAAGACTGTGGGGAGACCTTATTGCAGCCTTTCAGTACATAAAAGGGGCTTATAAGAAAGATGGGAACAAACATTTTAGCAGACCCTTTTGCAATAGCACAAGGGGTAATGCTTTTAAACTAAAAGAGAGTAGATTTAAACTGGATATAAGGAAAAAAATTTTTACTGTGAAGGTTGTGAAACACTGGAACAGGTTGCCCAGAGAGGTGTAGATATCCCATCCCTGGAAATATTCAAGGTCAGGTTGGACGGGGCTCTGAGCAACCTGATCCAGTTGAAGATGTCCCTGATCACTGCAGGGGGGTTGGACTAGATGACCTCTAAAGGTCTATTCCAACCCAAATTGTTCTATGATAAGAACAGTCTGCAGATACAGCAAGAAGCACGCTTCAGAAAAACTGCTAATGGGGAAGCAGTGTAAGAAGTTTTCCAAGTCTAAGAAAACACTTGAGACTACTGGTTTCAGCAGACTACAAAGGGAACTTCAGATCCATCCTGAGCTCCCAGATATGACAAGCCTTTGGATGCAAAGCACCAAATATCCTCACTTACAAGTTTATCAGGATCATGTAGAAAAGAAGTCTCTGGGTACATAGTGGAGCCACTATTACTATTTGCCAGGCATCTCTGAAGTACACCATCCTCCAATATTTTCATTAGCCACTTTTAGAGGACTAATCAGCCTGATTTTATCATCAACCTGAGGAAAGCTCACATATGTGAGAGCAGAGGCATATTTGCAGGGAGAGGTGATGAGCCAGTAGTCACTAGTGAAAATGAGAGTAAAATAGTCAGCAGCTTTCAGTGTTGCAAATGATATCTGTGTGCAATATGGCTCATGGAAAGGTGCTTTTGTGAGCATTATTCAGTGGCAATAGTTCAATCTTAGTGCTCCTGTGAAGGATAGATCTAAGACTCAAAAAATAACTAAAAACTTATCTTAGCACAAGACACTGTAGCCACTATAATGTTAAAGAAGGTATCACAGAAAACAAGGAAAACTACATTTATGAAATCAAAGCTCTGTGTAAGCTTTTTTAAGGTAATTAATATGTTTTGACATCTCAGTCACATCTGGTACAGCAGATATACTGGACTCCTGGAGAACTTAAACAGTTGCGTGGGTTGACCAGAAAGGCAACTCACCATGCACTGAGCATTATGCCCCAAACAGGTGTTGACCTAGATAGAAATGAGGAAATGGCTGGAAATATCAAAGGTTTTGTGTTTAGGGAACTTTTGCTCTTTCTGAATCTCTCAAAGTACTACAGAACTGTTGAAATTGGTGAATAAGTGATAATTCTCAGAAAAGGCATGAAGGAAAGAAATTATGACAATCTGCACATCACTGCAGAAGACAGAAACAAAGATCTTGCAGGAGGATGGGAGGAAGGAGCGGGAACTCTTAAGAAAGTCAGTGACTTTTCCTTCAAAGGAGTAAAACCAATCTATTAGAAGATCATGCACACAGAAATAAACACATCAGACATTTCTTGTTGATGGGGGATGAACATCTAGCAAAGGCTAAAGAAAATATCTCCAGGCATCACCCATTTCAGAACGCCTTTATAAAGAACATGAAGATGAAATGGTAAAAAAAAGAAGCGTTTTTACAGGCAGTCTAAGGACACAGTCCAAGACCTATCAGCAGTTACAGATTCTCCAAGAGCTTTGAAGTTTTCTGTCATATTGCAACATCTTGACCTCACTGATCCCAAGCTCACATTCAAAGGTAGTCAAATCAAAGGGAATGACAACACTCAATAAGACTGTGACATGACTAGTAGCAATTATTTGAATCACAGGGTTCAGTGATCAAGTCTGCCCAAATTTCAGTTTGGTTTAGCCCAATGAAGCCATGAGGAATGGACTTAGGAGAGGGCTAAAGAAATCCCTTCACACCTACCACATCTCCCAGTGCACAGCATGAATTTTTCATGTGAGGGGGAATAGATGCATGGCTGCACAGGGCCCCTCATCTGCTAAACAATTGCATCCAAGCCCTGCTGTTTCTTTGATGCTTTCCTAACAGACTCTTCATTCATTTGCAGCAGTCCGTGCATTGCAAACAGCTTGGCAAGGTCACCATTTGACAATATAGTAAACGTAATACTAGGGCTCCTAATACGAGCTGAAAAACACTGCAGCTTTATGATACAGACAACTGATCTGACAGGAATGCACTCTACCAGTCCAAATTAATTCAGTAGTTTTAGATTACTTGACCAAAAAATACTGACAGGTTACAGGGTGGTCAGGTCTTCTCTGACTGGCACTCCGTGCTGGACACGAATGCCATAAAGCCAGCGTAAAATCCTGAAGCTGGTATAAGCACACTGAGGCGTTCCAGCAATGCAAAGATTTGGTCTGACTGACTGATGACAGAAGGTTCTCAGATGCTATTGAAAAGATAGTTGCTTTAAGCTCAATGCAAGGCATAACCTCTGGATAAGATCGGCATGCCTAGCAAACATGTTGCAGCACATGAGCACTATAAGGCTCACCAATGCCTTAGGGGACTGTCCCTCCCCTTACAAGGGCCCTATCTGGCAGTCTAGAGTGCCTTATTTCTGCAAGCACTGGGGCTCAAAAATCAAAAGTATTGTTGGCAGCGTCCATAGTTGCTATTACCGTGGATTCCAGTCTAATTTTTGTTACTGTCTCCCACTCCAGTGCAATCCAAATGCTTGTGGAAGGGGGTTAATTTCTTAATTTAAGAATCATTAGTGAGAGAAATTGCACTGCGCAGCTGTCTTAGGTCTTTACTAAAATGTCTCTACCAGCTGAGGATTTGTGATTCAAGTTGACCGGCTTTGTTCTCATACATTTGACACCAATAGCAATAGTCATTTTGGGTCAATTGAATGTTTTCTTCTTTGTTTATCACCATAAGTCTTTCTAATATATGTGGCAGCATTAGTCCATCTGAATAGGAGGACACAGCATCCATAATGTATATGAACTTGCAAATCACAAACAAGTGGATAAATATGAAAAGACCTCACTTTCCCATCTGAATTCTTCACCTCCCCAGTTATTTGTTCACCCATCTAAGGGCCTTGCAGCAGCATTAGGTGCAAGGTTTGTCTTCATATAACGATTTCAAATACAGTTTTTAATTGTTTCTTTGCGCCCCTGAGAAGTCAGCTCTGTCAGCACAAAATTATTAGGTGTGCTTACACAGCAGAATCAAATACTGTTGCTGCATGCACTAGCGTGCCCATCCTTACTCCACCAAACTGGCATAGAAGCAGCAAAGATGCAGAAGCATGGACTTCATTTTCTGCTAGAAAACAGCACTCATAAGTGCAGTTCCTCAGGAGCTTTTACTCTGCTTGTTAGCAGGAGCTAATACCGATGTTAATGCTATTGTTACTGTGCCCTAGAGCCAGCACAGTTACAGCAGCAGACACTGCAATCACTCCTTCATTTGGTTGTGTAGGCATGTCTGCTGTTTCAGTTAATAACCTCAGACTTGGCCTTAATTCAACATAGCCAGGTTGATCAAGCTTTTGACGCTGTCTCCCTCAGCTTTCTCATTTGGAATCTGAGGAAGTAGGGGCTGGATGAAAGGACTATTAGATGACTTGAAAATTGGCTAGGCCGCTAGGCTCAAAGTGTGGTAATCAATGGCTCAACATCTGGTTGGCAGCCAGTAATAAGCAGAGTGCCTCAGGGGTCAATACTGGGGCTGATATTGTTCAATATCTTCATCAGCTACTTGGGTGATGAGGCAGAGCGCACCCTCAGCAAATTTGTGGACAGTACTAAATTAGAGATGATGATTGACACAGCAAACAGTAGAGCCCCAATCCAGAGGGAGCTTGAGAAACCTGAGGATGGGGCCAACAGAAACTCTACGGAGTTCAACCAGAAGTGCAAAATTATACATGTGGGTCATCATCATGCCTGGCATCAGTCCAGGCTGGGAACAGACAGGCTGCCAGGGCAAACAGGCCTCCAGCACACTCTCATCCTGAATAATGCAAATCTCATCCTGGGCTGCACTATGATGAACAAGGCCACTAGAAGAAGTCACCATTCCCTCTGCTCAGTGCTGGGGAGGCCACACCTCAGTGCCATGTCATTTTGGGCCCCCAGGTTCAAGAGTGACTTGGGAAAAGCAGAGATGAGCCAGCAGAGGCTATGAAGTTGATTGGGGTCTGTGGCTTATGGACTATGAAGAAAGGCTGGGGGAGACAGGCTAGTCTAGTCTGGCCAAGAGTAGGCTCAGGGGTCATCTTGTAGCCTTCACCTACCTGAAAGACAGGCAGGAAGATGGAAACACTCCTCTCAGAAGTGTCAGATGGTATTACAATGGCCCCACATAGCAGCATTGGAGGCTCAGGCTGGACCTTAGATGTCTAAGCAGAGTCACCAGGAAGGTAGTGGGCTCCAGAGCAGGGTACTCAGAGAGGCAGTAGGAACTCACTCCAGAGGTTTCAAAGACTTGGCTGGACAACACCATGACTTTATCTGGCATGAGCAGTAGTCCTGCTCCAAGCACTAAGTTTGACCAGAGGCTTCCAGAGACTCCTCACCAACAACTCCAAAACTATTGAGTTAAAGTCTAAATTTCTGAGTTTTTACCAAAAGGTAGCATACATTCAGAAATGTTAGGAAGATAATTTTGATGATCAAATTCACTGTCTATCAAACCTCAGCCCTTCAGAACCCAACCTTATCACAAGAGCTGCTGGTTGCAGGAAAGTGGCAGACATTTTAGAAAGATGTTTTAATCTTGAATTAGAGGCAAATATGAGAGATACCATACTTCCCAAGCTAAGTTACTCCACTGATTTACAGTGCTAGAAATGTGAATTTTACTTCTAGACTTTTGTTACCTACTCATCCAGCCACAGAAATATGGCATCGTTTCATTCTGTGAATAAAGTTTTCTTCCAGTATTAGCCCAGGGAGATAATCAGAACACCTATCATCTTCCTAATCTCATTATAAAACTTTCTCCAAGTATCAGCAATTTCTTTTGTCACAAATCATATGCCCATAGATACACCAGATTTTACCACCTGCTCACATTTTGAAGTAATTTAACTAAGGAAAAAAGCCTTAGAACTCAGGGGAGATTAAATTCAAGTTATTGCTTACAAAACCTTACTTCACCATTTCCCTGGACTTCCACAGAACCCAAGAATTTCTTGGCTGAAATACAATACCTAAAGTGATGACACTGGCTACATGGCCATTAGGTCCCCACTCTTTCTTCTTTTACTCATTCAACTTCCTATCTTTCTGTCTTAGTTCTCATGGCTAAGAGCCATTCATTACACTGAGATCAGAAAAAGGTGGATTGTCTTCACCACTTAAGCATCAAAAATAAAATGCAATTAGAAAAAAGGAATGCCTTCAACATCTTCCTTGGGGGATTTCATAGCAGAATAACCCACCCCATAGCTTTGCAAAGGGTGAGCGGGTGTGCTACTGCAGGTGCCCAAGGGATTGCCCATGTCAAGCCTGAATGCTTTCTGAAATCCCGCCTTGCAGCTACTCTGCAGTGATGCTTTGACCTCTGGGAATAAATACTGCAAATTAGTGTTCTAACTTTGCGTCTTTCTACAGATTAATTCTGTTGAGACAGTAGATGATATTCCAGTGAAAACCCACCTCTCCCACTCTTTCTTCCACAATAAATTACTGACAGGATCTCCTGATGCGCGTTTAAATAAGAGAGATCAAATTATATGTTTGCAAGTAATCATTTAAAAATAATAATATCTTAGAAAATTCTACAGCATTGTTACAGAACAATGGGTTTAATTATTGAAAAATGAGCTATTTGCAAGCAATTTCACTCATTCCTGTGCTGATCCTGGGCCTGGGAAACTCTGAAGGATAAGAAAATTGGAAGAAGCTCTTTGAGGGTAGTTTGAATCCCCACATGTGAAAAAGTGAACAGAAGTTGTTACTTCTTGAGAACAATGTACAATTAGGAAATGTTATCACCAAGGTTCAAAGCCTAGCCCCATTTACAGCCACACAGACTGAAGAGCTGTGCTAATAATCTCAGGAACACAGAACTGAAGTCTCCCAGTTTGAGAGCTAGGCTACATTACAGGGAAAATTCACGCCCCTTTGTTGCATATGGGAGAAAATTTAGGCAGTATGTGCACACGAGCACAGGCCAGTCCAAGGTCCTGCTACGTTTTAAATATTTATCCTTAGAAGAGGATCTAAGCAAGCCCTTTCTCTCCCTCATGCTCCAAAAATGGGGTGCAAACCATGACCAGACCATGACCTGAGAAGGGTGTTGCTGAAAGACAACAGAAGATTCCCAACTGCAGCAGTTCACACTTTGTACTGTTACTTCTGCCGACCCTCTCCTATATATATTTATGCTTCATTCATTCTTAAACCTTACTCATATCTCCAAAATAAACTGCAGTCAGGCCTTTCTGCACCAGGAAACTCAGGTTTGTCCAAGTTCTTCCCTCCCTGCTCCTCCTGCAGTGTTTGGCATACGGCCTTTGCAAGTGCATGTTCCAAACTTTGCATGAGAAATTACCCAAGCCAAGGTCCACTGTTTCCTGCGTTCAGAAGGCCTCCCTTGAAAGCCCTGCAGTCTCCCTATCAAAAGCAATTACATAAGGATGGAAGGACACCTCCCTACCTGTTGCCTCCTTTGTTTTCTGCCTGGTACCACATTTGCCTTTTGTATCAACTGCACCACATTTTAAATTCCTCGTGCCATTTCTTGGGAGGGTCTCATCAGGCTCTGGGCTTGATGCAATGCACTTCATTTTGCCAGCTCTGAACTGCTGTGGGGCTGTCTTCAGATTATCTCAACCACAGCAGGACACTGGACCACATCAAATCCAGTTACAGGTTTGACTGCTGTCTTTGCAGTCTGCTTGACACTGGGTTGGGTTTCACTTGCCTGCATACAATGACTTTGGATTATTCCTGGCTCCTTCCTGCTCCACCATACCCATAGATGATCCACTTCTGCCTGCCCATTGTTGTGTGGGCACCCAAGTAAAGAGAGCACATGTGTAAGGACCCTCTTACTGCAGCGCACCGCGGCTCAGCCCTCAAAATGCAGCATGCCCAGGCATCATCTTATCTTTCAGAAGTACAGTCAGCTTTCCAATCATAATCTCCACCTAAGTGTACTCTAGCTAGACTTTCTGCCATAAATTGGGATAGTAATGTGCTGTAATCACATAATTCCTGTCAGTAAAAGTAAACAAGAATGGCTGAGTGATTTCCAAACAACACACTAATGGCCAAAGTAGAAAAAAATCTCCTGCTTCACTTCTCTTTGAATCTCAGTTGAACCAGTTTTTTGCTGTTCATATTTATTGTAGATTTTTTCCTCATTTTTAGGTTTATTTACCCAGAGCTAATGAATAACACTGTGAACATATGCTATAAACCACCATTAAGATGAAATTTGGAGAAAAGAAAATTACTTTGGTGTGAGAGCTGAGAGGATATATAACTGGTAAATGCCCAGTACAGATATTTGAAGGCTTCTTAGGAGAGGTCTTCTGAGATTTCTTGGTCAAATAAAATGAAGCATTCTGTAGGAATTATCTCTTTTCAAAGTTATGCTCATTTTTCTAACAGTTTGATGCAGATGCTGTTCAGGCAAAAGAGTCTACTATGGACTTTTTCCACATTTAAGTCTTTGTATCTCATTTTTACTGATTACCACAGCTGTTAAAAGCAGCAAGGTAAGCAGTACCAGCAGATGATACTTGTATACCAATTTTAGTGTGGGTTTTGACCATCTTTCCATAAACTCTTGCAAGCAAATATACTCATGTGAAAGAAACATTTGGGAAGAATTTAGTACACCACCAGCACAAAACTTGCTGGAAACGGGTTAGCAGAGGAGCTCTGAGTGACTCATTGTCAGAATGAAAGATGTCAAGGAGGCTTTTCCAAAGCACATCTGTCTAATATTATTCAGTTTTTCATTAGTGACCTGGATGCTGTCCTGTAGAGGATGGTTATTAAACTGGATGATAAAAAGGCCAGGAAGAGCTGCATACATATTGGAGGACAGGATTACAGCCCAGAATAAGTCCGAAAAGGATTTTTTTTTTAATTAAAATGACACTAACCAATGGGATAAGTGCAAGATTCTTTACTATGCTTGCAGGGTATTAGGTTACAGTAGCTCCTAAGAAAATACTAAATACAAGGGGGATCTGAAGTCCATTTCAGCAAACATCTGTTGACTTCCAGCAGACCTTGAGAAGCCGGTGGCCATGAAGAAAAAAGGACATGCAAGAAACAGACAGGGAAAGCTAATCAGCTTGAGACAGTCGGTGAAAGTGTTCAAATCCAGGACTAGGCAATTGAAAGAATACAAAAAACCATTGAGACACAGGGACTCAGCATGCCAAGAAACAGCTGGAGCTGCAGAGCCATGCACATTAACTTTGGGTTCAAAGGTGAAGCTGCCATAAACCCTTGGAAAGCACCATGAGGAAGCAGCCAAGCAACTGCAGCACACATAAGAGACAAGCATTAGGACGTGAAGATGGAGTGCTTGCACTGAGAAGTCAATCATCCTGGCAGGTACACAAGCGGGCACAGCTTCTAGAGGACATCTGAAGGCCTCTGGGGCAGAGATCAGTCTTATGTACATGTAACATTTCAATAAAAGACCTGAAGGGAGTCTCCAGACACAACTCCTTTTCCTCTTTTCAGAGGTGCAGCATGCTTAAGCACACAAAGACCTTTCCTGATCAAACCAGAGGCATTTATTGTTTTTAGGTGGTGAGGTCTGAGTTCCTCTGAGAATGATTTTTAGAAAAAGTTATTCCCTACTTCTCCTGGTGGGCATAAGCAGTGAAATATCTACAGCTCTGATAGGACAGGCTGCACTTGCCTGTTGAATTCAGAATTTATTTTGGTATGATCTCAACTATTGATTACTTTCCTCAGTCTAATATTGCTGCTCATGATTCTGGAGTCACATCAGTCACAGAACAACAAGTACCTTTTAAACAGAACTATATCTTCTGCCATTTTGACTGAAGAACAGGAGCTGGAAGAGGGGAAACCCCCAACAACCAGGATGTGATTCAGGTTTTCCTGGGATTCCAGATGACAGAGAGTACAGAAAGTTAAATATGTTTGACAGCTACAGAGGAGCTAAATGCAGGAATATCTTTCTTGGAGTAACTGATGGTTTCCTTAGGTCTAAAGGAGATGCCAGACTAGTTTTTCTTACTGTCAGAGCAAGCCAATGGCCAGTCACTTGAGCAAGAGTGATTTTTGCCATGCTACTAGTAAAAAAGAAAGATAAAGCAACTCAATCCAGTGAAACCGTCTGGCAAGCCCACATCAACAGCACCCTCAAAGGGAATTAACAGTTTGAGGTTTAGGCTGTGTGAAGTCCAGTGGCTGACCTTCAGAAAGTCAGGTGCAGCATCATGTAGCAGACAGCTTTTCAGAAAGCTTCACCACAACCCCTCCACTTGCTGAGGCTGCTGAAGTAACAGGACTTGAGGTTTTCCGAGGTTACTCTGTTCCACCACACAAGATGTGTGTTTGTCTGCTTTGTGAGCTTTATCCTTCCCCTGCACCCAGTAGATAATATCTGGGTTTCCAACCCACCTCCCACTGCCCAGAGTGCATGTATTTGCCTGGCCTTGGTGACCCAGTGTTTCTAATCCATCTCTGGACAGCTCAGCTGATCTTGGTTTTCAGAGAACTTTCTGAGGCTAGCTGTGGCTTTGCTTATTATAGCTAAAGTCCAATGGATAGACCAAGTGACTGTGAAATCTTCTGTGTTTACATAGATGCCAGAGTTTTCAAACAGAAAACTCAATTCCAAGCATCTCTGCAGTCTCATTTGCTTTATGTCCAGCTATGATGACTGTAGTACCAGCTGTTTGTGCTTCAAGCTTTATTTCTGCCAGCATTGTTTCCTTGCCTTTTTCCTCAAGCAGTACCATAAAAAGCTCTAGTTTCATTTTCTCCCTTTCATCCATGCATTAGCTCTGTAAACAGACTCCTTGCTTTCTACTCGAGTAAACTCTTTGTCTAGAAACCTCAGCTGTCTGGGACCAGCATTTTGTTTTCTCTGGTTGTGGTTGCTGCTTTGCTTGTTCATTAATGACACTCTCCTCTTTGCTGTGATCCTACATCACTTTCCTCTTTGCTAGCAGGGTCCTAAACTTAATGACTGGGGAGTTTTCTCTGAAGGCTGAACAGCAGACTCATGAAAAGCATCCAGCTCGAGAGGTGCTTGTACCTGGAGAGGCATTCAGGAGTGCATAGCTGGCTGTTCAGGCAACACTGAGTGGCCAAATGATAAATCATTTCTTTTTTTACTCTCAGTGATGGCCAACTTAGTTTTCTCTAAGAGCCACTGTCCCAGGTTGCACTCCTTATACCAGTTCTCTCAGCTCTGGTTAAAAAAGTCTTGTGCTGGTCTTGTATGTTCAGTGTTTCTAGCCTCTTGTCATCTAGGCTAAGGGGCCACCATCAGGTTGAACAGGTTGACAGGTGAACCCAGTCTCCCCCTGCTCACATCCTCCACCTCTGAAAGTTGGTCTGATCTACCATAGGAGGCTCTCCACTAGTGATATGTAGTTGAGCCATCCCATGGAGACACACCAGCCTTCATCCCAAGTCCTCCTCCACAACATCCCCCAGCCACCTCTGATTTATGAGCAACATCCTTTCCAGAAGGGCCCTTTGCGTTCCATATATAGTCCCTCAACAGCAATTGGTACTCCCTCACTCCTATATTTTCTACTGCCTAGATCTAATTGTAGGTAAAGCCTAACTTGGCAGCTTCCCTTGCTTCAGAAGGGCAACTACTACCCTTTCCTGGGCCCTATTAGCATGGGCAGAGGACCATGCCACCATCAGTGCCAGGAATTGCCAAGACACAGCACTGGGCTCCATGATACCTTCCATTTCACCTATGACCAGAGTGGTGAAGCAGTTTCCATTGCACATGTGCCCACAGTGGGCTCCTTCTGTGACTGCCTCTCAGTTCTACAATCAACCACGTCAAAGTGCCTTAAAGTCATAAAAAAACCGGTATCAACATTACTGTGCCTTCTCTAAAGCTACCAAGCAGAGAGGACCTCCACTTCCACCTGCATGCAAACACCACTGGTAAAGGGCATCAGGTGTAGGTGCTATCCTAGCAGATGTGATCTAGCTTTCATGCTTTGAAAGCCAGTCAGATCTCATCAAGCAGTGACCACTGTCAGCTCAATGCAGCTGTTCCCCCAGCTGACAAGCTGGTCTATATAACACACTGCTGGTCTTTAGACAGTGTGGGACAAATGGTCTCCACCAGTTCTCCCTACTCTTGAACCTCAAGGCCTCTCTAGGGAGGATGTTTTTGCTGTCTGATGGTAGAGGTCTGCTTTTCATCAGCTTCATCCCCACCCAAATTCCCACTGCTATGCAAGCAACACCTTAAACCTTCTGCTATCCTGAAAGGAAGATAAACGCCTGCTAGGTCATTATCAAGGCTTGTAAATGCTCAACCTGGAACAACAACAGCTAAACTTTCCATGCCACTTTAAACACCTTTGAAGACTGTTTTTAAAATCTACACCAGAGCCTAGTTATCATACCAGCCTCTGTTACAGGAAAACTCATTGCAATTCTTCTGTAAGAAATCCCATCCCTCCAGGTCTTGCCTCACATTTCTTGGCACCTCAGAAAGGCTCTTCAACTCCCTGGGAGCCCTGTTGCCACCCTCAGTGAAGACAGTGTCCTCTCACCCTCAGTGCAGTTTCTTAGTAATACCTGCAATGGGCTGGGTGTCATTCACAGCTGCCTTTGCCTAAGCATGACCTGTCCTAGGCATAACTAGCATTTAGATTGAAGTTTGACTCCATCAGAAGCTATATTAAACCCTTTGTCAGTTATTTACCAAGTTGAGTTCACTGGGTAATGTTGCTGCAGTCCTATTTCATCTGCCGGTCCTTGCACAAAGCCATGAAGCTAATGGTTTACAGCCAGCTAGTGGGAGATGCCCTGTTTATTCCTTCATAGCCCTTACACTTTGAAACACTTGAATGCCATGTGGGTTCTGAGCAACTCATTAGCGTGGGCCTTGGTGGAGGAACACTATTCTGTAAATTGCAACCCAGATTAATATTACAAGGATTTAACAGCAGCAGTTGAAATGCCCTTGGCATCCCATTTTCCAAAGCTAGGTTAGAGATCAGGCCTTTATGCTCCTGAGGTCAATAAAGTCTAACACACCAGAGTCCTTCAAGTTCAAATAGATACAAGTTCATCCTTTCTGATACTCTGAGCAGCATTCCTATAAAAAGGTTTCACAGCCTCTAGAAAGGCCAAAAAGCTACCTTGCCTATTAATTTTCCATGTACTCTATTCTCCAGACCAGCTTTCCACTGCAAACACTTTTGTACAGCACCATGCCTCCAAGCCCACTGCAAGGCATCTCCTTCCTTCTGCAAAGAACTGCACCTAATTTCCTACAGTGGCCTTATAAAAGGGACCTTGGATCCCATCTTCCCATACTATTATGCAACCCCAGCACTCCCTGCTCACACCTCCATCTTACAGTTGCTGGCCAAATGACTGTGTCTGTTGCATCTGTAAGTGTCTGTCCATAGGGCCCAAGGTCAGTAATATACTCCTGCATGGGCTGAGCTCCTCCTCCGTGTGCTGATCCCTGTCCACTCCAGGTCCGGTACGCACTGGCTTTACCAGTTATCACTGCCAGACACAAATCTGATCTCCTACCTTAGTCCATCCCTCCAGCAGCCTCATCCAGTCCCTTGAAATAGTCCTCACTTCTGTCACTTCCCACCAATCTTTCAGCAGTGGCTGTGCCTGTTTTGGTGGCTTTCCCTTAGCAGTGTCATTCAAACATTGAAGTAAGCTGCTCAACTTACTGTGCTCTCAAAGTTCCCTCCCTCTCCCTGCATCAAGAGATGCTCCCTTTTCATCTCCTTACCTTGTTTTGCTGCAGCACCCTCCCAGTCCAGCAGGAAGAGTACCAATATGGTCAAATAGCATCTTTCTGGGGCCCTACAAGCTGTACTGCCTTCCTCCACAGCCTAAGCCCTTCAAGCTTCCGTAATGATAGGACAAGGTGTCTTCATCTAGCATGCAGGTAAAAAGAAACTTTAGTTTCTCTCATACCCCTGCAAGCACTCTGCAAAGACTTTTCAGCCCCATCCTTTCACTTGAAGGTCCTTCCTCACCCCCAGTTCCTTCCTCCAGGCTACAAGCCTAAAACAAGCCAGATGAGGAGACCCTCCTACTCAAGATTTACCCCCTGCTCTTGCCCTAGGCTTAGGACAAGAGACATACCCTGACCACTAACCACCCAGAAGCACCCTAGACCATAACAACACACCCTCCCAAAACATCAAATCCCCATTGTGCCATCAGCTCTTAAAGAGCTCAAACAGCTGCTCATTAGTAGAGCCTGGACATTATAAGCCTCCCCCCTCCACCCTCAGCTTTCCTCTCTTTTTCTACTGGGCATGTATGATGGTTCACAATGACAAAGTTGCTGTCACCTGCAAGTGGTTTTCTACACTGCTCCAAGACCACTAGGAGTGGGGAAGCAGCAGTGATGCTCCTACCTAGCTTGCAAAACAAGTGGGAGTTGGTGGCTGTTCTCCTTCTCCTCTTCTCTGAATATGTGCTGCTGGAATTTTAAACAGATTATGTAAGTGGCTCTCATTTAATCCATCTGAACTATCCTCTTTTAATCACATATGAGATCAAAGCAGCAGACTGTGAAATGAGTAGGGAGCACTATAGGCTCTCCCCTGTGCAAGCTGGCCTGCAGTGGGTGAGAAGGGGACAGGTTGTGGGAACACACGCCAGGGCATGATGCTTTTACAATTTTTTAAAAATACTTAACATGAGAAACACAAGTGCTACTGTCATTTTCTATTCATTTCTTGTGGCCTGCCCTTTGTGCCTCTGTATCCCAGAGATACAGAAGGACATGCCTGTGCCATGGATGTGGGGGCATGGTAGCTTGGCTGAGAAGCTGCTTTTTAAAGAGGGAGCAGCTATCTGTCTGAGATTTATATAGTTTACCTTTTTCATTTCTTCTCCTGAAGTCTGACATTTAAAAATGTGTAATTGTGTTTATCCCTGGCAAGCTGTGAATGGCTCCCCGGGCTGCCCGTGCCTGCTGCACTACTGTATAAATTACACTGACAACCCCTTATTACAAAGGGAAAAATAAGTTAATGGAAAAGCAAAGCAGAAATAGATGCATAAAAATCCCAAAGTGCCCAAGTCAGCAGAATTGCCCCCACGTGACAGTCATTGCTAGTATTTAATTAAACAGAGATCGATCGTGTGGGTGAGTGTGAGTTGTTGTGTATGCACATGCAGGGGAGGAATTGGTACATTTATAATGTGTTTTGGTTGTTTTTTTTTTTTGTATAGTAAAGAGTTGTTAATATTACACTGAAGGCTACCCTGGCAGGGTGATGATCAGTGTGGCTTGGGGAGGGAGGGGTATGCACAGTCTGTCTCAGGCAGGTTCCCCATCTCTCCATTCATCCAAAGGAGCCTTTCCTGGCTGGCGGGGAGGTGAAATGCCTGGCTGCCCCTCGGGAAGAGAGCTTGGGTGCTGCAGAAATGCCAGGACCGTCAAGGCTGTGTTTCCTCCATGCAGATGGGGCTCTGTGAACTGCAGCGCAGGCAAGGCTTGAAATCCACCTGCCCCAAGGCGTGAGCAACAAATCCGCATGGCAGCACTGAGAAATAGAAATCACATTGCCTCAGAGCAACCCGTGATGCTTTTGGGAAATGGCACATTTAGATGGAGGCTCAGGGAGATGTCTGAAGAGCCATGAGGGTCAGCCACCCCAAGTCATTTGTGCAAGATGAACTGGATATTTGGAGAGAAACACTGAGCAATACCAGCTGAGGGGTGGGACATGCAGGCCAAGATTCGAGGAGCCTCAGAGATCTCAGACATCCTGCGGATGCTGTGAACAAATGGGAACTGCAGCAGCAAAGATGCTCTGGGCCCCCAGGGGTCTGAGCAACCCATCACTGCTAATAGCCTCCACGGCATGTTCCCGCCGACCCAGGTGACAGAGGCAGCAGCCACAGACCTGCACTGGAGGTAGGGAGCTCTGAAGGGACCCTGAAACCCTGCAGAATGGCTGCAGGGGGGAGAGGGTTGGAGGCAGGGGAAAGTTGTCTAGCTCTGCCTAATCTTCCTAATTCAGATTATGACGAAATGCTGGGACCTCAAAAGCTTGCTGGCTATGGGACTGGAAATTTCCTGTTACTCATGGCCAATCTGGGTCTCTCTTAAAAACCAGGAACCTCTGAGAAGGATCTGCATCCCTGTGTTTCCCCACTTAGTCACAAAATCATAACTCCTGGGATAAAATGCCAGCCACGAGTCAATACCTGAGCAGGCTGCTGGTGGAAATCAGAAACAGATTTTGAAAAAGTGGTATACTTCAAGCAAGATGACCTGGCAGAGGTGGAAATGCTTGGTTGGAAATGCTCACCTCTGCCAGCAGGAGCTTGAAATGTTTCCTCCTGGGACACTTGTCCAGGAACTGCCGCTGCTGAGTCTCCACCTTCTTCGTCTCACCCTGACAGTCCTCCCATCACTTGCATGGGCAGTGGTCCTTGGCCTTTGGGGTTTGGCCAAAATGTCATGTAAAGCATTAAGTAAAGATGTGCAGACTTTAGCATGGGCTCCACAACCAGATCGATTCAAATTCAACCATCTTGGGAGCAGACCAAAGAAGTTAACAGCTGCTGGAAACTGCACACAGCTTCTTTCATTTCCACATATTTTTCTTGCCTAATTGGAGCGAGCTGAGCAGTCGGGTAGGAGCTGTGAAAGGCTGGGGAGCTGGACACAAGCTCTTTGTGACTCATTCCTGCAGGAGGGAGGAAGGGAGGGAATGCTTGCTCCCTGGGGTACCAGTTGCACCAGTCTGCTTTTACTAGGTCTAGAGTCAGAAGAAGGAACCCCTTATCTCATTGCACCTACACATGTCATTTGGATCACATGGGATAAAAAAAAATTACTGGTCTTTCTGCTCCCCAGCCATTTCTCTGGCAACTTGCTTTTGGCGTAGCACTGCTGCTTTGATTTTTCATACCTCCCCCTCTGCAGCAGCATTCAGGTTTGACTCCTGTAAATGTTAACCAAGAATTCAATGCAAAGGAAATAAATCCCCCAAACAAAACAAGAGGAATAATTTCTATTTTTGTTGAGTTTTAAGATCAGTCTCACGGCCCTGACATCTTCCAGATAATGACTGAAAATCCCTTCTCCCTGCAGTCTGGACACCAATCAATACTCCACAAGCAATTTCCAGTGCTCGGCTCACTTGTTAAAGACCTAACATTCCCTTTCCTCGAGAAGTGGGTGGCACAGTGAGTCACAGAAAGCTCAGCAGGATGCCGCTTCTACCTGATGCGATGCTGAAGCCAGGCTCAAAATCAGAAATCATCCAGAAAAGCTATTTTCTCAGCCTAAGACTGAATGTCAGTGCTAGACAGGAGAGACCTCAGGAGTCTTTCTGGGCAGCAGGTCTCAGAGCTGCTGCCCAGCACCAGCAGTTGGAACAGGATAACAAGTGATGGGGAACCCATCCCAATGTCCAGGGTTTTCAAAAATTGCTTGTGACACGTGTCCATTGCAAGTGACAGCTCCTGCCCCTTTTAGCAGAGCAATGCTGCACATAGCCATTTGCTCCATGCAGGGGCACATGGTGGATGTATGCAAGACTTAGCAGGGCTAGGCTCCAGCAACATCCGCCCATCAACCTGACAGCCCTGCATGAATCCTGGCCCCCTTCCTTGCCCCACACTGCTGTGGCAGATGGAGAGCTGCAATAAGGCCCTTTGGAGGAGGGGGCACCAAGCTGCTGCAGGAGCCCAACTCTCCCATCAAGGATGGCAGGTTTGTCAGCTGCTGTGGGGGCTTTTCCAGGACCCAGAGCCTGGCCCTGTCAGATGGTGTCACAGGTAGGGTGTGGCTGTGGCGGGGAGCTTGTAAAATGCCTGTCTTCGTGGTGTAATCAGGCTAACCTTCTCCACAGCAAGAAAGCTCCCAAGGGAGCTCCTCAGACTGACAAAAAGCCTCTCTTTTAAAGTTGCTTTGCTTAATTACTCTGGGACACGTTTAAAAATATGATGTGTCATGAGCCTTTGAAGTTCAGGGAGACGTTAGCAGGTGCAATAATCCCCTTATTCTAATCCTGATGACCAAGATATGTTGGCTGCCCTTTCTCATGGTCTAGTGGGACTCAGGCAGTCTAAAAGCTGGAGTCTGTCTGGTTTCCTTGGATGAGACTTTCAGAATCATACTGACCTGTCTTCACCTTGGGTGGACCAAACACCTTGCTAATGTGTATATGCACAGCTGTGGCTTATTTATATCTTCCTTAAAAACTCAGATGAGCTCCCAGGAGGACAGTGGTCATGCACTTTGTTCTTCCAGCTGTGCTTGTAGCAGGCTGGTTTTTCTGAACAAGGAGAAAGGCTTGGTCCATCCCTGCAAACAGCTGGACCTGCGCAGCTGGGAGTGAGTTGGAGGCTGCAGACTGGAGCATGCAGAGGTGCAAGAACCCTCTTGCTCTGTACGCAGTCAGGGAGAGCACTGCAAAAGCTGGGTGTTGCTGCCATCCTTCAGTCAGAGTGAGCAGAGAAAGAATTCATTTCTCTTATGCAACCAACAAGAGCTATTACCCAAAGCACAGGCCATGTGTAAGACTAATTAAGAGCTGAGCTATGTGCATGAAAGAGCTAAAGGGACATTGCTTTGTTAGAGAGGTCTATGGGCCTGCCTGTCTGATGGTGGGGAGACAACAGAAATAATCAGAAGTAATCATCAGGAAGCCAAGGGTGGCCAAAGCAACACTTTCCAGCCTTATGTTCAGAGAAAACAAAGACTGAGATTTTGGGCAGTGTGTTGGCTGGGAAAAGAGGCTTGGGAAGTCTGGTGGCATCAATATCTCCTGCCGCACCAGTACTCATCTCAAAGAGAGTGTCATTTACAGCCATGTTTTTGCATATAAAATTAATTCCACCAGAAATACCTGGCTCTCTTGCAAGTTCCCTCCATGTTGGAAAGAGCTGCCAAAAGTCAAGTCTGAATATTAGCTAACTACTTCAATCAAATTACATAACCACATGATGTTGAATAAGCTGAGAAATAAAGTCAATTGTAGAGTAACAAATGATGTATTTACTGCAATAGAGGTGCTCGAGCTTTCAAAGCTTACAAAATGTCTTCTTTTTTAAAAAAAAATTAAATTTCCTTGAAATCAATGTATTCCCATGGAAATTCTTTATTACAACAAAATGCCATTTAAATGCCATTTTCTGGTGGAAATGCTCTGTTGGTATATTATTGACATGGTTCAATTACTGCACTTGCACTCACAGTAGCAATGTGCCAGACAAATGGTACCCAGGGCACATTCCTCTCTTCCTCCAGACAGTCTTTTGTGTCCCTGTAGATTCAATGGCTAGACTCCAGGCCCAGCTGGAATGATTCATCTGGAATGTCTTGACATATCCTGGGAGCAGAAGTCCCTCTCTGGGGCAGCTCTTCAGAATTCTGTACCCCCTTGTGTTCAACCAGGACCATTTGCGTGACGAGGCCAGGACCTGCTCTGCCCACGTTGGACCCCATGAGAGATATGAGGGCTCAACCCAGCCATTATGTGTGCGGAGCCCTGTTTAAGGAGAGGTACCTAGATCTGTTGAATTTCTTCTCCAGGCATGGGAGTCATTCATTCGACTCCCATCTCATGCTCCTCTGGCAATGGATTTGCATATTCTGCCTTTGCATTGCAGCCATGTGATTTCTCATGCCCTGGGGATCCCACATGCCCAGTAAAGTTGTCACCAGACTAGTTTATACCCAACCTGTCTGGTTTTGTCCCAGAATGCCCTGGACCTGTTGGAATCACAGCCCTTGCACATGCCAGGCTGCCCAATGCTCAGCAGCTTCAAGCTCAAGACAGCTGCTTCTTGCATTCTTTAATCTAGTAAACCTGGATAAACATCATAGCTTCTCTGAAAGGGGTCACACCATTGAGCCAACAATGTGCGTTTGCAGCCCAGAAAGCCAACAGTATCCCGGGCTGTATAAAAAGAAGTGTGGCCAGCAGGTCGAGGGAGGTGATTCTGCCCCTCTACTCCTCTCTGGTGAGACCCCAGATGCAGTGCTGTGTCCAGCTCTGGAGTCCGCAGAGCAAGGACATGGACCTGTTGGAATGGGTCCAGAGGAGGGCCACAAAACTGATCAGAGGGATGGAACACCTCTCCTGTGAAGAAAGGCTGTGAGAGTTGGGTTTGTTCAGCCTGGAGAAGAGAAGACTGTGGGGAGACCTTATTGCAGCCTTTCAGTACATAAAAGGGGCTTATAAGAAAGATGGGAACAAACATTTTAGCAGACCCTTTTGCAATAGCACAAGGGGTAATGCTTTTAAACTAAAAGAGGGTAGATTTAAACTGGATATAAGGAAAAAAAATTTTACTGTGAGGATGACGAAACACTGGAACAGGTTGCCCAGAGAGGTGTAGATATCCCATCCCTGGAAATATTCAAGGTCAGGTTGGACAGGGCTCTGAGCAACCTGATCCAGTTGAAGATGTCCCTGATCACTGCAGGGGGGTTGGACTAGATGACATGTAAATGTCCCTTCCAACCGAAACCATTCTATGATTCTCTACCAGCTCCCACCCCATGAGGCAACCACCATTTGAAGCCACGCTATAGCCATGCAGCAGAAAACATCTCCAGTGTGGTCACTGTCTCCTTCGTAGGTGAACTGGTGCATTAGTGGCTAGGAAGAATAGATGCAGTGTGTGCAAGCAGAAGCTGCCTGTTCCCCATCTCTAGCGTATGCTCTGTGGAAATGAGGCAGCATCTTTCCCTTCATAGTCAGGAAGTCATTTCTCACTCCCTTCTGCCTTGTCCGGCTTAGACAGTGAGGTGCTTTGACACACACCTCCCCCCCCTTCCAGGAGAATCTGAGTCTCAGTCTTGCCTATTGCTCTGAGGATCCTGCTGCCTGCTCAACATCAGGAGTGTTGGAGCTGGATGATGGGACCAAGTGCATCCACCTGGAAGATGGGCAGATGCACCCTCAACAAATTTGCAGATGATACAAAACTGAGAGGAGTGGTTGATACCTGATGGGAGTGCTGCCCTTCAGAGGGACCGCCACAGGCTGGACAAACGGGCTGATGGGAGCCTTGCGGAGTTCAGTAGATGTTCTCAGTGGTGCCCAGTAACAGGACAAGAGGCAACAGGCACAAACTGAAATACAGGAAATGTTGTCTGAATGTAAGAAGACTTTTTTTTACTGTGAGAATTGTTGAACACGGAGTTCACAGGTTGCCCCAAGCGGTTGTGATGTCTCCATCCTCGGAGATATTCAAAACCCACCTGGACGTGGCCCTGGGAAACCTGCTGTGGGTGACCCTGCTTGTGCAGGGGTTGGACTAGACAATATCCAGAGGTGATTTCTAACCTCAGCTTTTCTGGAATTTGGGAATTCTGGGCTTCTGAGTGCTCTGTGACAACCCCTTGGGCAATGCATGACCTCAGCAAGGTGCCACTTGGGTTGCCCTCACCTATGGCTGCCCTCCTGCCTCCCCAGGCCCCTGTAGGTAGAAAAGCTTTTCCCAGCTACCATGCACTTGAGCAAAAACTACCAACCATCTCAGTACCCCAGGTACAGAACTGGAGGAAATTTGGAGCAAGAACATGGATCTATTGCCTTGTATCAAATGGGGTAGAATGAGGCTGATCTTGCCCTCCCTGCTGAAACAAGGATGTCTGGGTGCAGCAGTGGGGGGATATTCAGGAGTGTCCCTTCCACAGCTGTAGTCCTCCTTGCTTTTCTGTGGAAGCATCCAGAGAAGAATAACATTATCTTCTTTCCACTCAGATCATTAAAGCAGAGCACTCCATTTCCTTCCCAAATTAAGCTGATGTACAGGTTGGCAGCCTGGATAATCTTCTAAAATGCTCCTGAGAGGCTGCATGACCCATCCTGCCCTTACCTATCAGTGGGGGCTCCCCAGGAATAGGGGCTGTGGTGTTTATCCCCTGCAGAATTTATTCTGGAAATGCAAAATATATTCTCCAGCAAACCGCTGCCGCTGCCAAGTTACCTTGGCCCCTCAGGGTGCCACGAGCTCTGCAAAGTGCCAGCCCTTTGCTTCAGCCGCCGGTCCTCTCTCCTGCAGAAACTTGACCAGCCTCTCTGCAAATGCACACCGCAGCCACCAAGACCCAAACTCAGCCCTGCAGCCAACCCTCTGGAGCCAGGGCAGTTGCAAGGGATTAATTTTACCCACTTCAATAATATGCTTCAAATGGGTAAAACATTTTTTTAATCTCCATTTGCTATATTTCACCCCAATTCTCTGCTGCAGTGTCTCTTTTCCTTGGCCATGGTTTGTGTTGGAAAGCAAGGGTCTTGAAGTTTGTTCTCACAAATAAACAAAGTAACCTGTAGACCTATGGCAAATTAAAAGAAGCTATTTAGCTATGCAGATACACTCAGCTGCATTTTTTTTTTTTTTTTTGTCAGGTTTTGCAGTTCATTAATAACAGCCCACTGGTACAGAGAAAAATATCACACCAAGCAATCAGCAACACACAGCTAGGATCCTTGGGATTTTGGCAGCTTTGCTGAAAGGAAAAGGAAACAAAAAAGGCGCATTGGGCCACAGAAATGCAGCCTACCGATTACAGGCAGCCAAGCAAGTCACAGCAAACACTTTATTTGATTCATTTAGACCTTTCTGTTCTTATGAAATATTTGCAGTCTTCTTTTTGATCCACATGTATTTGTTGATGAACCAGCTCTGTTAATCATTTGTGTCCAACTACTTCAGCCTATATGTTCTTAGCCCACTGTTTGCTCTGTTGCCTCAAGAATTGGAAATTCAGCTTCGCAGGCTGTGGGTGACTTACAGTTTCCTTTGTATATTCGTGTGCAGAAAAATGGTCTTGAATCATTACTTGAGGGACTGAAATGAAAAGGAGTCAAAGGAAAAGATTATAGCAGAAAGATTACAGTATGAAATGACTGATTTTTATTTAACACATTAACCAATATACTTTTTCAAATATAGGCTCAAGCCTACTTAAGGCAAAGTTCAAGTTAATATTGATATTTGAAGGAAGAAGCACTTTCATATTAATCACCTAACTATTAAATGTCTGTTATGAGACAGAGCTTATGGGCTATGTCTCCAGACACATTTTCAAATGGTTCAGGCTAACTTTGATCCTTCTTAATGACGGAGAGCAATTATATAATGGGTTCAGAAACACTTTTAATGCACAACTTGCATGGGGTTTTTTTTACAGTGTTGTCAGATAATATCTCAATAACATTTCTGGGAAGCAAAAAAGACCATCCTTAGTCCACCCTGCGTTTTTGTTTTGCAGTCGCACATTTGCAGCCTAATTTGCAGCAGGCCAGAGCCTGAACGTGAAATAGCTGAGTGAGAAAAGCGCAAGGTGTTGCAGTGGTGTAAAACCAAGAGGGCTTTTCCTTCAAGCCAGGGATGCACAGAGTTGTCCATCACAAGTGGGGAAGAAGCCAGGAAGAGTTATCTGCCGCAGGGCGGCTGCCGGGTGCTCCAGGCCCTCGGCTCACACATTGCTATGGCAACTGCATCCACCAGGGCAGCAGAGATGGTGAGAAAAACCAGCGCCAGGCTGGCAGTGTGGAAAAGCTCAGCTCGTGCCAAAGACCGGGCATGTAGCAGGGCCTGCCACCATGGCCAGGGTGGGAAGGGCAACCCAGGAGCCTGGTGTTGGGTGGAGGAAGCGGATTTCCTCCCAGAGGAGTCTGTGGGGAGGTCAGAGGGTGTCACAGTCATGCCTGTGCTCTTAGCCCCTACCCAAGGGTTTCTCGAGCACATGTGTTTATGTTAAAAAAAAAAGGTAATAGATATTCCTTTCATTGTCAGTAGGGAAAGGCTGCCAAAACTGCAAGCATAGCACAGGGCATCATCATAGAGGGTCAGCTTTACACTTGGCTTTTTCACACTTCAGCATTTCCACATTTTCTAGCTGAATGCTGACCTGTGTCTGCAAGTGGGGTGGTGGGTGCCAGCACCTGCAGGGATACAGAGAAGCCTCATGCCTGCAGCCAGGGCATGAAAATATCTGTCCAGGTATGCAAGAGATGGGGTGTTTTTGAGAAGCTGAAACATACAGAGAGTGGCAGCATCCCACACCTGCTTTCCTCAGTTTAGCAGAGCTAAACTCATAAAGCTGCTGCTCACCTGTGGCATATGGCTGGACAAAGTGTCATAGGTCTGGGAGACACCTGTGGTCCAAGGTGTGCATCTTAGCTATATCTCATCACCATACTGGACCAACATGCTGGAAAGCATCAGCTCTCCCGGTCCTTGGGTTCCCAAAGGGATGAAGCCCAGGGGCTGGGGCTGGGGGAAAGCAGCAATGTGAGGGAAGCATGGCTGCTGGGGGTACCCTAATGCACATTCAGTACCCATCTAACCAAAGCAGCTCCCTCCTTCTGCAAGCCCCTGTCTTTATCTGTGTCTCTTTGCCACACTAGCTGCTCTGCGATGATCAAGTGCCCATCATATGAGGCATCCTCCCAGGAGAGTCTGTGCTGCATTTGGCTGCATGCATAAGCTGCAGCTGCCTGCTCACATCCTGCACCCCTGCACTCCTCAGCATAATTTTCAGCACTGCAGACAGGCTCAGCATAAAGCCTCAGCACCACAAAAACAGTAGGGATGAGTTAAAACAGCAGTTTACAGCTCTCAGCCCTGCCTGTCCTCACGGTGAATGTTGAGTGAAGGGAGGTTGTGCAGTGAGTAGGTTGAGAACCCAGCAAATCACCTCCCTCTGGGTCAGAGAGCACCTAGGAGGTGGGTCCTCCTCTGCTGAGGGTGAGGCTGAACCGCAGTCAGTGGCTAAGGCATCATTAGAGTGGCTGTACATCCATGCAGCATCCTCTTCCTCTGACAAGGTCTCTCTTGTCCAGCACACAGGGTCACAGGAAGCCTGTGCCTATACACACAGGGGTGATGGTTGCTGTGTGGGAAAGTGAAAAGCTTTGGGGGCAGAGTTTCTTGTAAGCAAGAAGACAGCAAAGCTTCCCACATCTGCCTGCTGCACTTTGTCTGTTTACAGCTAGCAGCAAGTGTAGTGGCAGAGTAACATGCAGGTTTCACCTGAAAAATATTGTAGCGCATTTGCATGAATCATCTCTGAGGAAGAGGATATGGGAGCCGGGGATGTGCCTCTGGTCTGGAAGTAGACACTGAATGCTGGGATGCCCAGCAAAAAGATCTCCCATAGAGACACACAAATTCTGCATTTACACATGTGCCTGTATGTATTTCTGCCTTTACAACTGCAGAGATAAACCTTTCCAGTTAGGGAAACTCATCTCGGTGAGTCCTGCATGCAGAGCAGCTCCCTGGTGCCAGCTGGGGTTCATGGGAGGGCAAAGAGGAGTGGGCCTGGATGAGGGTTGTGAAATAAGGGGGTGGAGGCATCAGGAAGGATGCAGAGCAGACCAGAGTGGCAGAAAGGTCCAGCAAAGTCTCTAGCGTGGCATTGTGCCTGTGAGGCAAACCCCAGAGATGTCCCAGGGCTGAATCCTCCTGCAGGTTCCTTAAGATCCATTTGGTCCCTAAAGGTACCTGTGTGCAGCAAGCAGTGTTTGGGGTGAAATATCTCCAGAAAAACACAGGCACCTGGAAAAACATCTCACCAGAATCATTGTGACTTAGTGGGGACCCCCATGCAGCACCATCTGTCTTTCTTTCCTCCCCAGTGAAAGCACAGGGACAGCCAGTCTCATAGCACCTCTGTCCATCAGCTTTGGGCCCCAGTTAGCTCATCTCTGGCAGTTACATCACAGAAATCACCTAAGACAGGCTGGAAGCACCTTGGGAAACCACACCATCTAATCTACTCCTTACTCCTATCCCAGACCTCCAGGTCCACATCTCCTGCTTGTCAAGAGAGGGAGAAGCTGGGCTTGTGACAGCTCTTGGTGAGGTGCGGTGTACAGTTAAATGCCTGGAAAGCAGGGGAAAGTTTTGTAGAGCTGATTACATGAAGCCCTCCTGTGTCCGTTCTGTTGAGTCCTTCCAAATTTTTCCTCTTTGAAAATGGAAGTGTTTCATTCTGCTCAGTTTTGCTATCTTATGAGTCTCAGGTTTCCTGGTCTTGCTGGGTGGTTCATTAGGGAGTGGATAACAAGCTTTCTCTGCCCATTGATGATAGCAGCTGGTGCAAAATCTTTAACGGATATATTGTTTTTTGAAGTATTTCTCTATGATTTGGTTTAAATTGGTGTTAACATAATGGATCAGGGGAGATGTTTTAAATAAATCAGATACAAATAAACTGTCTTTGTTAAGTAGGGTTTGCCACCGTGGTGTCAGAGACACTCCACTGCCCCACCAAGGGAGTTTTCAGAGGCGCAAATGGTACATAGGTGGCCCAATCCTGCTGAGAAACATAATGGAAAGCAGTCTCCTGTCCTGAAAATCCACTGGGTGCAGCTAGACCCACTAAAGATACAAGAATTGAAACCACAGGAACCTAAACTCCCTCCACACTGAGGCACCTGAATGAGAAATCTGGTTTGCAGGAATTTTGAGCGAGCCAGGGACTCCTAATGTTCCTGTGCAACCTCTGCTGCTCCTCATTTCAAGTGGCCAAATTTTCAGAGTGAAGGGAAAATTATGGTTAATAGACATACTTTTTTTACCTGAAATACAGCCTTTTACTTAGATAACAAAGAATTTTTTATATTACATTTTAGTACATTTTCAAGTATAGCTGTTTGGATAGTGACATTGACAGCAGAATCCCAGTATGACAAATGCAAAATATATAAGTGAGTGTATATGAGTATGAGGCCCTCCATGTACCATGGGTATGCACCTCACAGTTCAATTAATTTAAAGCCAGTTCTAACCAATCTGGACCTGACTCAGCTACCCTTCTCAGGACTGTGATAGCACAGCTGGGCTGCCTGGGTCAAGAGCTCCATGCTCAAATTCCATACACAGGATAAATAGACATGTATAAAAAATATGATGTGGCGTTTGTCAGAGGTGTTCGCTCACTTCACCTGCTGTAATAGCAAACAATGCTTTCGCCAGGAGCGAATCTGCAAGCCCCAGTTTCTGTGATCTCATCTGAAAAAAGGGGGCTTGGAAATGCATTTTAAGCAATTTTGTTTTACAGCTGATCTGTTTTTATACTTTGGTTACTTCTTTTTTGGTAGGAAAGACACGGGGATGCAAAATTAACAAACTCACACACTGCTGTTTTTCCTTTGGAAAAAAATGGAATTTTATCAGGCCTCTTGAATTTATAAAAACGCTGCACCCTCTGCAGCATTCAGAGCAGTGCAAAATGAAGGAAAGCAACATCCATCCTGTGCAACGGCTAACCCACGCTCAGACAGGCACTGTAGCAATGCACAGGCATTTTTGCCAGTGAGGCTCCCACTCCAAGGGCTGTCCAGGCTGCAGTGTCCCATGCCCACATCCCAAATAGGTGGTTGCAGTGTTTGTAGTCCTTCAAGCCCAACATCACAACGCAGGGAGCTCTCTCCACTTGCAAACCCAGATGCTCCCTACAGTGACTGGCAAGTGGGTACATGAATGTCATTAACTGTCTGAAAGCATCGGGTGGACATGCCAAGGGTAGACATAGATACTCTGCGAAGGCCACAAAACTGACAGAGGATGTCTGATGGTGTCCCAGCATGTGGTCACTCCTCCAGGCCCCCACTGCACTGTCAGTGTGGGGCAGACATCAGCTTCTGGCACAAGCATCTGTCCACAAAGTTCAGCAGAGTAGAGCAGCAGTAACAGCCCTGTCTGCTGTAACGTAAGTACATCTCATGCATGAGTCCTGGGGGTGTGTGGTTCTTACAAGGGGAGCAAGACACGATTTCTGCAAGGGCAGGGACACAGAGGCATGTGGGAGTGCTGGCAGCCATTCATCTGAGCTTGCCAAACTGGCATGGATGTAATCTGTGCAAGACAACAGTGAACTAGGGCCAAGCACGTGACAGCTATAGGCTTGACTCAGTTATACTAAATACAACAGACTTGTCACTTAGTGTGCGTTGCTGAAGGGATATGAGGTGGAAACTGTGGAGGCTCTCTGATGGATATCACCAAGCTTTGGCCCCAGACTCTTCAAGCAGTCAGTTTGCATCTTAGCCTGAACTTCTCATCTGACTTTTTAAGAGAGGAGGAACTAAACGAATGAGTAATCCTCATGCTGTCAGCCTCTGCCAAGCAGCCTCAGCAGTGCATGAGAACCAATGTAAGTCACCTAAACAAAAGGAACTTCTTGGGTCTCACTGCTCCTCATGCTACTTGAAGATGTTCAAGCTTAGAGATCTTAATGTGTGCAATGATAGCAGTTGCATTAATCCATCTTTACAAGATGCCATACTGAAGCAGCCTCCTAGCATTAATGCAGCCCCTTAGGAGGGCCTGGAGAGGGCTGTACATTAATGAAAGAAAAATTGCAGCAGATATTGTGGACTACAAGAAGTCCCTGACCTGCAGGTAGATCAGTCAGCCTGGCTACTGACACCCTCACTTGTGGCCTGTCCCAGGAGATGTGCTTCCTCCGAAGCTTGCGCAGCCGGGTATGAGCTCACCAGCTGCTGTATCGAAGCCAGGAACTGTCACCTCCAACATCCAGCGAGACAGTGCAGAGCCCTGAGCACGATGTTGGCATCAGCTCCCAGCTTGGTCTTGGAACTTGCTGTGCCCATGCATCCCCACATGGAGCTAGCACCTGCTCCTGTTGTGACCTGAACTGGGACCAGACAGTGGGTAAAACCTCCCGCAACACAGGGTTTCTAAAGCCACAACTGATTGCTTTCAGAGGGTCGTTTTGTTTTCCAGAGAAGGATATGAAGTAACACAGTTTAGGTGCAATCCTGGGAGGGTACATTCAGGCTTAGCTGGAATCTCCATTTGACCAAGGTGGGACAGAAGGAGGGAAACACAATTCATCTGAGTGTCTGCTCCATAGCAAAATACACAGGCCCATGCTCATCTACAGAGAACACAATTATCTCGGCTGTCTCTATAGTTGAAGGTGAGATTTAGAGGACTCCAGAGACTGATTTTGCCTTTGACATCTCCAGTGCAGCAGAGGGGAAGTGCTCTGGAAACATCTGACCTCCCTGTGTGGTTATGGGATCCCACACTGCCACAGGGATAACTGCTCTATGGTGACAGGCAGGTCACACAAACACCATCCACCAAGCCTTGAGCAACAGCTTTTCTGCAGCCAGCAGTACCAACCTTGGTTGGGAGGATGCAGAGTACAGCCAGGTGATAGTGGTCTCCTAAGCTCTGGATCCCCTTCCCTGTAGGTGGGATGCATCCATCCCACCAGAAGTTGGTAACACTTGGTAAAAAGTTTCTGAACATTATTTTCCTCCTGTCTGAACATGGACAGTGCCAAGTACAGCATCACATAAACCAAGCCTGCACCTGCACATTAGAGATCTTCGTGGGAAAGCATCCTACCACCTGAAAAGCATTAGAGACAGTTTATTGTCAGCACCATGGGGGTAGCCCAGCACTGATCCTGCCAGGGATGGGGTAGAGGACCCCTGGGGATGCGTTGGATCCTGAAAACCTCAAGTGGTGCTCTCCATCACTAGTGGCAGTGAGGTGTAGGTCTCACAGGTGAGACCACCATCTTCATCCCTTAACAGACAATTCAAGTTCAGACCTCATGATGTTGCCTTTAGGTAAAAGGTTTTGAGGAGCTAGAGGTGTCATTTTGCTCCCATGTTGCTGCTACCTGCAAGGCTCTGTGCTAGTGGCCAAGATGGGAATGGTATGGTCACCAGAGCGAGACCCCAAGGGTTGTGCCTGCGGGGACCTTCCCAGGTGCCACTGCTGGAGCAAAGCCCTTGCGGTGCGAGTGATGCACTGCCTTCCCTCTGACTTGTGCCAGGACTGCTCCATGTCCCATGTGAAAGGTGAGAGAGCATTTAAACCACTTTTAAAGCTGTGTAAAGCCTCAAACCTTTAGTGTCACATAAGGACTTAAATGCCTTAAGACTCTGTCATAAGACAGAGTTAAAGCAGCATAAGCCTCCCTTAGCCCCTGTGGTTCTTGAAGGGCAGTCTTACAGTATCCCAAGGGCTCCTATTTTAAAGGCCCCACAAAACCAGGCTTTCAGAGAGCTGCCCCTTCTGCTGGGCTGCTCTGAAGGCTCATGTTTGACCCTGGCTGCATCAGGCTGTGTGCATGCAGAAGGTCTCTTCTCCTTCCTTCAGCAGGCTTGGATGCCTCACTAAGGCAAAGGGTCAGGGCTTCTGGAGCTTGTCAAATCAAGCTGGTTTTTCTCCTTTCCTTAGTTGCAACTTTGAAGAAGCAAGTCCTGCTGCTGCATCTGGTGTGTCTCAGAGAGGAAGAGGATGCTGCAAGGTAAAGCAAGAGCGTTCTCCAACTGCCACAGACACAGCGGTCCAAGCAAAGAGGTGGGAACACACATCTGAGCAGCAATGTGCAAGGTCAGAAAGAAACGCCCGTGAGTCAGGCAGATGAGCATGCCCTATGCAAACACATATACCCTGATCCATAGGGCTTATCACAGGCTATAAAGACACATTTTGTGGAAAACCCTGTTAAGATACTGGCTGCACATCACTGCTTTAAGCCCCTACAGCAACTTAAACTGGCTATAATGTTAAGCCTTTAGAGTATTTTAAACTGCTTAGATTGCTCAAAAGACCAGCTTAATCTTAAACTACAGTGCAGCTGCTTAAACAGTTTAAGCTGATCTAAAAGCTCGCAGGAACACAGAGTGCTTGAACTATGCTTAGCCCTCTTTGTTGACTGAAGCACGGTCCTGGCCCTGTCACACCCAATGTGACACTGGGGCCTACAAATAAGCTGTTTCCCTAAATAGACCTTGCAGAGTCTGGGGGAGAAAAAAGACCTTCTATTATCCTTTCCTAGCACCAGGCACAGGTCCAGGTGTGCTCATTGTTCCCCTTAGCACCATAAGCAGCACTGGATCCCCAGGGAGAGGAAGGTCTCTGGGCACAGTGTCCTCAGCTAGGGAGGGCACTAGTGCTGCACAGAATCATGGGAACTGTCACCTTTTTTTTTTTGTCAGATACTGTTAGTCTCTTTTGTCTTTGCAATCAGAGTTTTGCAGGGAAAGGTACTGACTAGCTGGATTATTAATGTTGCTTCCTTGCACAGCCCAGCAGGAGTGAATGTTGGTTATCATCTTTCTCTAAAATAAGTAATTGCTGGAATCTCTGAGCAGGATGAAGCCACATCTAAACCGATACCTCGTTCACCATTAAGTCAGTCCAGACCTGTGAATCTCTTCCCCAACAGGGCCAGTTTTTTCCCATTCCCACAGAGGAAGCCCAAGGGGTTTTTTCATTAAACTTTGTTTTTCCAATTTCTTTGTTTTTTTCTATTTTTTATCACCCATGAACGCAACAAAGGATTTGTGCAATATGTGCATTAGCTTGGGAAAAAGGGGCAATTCTCCAATGTGCCTGAAGTCCGGATGGAAAACCTGCCCAGGTATAAGAAAACATGAAATGTAGTATCCAAAGTAGAAATTATATTAGGCTCAGCAGAAGCATTGCCTAGTGGATGAAGTCACATGATAAGAGATATGTTGCTGATGATTTTGGTGTGCCATGTGAAATTCTCAGTTTTCATATCATCATGATATTCAGAAAAAATGAAACAAAGCATTACCTGCCCAGTTGTACCAAGCACCCGTGGAAAATGGTGGAAACATTCTGTTGTAATTTTTGCCCTCTGGAATATTTAGCATTCATATTCATGTATGTGGATGTTGACAGTAGAGACTGCATAAGTTGCAAAGGAATTTGCATCTTTTTCTCCATATGCAACTTTTACAACATGCAAGTGTGCAATTTATAACCATTTTGACATATTTGTCACTCTGGGGGTTTACATTGAACTTGCCTGTTATTTTGTTTTCCTAATGCATGTTATACCAAGATGTGTGCAGTTCTTTTCCTCCTGCTGGTGCTTATCTAACTGGCCTGAATGGTCTTCTAGTGTTTTTGTGGCATTATCTGTTTCCTAATAACTGGCTACAATAGGCTTAGCAGCACCATGCTTGCTTGCATGGTGCTTGAACATCATGTGTTCACACACACACACACACAGAGGGGTCATCACTACAAACAACTCTCCAACACGGCAAAGGTTGTGAAATGCTGCAGGGCTCTAGGAATGCATCCCATCGTCCATGTACTTACCCAGATCTTGCAATGGGCTGGAAGTCCAGGCCTGTCTCTAGTAACATCTGAAGCTATTTCATAGGGTCTTGTTGAGATATGAAAATCTAAAAATAGGACTCAAGGTCTGTGGAGGGGCCTGAAGGTACTAGAGAAAAGGCCATGAGTGTCCCTGGTCCTGCCAACAAGCTCACCATAGATTAGATCTCAACACGGCGTCCTCCAGCCCTCCTGGCAGAATTCAGTGCTCACTTCAGACAGAGGGAGGTCACGCACTATAGGAAATGCCTTCTTCCCTGTTGCTTTCCTGCCCACTGAGACACCAGCTGCCAGACCCTGAGCCAAGCACCGGAGCCCTGACGCTCAGCACGGCCAGATCCTTCCCTTGTGTGTCCTCTGGGAGCTATCCCTCGTGTTCTGGGAGCATCTGGGACTCACAAACTTGCTAGTTGGCTTTCTCACTCAGGAATCATTATCATTTATTGATAGGATGCCTTTTGCAAGCCTCAGGGCACTATTGCAGCCTCTCAGGCTGTGCACATACAAATTCAGTTCACCTATAGCAGAGAAGCAGTTGCTGCATGCAGGGATGTTACAAAACTATCTTGGCCAGGAAGCAAAAAGCAGTTTCTCAGTGCGTAGCAACTGCAGAAAATTACTGCCTTGCCAGCCTGAACAATGTGTGCAGGAGTGACACACGTCCCCAGAACCAGGAGCAGGGCTCTCAGGAAACGCCCTGGGCTCCTCTCTGCACAGGGTGAACTGTGCGGAGTATTATTCCAACCTCATCAACCCCATGCCACTCACATTTACCCTGTGCATTTACTCCCATGCCAGCCACACCAGTCCCATCCCACACTCCCCACCTAGCCCCAAGTGTCCCTGATGGAGCATCTCCTCCAGGTTTGTCAGTCGTCTTTCTACCCTCAACTACTGCCACCAGCAGAATGAGAGAAACTAATTTTATAATCCAAATTCCTCAGGTCTCTACCTCAAGAGAAGGATTGTGGGGTATGGTGCATTTTGAGCAGGTTTTCTGGGCAGTTTGTGGCCCCTGTTTTAAGGCAGCATGGTCTCCATGTTGATAGTTGGAGCAGAAATTCAACAGCCCTCCTTATCAGCTTGCCTTGAGTTCTCCTATGAGAAGATATTGCAGTACTCAGTGATCATAAATGGAGTGACTCAGAGAAATGCAACATTTCCAATAAATGGGCAATGAAACAAGCCTGAGGTCAAAAAGAAGCTGCCAACTCTTTCTAATGGGTTGCTCCAAAGTGCAGATTCGTCCTTGGGACTGAAGTTTTAATGTCATTTCTGCCCATTGAAGGTTCCAGAGTGGAAGTTCCAAAGATCTTGAGGCTTCTGAGGTACCTGAGAGAGGCATTTGGACAGATAGCAATGCTGTCCTCATGGTAGTGGGGTGGGCCACGTGGAGATGGAGATGACACCCACAGGTCGGCATGGGGGACAAGGACATGGCTGTGACCTGGAGGTAAGTCAGTACCAAAGGCTGAGGGAAGATGTTCTCCTGAAGAACACCATCAAGATGGCTTCATGTAACCGGTTTAAGCAGCACTTTAGGGAGAGTTTCCTTGAAGAGATGGGGACAGTAGCATGCTTATATTTATTGCAGCCAATACACACTTCTCTCACCCCTGAGAAACGTGTGCCTACCCTGCCACCAGCACGTCCTCTCCCAGGGCCCCAGCTCCTGCGTCTGAGCAGCACAGAGACAATGTCCTCCCCTAACTGGGTTATAGAAGATTGGATTAGCAATTTGTGAGTTAGTAAAAGTCTAAGAATGGAAGATAAAACAAAGTGTGACAGGCTAAGCAGCGCTTGTCACCGGGGATTGATCACAGTGCTAATAGCCAGCGACAGCCGCACATTAATAACACAATAACCCAGCTTTGGATATTGGCACTATCACAACCCTTTAACCTGGTAATAACTCATTGGGAAAATGCTAACAGTGTCATAGCCAACATGTCTCTGCTGCTTACATCCCACTCTACCTGCTGGCCTGGCAGAGACAGCAGGACCACCATGGGGTCATTGGCTCTGCCACGCATGCAAGTGTCATGTCCCATCTGCAGCCCCATGGTGCCCCATGCCTGGTCAGGGACAGGGCACCAGGGTGCCCTTTGGGGCTATGGGCGCGTTTGTGTTGGTCAGGGAGAGGAGCTGGGCAGGCAGGGACAGGAGATGTGCAGGGGTGAACCCGTAGTGGTGACACAGCCGGGGATGGGGAAGAGCTGGGCTGTGGCATGCTGGTGTAGCCAGGGGAGGTGGGACTGAGCTCGAGCTCAGAGCAGTCAGCAGGGCCATCTGAGAGAATTTGACAGCAAGTAATCTGGGGATTTTTTTTTCAAATATTCTGGATTTTAGTGACATGAGCCATTCCTAATTTGCCTAGGAGGCCTTCTGCTGCTGCTTCTGGCTGTGGTGGGAGAAGAGACACTGGGGAAGTTACAAAGAAATCAGGGTTGTTTAGGTAATAGGAAATTAAATTAGAGATCAAGCTCTTTCAAAAATGTAGATCAAAATTTGGGGAAAAAAAAAATCCTGATATAAGGCAGACAGCATCACCTTGTTTACAAAGGTTTTTCTGAACACTGCTCAGTGTCACGGAGCACAGAGAGGGAGGAGAGATGGAGAAATATCACTGCTGTTTCTCCACCCCTAAGCACAAGCAGCAAGAGGCATTTCCCTACCTCAGCCTGAGCCCAGGCTCAGCTTTGGCACCCACCCAGCAGCTGCATCTCTTGGCTGTGCTGGTTGGAGTAACACTGAGAGCAACCTATTTAACGGATTCAAAGGTCAGCAAATCCTAAGTACCAGCTGCAGGAGAGTGGGGCTGCTGCACCAGAGAGGCATCCGCAGAGGAGCCCTTCCCCTCTCAGCAGGGACCAGCTTATTGCCACTGCATGTGCTTAAAACCCAAGACATCCCTGGGTGAGGTGGGGGATGCATCCAGGGCTGGGTCTACCAACATCTCTGCGGTAGCAAGAGCCCCAGCACAGGTGGAGTTAGACCTGTTAAGTCCTGCTGCCTGCCCGGTTTAGCCAGGTCAGCCACCCAGGATTGCTTATGGCTGATTACACCCATAGGCTGTGTAGTACATCCTCTATGACATCCTTTCCAGCAGACCCAACTGTCCTCATTTTTGACTCAGGCAATCCTGGGAATGTCCATGTGTGCCAGTGCAGCCCAGACATGGAGGAGGAGATGCTGGTGAAGGAGTCGGGTCCTGTGCCATAGTGCAGGGACCTGTGTCCCCCCTGTTTCCTGGGAGGCTGGCTGTGCTCCCTGCAGCTTATCATCACTGCCAGCAGCAAGTCAGATTAACCCGCTTATTCTGTGTCAAGCAATGTAAGTTAAGGGTAGAGAAACCCCCAGCTGTTATAAAATGCATTAGTTATCAGCATGGCATGGTCTGCTCCACCTCCCCATCAATGGCTGAGGTTTCTGCGCAAACCCTCCTCTGGAGTTGTGACCACTTGTTGCCCAGAGCATCAAGTCACTACCAGCCAGCAAGAGGGCTGTGGAAGGCAGAGCAAAATCAGGGGAGGTTACCTAGGGATACAGTGGCATGGCTGTGACGCAGGGGAGTGCAAACCCCTCCTAACAACAGCTTTCTTCAGCAGGCCAGAAGAGAGGTGTCTTTCCTTCCTTCCTAATGGGCTCCTGCCCGCATGGTGCCACTTCCCATCTCTTTGGGACAGAAGGCAGACCTTAAAAAAAAAAAAAAAGTGGAAATGCAATCTAGCTTTGAAGGATCCCCTGACTAATTAGTTTTGGAGGCCAGGCTGGCTGAGATCAGCCAGAGTTGCCTGCAATTACTCTGACAAGAAAGGGTCCCTTTGAGACTTTCTGCCAAATGGGGGCATTCCTCTCTGCTGCCCAGCTAAGGGAGCGAGGGCCAGAGAAGCAGTTGGGAGAGAAGACATCCTCATACTCCCATGCTGTCTAGCTGCCTTTTTTCTCCAAAGGTGCCCCAGTGAGGGTGTTTGCTGCAGTGTAGCTCTGACGCATGCAAGGGACATGCATCAATAGTGAAAAAGGGAGGGCTCAGCTTGTTTGGCTTAATTAGAATAATGAAGCTGTGAGCCTAATAGGAGGAGGTTGGGAGTGCTGAGGCTGTAATTGGCAGAGATTGGGAAGCGTGAGGCTGTCGGCTGGCAGCCATATGGAAGCAGCAAAGTGAGGGTAGTGAGTGACAGCCCGAACCTGTGGCGCTCTCATTAATTCCAACAGCAGAACTGTGATTGATGTGTCAGCTCCCTGCTGCTCTGCGATTCAGGAGGCTGATTCCACCTCACTTCTGCTGCTACTGCTGCAGCCCGGGCTGGGGAAGGGAAACAGGGAGAGGGGAAAAGAGGAGAAAAATGCATGAAAGAGCAAGAAAGGAGAAACAGGACAAAGATTTTGGGGTGAGGTGGATGGATGGATCTAAACCTAGGCATTGGTACCTGTGAAGCCTGGTCAGCCCCAAAAACAGGCTTCAATTCAGGCTTTCAATCCAGATTCAGGTTTTTGACCCAGGAATCACTCTGTGTTGGAGTCAGAGGTGTTTCATAGCCCCCAGGACCTGCACAGCTCTGTTCCTACTTGCACTTTTGGAGGTTTTGCTAGGCTGCAGGCAAATTGGCAGGGCCAGGCTACCCTTCCTTGGCCCCTCTGCCTGCACAGCACGATGCACTGCTCAGTCCTCACATGTTCATCTTCCTGCTGAGAGGCAGCCCACTCCCATCAGTGCTTGACACATGGACACCCTGTGGGCATGGGGCAGCAGCGCGCCAGTGCTCTGACTTTATCAGCTTACTCAGTCCTAAGCTGAGACTGCAAAGTCAGCGTGTCTGAGGTGTGGGTATCCATAGACCCACAAAGAGTTTGCTGGATAGAGGCCTAAATTTGAGGCAGGAGAGACTCACCCTCTCTCCCACTATAAGGAGGAGAACAGCCCTTACAAAATGCATGCTGAGAAGTGATATGCTGCTCAGACCCCCTTTCTTTTATTGCCCCAAAGCTTCTGCCATCACCCTGGCAGAGTTACAGTATTGCCAGCCTTCAGTGTGTAACCAGCTGATCACATTTCACTGCTTAATCTTTCTGCAATGCTTCCACCTTCCCTTCAGCTCCAACCATACATGAATGGAGCCAGTCTGTGTAGGGTGCAAACAGGAGGCTTTGCACCACCAGCAGCTCCCTCATGCCATTAAGGTGTGGATAACGGGCAGTGTCTGTCCATGCGTACTATGCATCATGCTCCTTGAGACAGCTCACCTGGCTGAGCGTGCAGAGGAGGGAAGAGGATGCCTGTCTCTGAGAAGAGAGCAGGTCTGCTCAGGGAAAGATGTTTGCAGGATACAGCCTGTGGCAGGACACTGTGAGAGCGGTAGTATGGCTGGAAGGAGTTCAGATCAGACCAGAGTTGCATTTCTGGTCTGCAAGCACCAGGCACAGGGAAGGGACTAGGCAGTGTTAGCTGGAGCAATTACCCATCTATGGGAAGGGGGTGGTTATATACAAACCCTATTTAATTTCTATTCTGTCTGGCCCAGTAATTTTTAATCTTTTCCATTGAAACAGCTAATTATTGTAGTTCTCCAAAAGCCAGGTTTAGTAGTTTACATGTCCTTTTACCTCTCTTTAGGGAAGGGAAAATGTCTGGGCAGATCCACCTCAGTGCTGTCACTAAATGGATGTCTTGGCACTGCATTCAAGCAGTTTTCCCTCATGGAGCAAGTCATGGCTGTGGGAGACTGTGGGACAGAAGGCCAAGAGAGTTCTGTCTGTGTCACCATGATCTGGTGTTTCATCTAGCATTGCCTGCCTGCATGAATCAAGACTTCTCATCCCTCCCTCTGAGGAAAGCAGCTACCCATGAAGGGGAACAGGGGATAAACTGCCAAGATGATAACTAATTTGGGTAAGGCTATCAAAGCTCATTTGCTTTGCCCTGTTGCCTTTGTGAAGGAGCATGCAAAGTGAGGTATTAGCATGTGGGGAACAAAAATTCAGCTTTACCCTCTGTATACACTCCCATAGTCCTAGCTGGGGGGAAGCTGATAGATCACCTCAGTCCAGGGCTGGCTCCTATGTGCTGCAAAGCTAATGGGGGAAAATGGGTTGCCTTTTTCTCTGGGCAATTCCATTGAAAGCTCACAGCCACTCCACTAATTTGAAGAAGCAAGAAAAGCAAGATGGAAAAGGAAAATCGGTTTTGATTGCAGAGCTCCAGCCGTGGAGTTCCTCTACCAGGAAAAGAAGTAACAGTCGGGGTAGCTAGAAGCTTTGTATCCAGTACAGTCATTTTTTTTCTAGTAGGTATTCACTTGTACGATGAACACCATTAGGTTAAGTATCTCAGAATAACTCTCATTTGCAGACTACATGGTGAGGAGGTGGTTTCTCAGGAACTGGTACCTCCTACACAGCGACTGTGACTGTTCCTGGAGTAGGATGAGGCTTTTGCTCATGGTGATGCTGAGATGTGCTTCATGCAGCTCTGCTCTGGTCTGCGTGTCTTAATGTCTCTGTCATATCTGGACATGCAGAAGTCAGAATGGCAGAGGCTACATTTGAACTGAAGGAAAGGTCTTCTGCCTGCTTCCTCTGCACAGAAAAGATGCCAGGCTGTCCCTGCTTTCCTAATGCAGTGTTTGTGGGGGTGCCACAAAACCTCAGCAAGGCAGTAAGCATCTCTGTGAGTCTGGGTCAAGCAAGCTGTTCTGCAATCAGTTTGTTCTTCAATAAGTGCATTTCCCAGCAGCCAGCTACCACTTCACCTCCAAGCTGGGGAAAACAGACTGTCGCAAGCTGTTCCCACACTCCCTCTCACAACCATGCCTGTTCACTTGCTATCAGGGACAGCACTGACCTCCTTACTCTTTGACTGATCATCAGTGCAAAAGTTGTGCAATGTCCAATCCTACCTTGGATGACTCCTGCAGGGGCTGGCATCTGAGCTGGACCATCAGCCCGCAGCTGGCTCTGCTCTCGCCTTTAAGGGGCCAAGTTGTCCTACAACCTTTGCATGTACACTGCTTGTTCCCAGATAGTTTGGCCCAGAAAGCAGCATGCAGGCATAGCTGATACCAGTGCAGAGCCAGGCATGCTTTCAGATCCCTGCTGGGAGCTCCAGATCGGTGACACAAGAGCCACTGGGGTCCTCAGACCAAGTGAAAGCATGGCATGTATCCCAGATCAAAACAGTTTCAGCTCCTGGACAGGAGCTTTGCTTTGGTTGTGCAGTGAAGAAATTAATTAGAAGTATGTGCCAGCAACCAAACACAGCAACTCCGTCAGATTTTCCCACACATTTCCCTTCCTACAGGTATTTCCAGGGGCTGAAATGCAGAATTAAGCTGTCTGAGAGTGTGTGATGCCACTTCCAAGACTCTGTCCCTACAGCTCTGCTTACAGTTAACCTGTCTTCTAGCTACTGTAGCTGAGCAGATGAGCTAAGTGCTGATGCTTAGGTGTCTGGAACTTCACAGGTCCTTCATGGGAGGTAGAAAACAGAAGGCAACATTTGTTGAGTAGCCAAGAGAAGAGAAATATCTAGATGACAGCCCATGATTTGTCCTCTGTGTCCATCTCAGTGTTTCCAAAGCTCATGAGCGAGCAGCAGACTGATGTGGAGTGGATATGTGCATGAAGATGTGGCTGGTCTGTGTTGACCAAGGCACAGCTGGCTCACCAACGGCAGCAGCCCTTACATGGCTGGGATGCTCTGAGTTCGCTCTGTGGTTGGCCTAGGGCTGGAGAGGACTTAAAGACTCATGGGCAGGGTCTAAAGAGCCCATCATCCATTGTGGCCAACACAATGAGATAGAAAACTATGAAGATGGCCCTGGCATCTCACATGCTGACTCAGTAACTAGCCCCATATTCCTGGTGATGTCTCCCATGTGGCTGCAGGCTTGGCATGCACTAAGGGTGGCTCTGGCCAAGCTAGGACCCCTCTGCTTGGTGCTAGGGATGTGCAGCCGGGAGGCAGCAAGTCCTCAAAACCATTGCTACAACTGCTAAGTGCCTGCGCTGAGCTGAGCCAGGGATCTGGCTGTGAGAGAGCTCTTACTTCACCCTTTTCTAGCAGTGCCTTCCAATGAAACAGGGCAGGGAATCAGCACCTGTACTAGAGCTGTGTCTCATCTGGGAGCTGTGGTCTGTGACAAAAAAAATGGAACTGCTTCCTAAACTGCTGCTCACTGGGAGGAGTCCAGGTTAATTCCTTGCCTCTGTCCCCATGCATCCATGCAGGGGGAATAGAGGCTGAATGCCGGCATGCTTCCCCTGGCAATCCATCACCCTCGCTCCTGCTCCAAAGCATCCTGTGCCAGAGTTGTCACTGAGCTGCAAGCACTGCACAGTAGCAGACAGTACACACACCATGCAGACACCTAAATGCAGGCGACAGCCAGAGAAAACAGCACCTGGAACAATTCAACCTACACAGGTTTTGGATACCAAGCACTGGAACAAGCATTAGCATTGCTGAAGAATCCAGGGATCTTATCCTAACTCTGGTCCATGATGCCAGAAAGCTGCAGATTCATGGGAACTACCATCTGGCTGTAACCTGGATCCATTAGGGCATGTGGAGCACACACCAGCCTGACTGACCTGGAACTTTCCGGGCACCTCCAACGGCTTGAGCTAACATCAGGTTTCTGCCATGGTTAGTTTCCCCTTTTTAAGTTACAGACACAACAGGTACTGGCCTGATCTCCCTGTTCACTATTTTGCCTGGATCATTTTCAGCAGTATTTGTAAGAACCATCATGCATCCTCTTGGCAGAACTCCCTGGAAGAACTGCAGAGCAAATCCCTGCAGAGGCATCATGGCAGGTTGTATGGCTGCGTGCACTGCCTGGCAAAGGGCACTGGGCATGGAGGAGTTCCTTATTCCTCTTGGCTGACCCTTCTTCGAGGTACTAACTGGGTATTGTATTCTTCGAAAGGACACCTTTCTCTGCCAAAATGCCTACAAGTTGCCAGCTGATCAAAGTGACTGGGAGAAGGACCACATTTCTTTTCCTACCTGAACAGTACTGCATGGTGGGGTGATTTTCCATGTTGGGTCGACCAGCACTGCACTGTTGAACATTGCTTCTCTTTCTCTCCACCATTTAGTCACAGCATCGTGTAGTTTTTCCTGCTTTAAGGGCTTCCACACCCAGATGTTCAGAGATAATGGTGTCTTTGTGGTAGCATAGTTGAGAGGCACTGAGAAACCCTTTGAGGAGGGTCACCCTGGGGTCCAAGGCTGGTCAGAGAGATTAGATGAGAGCAGCCAGGGTGGGGTATGACAAGAAATCTCTACCCTACTTGTAAACCGAAGCATGATTATGGGCAACCATCACTACCTCGTTGGGCCTTTCCCAGCATTTCCTCCAGGCACAGCATCCCACAGTACTGTGATCGTCTCTTCTGCAGGCAGAGACTTTAAAGCTTTCCCTTCCCCAGTCTGGCATTTTATTAACCTTGCCTCACTGTGCTGAATAACTTTCTGCTCCATGCATCGCACTGCCTGCTCGGCTGGCCCTGTTTGGTGAAAAGATTAATGCCAAGGTGAATTTGGGTGTGGGGGCATGTACTTCTGCCAGGAGTTGCTGGCCGACCACGCTTGGGCTTAATGATGTTCATAATTCAGAACTGGAACTGTTTTGACTGCAAACAAGCCATGTGATGTGAATCTGCTTCTTAATCACATCAGACTCCTCATGTTTCCAGCATGAATACTCGTAAGTTCAAAATTCATGTCTGAAACACATGCTGCTGCATCTTTGTGTGGAAAACATTCCTGTTGGCAAGCTCTGCAGGAGTGCTTATAAAGAACAAATATCAAAGTGTGGCAACCGCAGCTGATTACAAATAGCAGGAACATTTGCAGAGCACTGCTCTGCAGAGCAGGTCCCACGCAAGAGGCTTCTCCGTCTGCCATCGAAGTGGAGCCCAGGTCTCCCCAGGGATGGTCTGATTCTCAGCCTTGCTAGCCATGAACTACAGGGCTGCTCTGACTCACCAAAACCAGGAAAAATAACATAAAAGGTGTAAGCAGGGTGGCATAAATGGACCAGGGAGAAATACACAACGAAAAATGAATTCTGAAAGCAGGAGTAATATTAGCAGGAAAGCAGAAGAATTTGGTTCCTGCTGTAGCCTGCACAAAGGCAGAATGATGGACATGCAGAGGTTATTCTTGTGCTGCCTTTTTAAAGCTGGAACGAGGAACAGGTTAAGCAACCTTTTCATGTCAGTGCTGCAGAACATGCTGTGTCACACCAGGACTGCAAATCCCACTTCAAAATACCAGAACATGTTCTTACAACAAAACAAAGCACCTTATTCTGATTTTTGTAGACATATTTGCATGCTAATTTTTTATATCTTTGCAAAGTCTGTTGCCTTGGGTATTCTGTTTGCATCCATGTCAGTATATCCATGATGAACTTGGCCCTCCTTGCAACAGATTACACGATGGTCTGTGAGCTTTATGGGAATTATGAGGCAATCCAGAGAATTTCTTCCTGGATGTCACCGATAAAGTGGTGATCCAGTAATAGCACCACAGCCTGCTAGCAGTTAGTGTTCTCAGATACTAAATAAATGTTCATGGACAATTTTCAGGGTGCGTATTGAACCATCTGTCATAGCAGCACTGGTAGGTTTTAATTATGGTTTATACTCTGTCTTCAAGCACCTGGATTCATTTTTTCATACTGTCTGTTATTCATTATGATCTGCTAAACAGTGCCTTACTTCTGTTTTCTGCTATTCCCTTTTAACAGCTGGGCTAGCAATATAAACGGGAAGGTGTCAAAGGTGTGCAATATGTGAGGACATTTTTTGCTCAGGCACTTCCTGGTGTGGGGCCAATTGCATAACCATTTCCAGATTCATCTTTGGAATAATTTGCCTAGGGACTTACTTGGATAAATGGTTTGCAGCAAGAAAATGGATCAAGCAGCTTCCTGAAGAGGAAGGAGATCTCGAAGTAGAAGCAGCTTTGTGCAGCTCCGGTAATCCTGCACACAGCTAGCCAGCCCCCGCTAGTAAAAAAGCTGCTTGCTTTCTGTCTCCCTAGAACCTGGATATTTCAGACCAATTTGCTCTTGTCAACTCAGCCATGAGACAGCTAGTGGTGGAGGTTTGCAGCTCTGTTATTAAAGTTACTGCCTGTGGGTTGTGAGCATCAAGGGATGGCTCTGAAATAATCACTAAGTTACAGTGAATAATGTCTTCAAGCTGCACTAAAGCCATTGATGCAGTGAAGCTGTGCTCAGTGAAGTAGCTGTAATGCTGCTACAGAAAGTACGGCAGGGGTATGGCACAGGTCGGAGAGGACCTGCTGTTTGCATATTGGGGCCGAGTGGGACAGCATCGCCTTCCAGTGACTTCTCCAGCAACAAAGTGCATCTCTGAATTTTAGTAGACCATTCCCACCACCTTCCATGGCTCACAAAACAAAGGTGTGGTCTCACAATGCCCACAGAAAATTCAAATATAACTTTAGCATGTGATAAAATAGACACTCAGCCAGTTTCCCCAATAAGAAAGTGTCCATGAAACAATAAGGGCATAGACCCAAAAGAGGTGGGGAAAACCCAGGCTGCCAGATATACTTGCATCCATGATATGGCACTTTCAATGAGTAATCACTTGCCAATACATATGGTGTTTTTGTAGATGTGAAATGTCATGGAACATAACGTACTGATATGTTTAAAAATAAATTGCTGGGATAGCTTAAAAAATAAATGACTGAAGTGAAGGGACTTATGGTGCATTTTGCTGTGGATTAATTTTGTCATTTGATTTGGATAAAGCCAGATTCAGGTGTCAAACTAAGTATTGACTTAATAAACTGGGGTTTTTTTGCTTGCTCTCTGAGGAGTACTGGGGAACGAGGTCAGTCTCTTAATTAATTTATGCAAATTGCTGTTCTCTTTTACTCAGATTAAATGTTAGTGATACCTGTCTTATTTCCTTATAGCTAACTGAACAGCAACCAATACGTAACCAGGAGCAGGACTTTAAGAAAGTCACAAGCAGGTACAATGAAACTCTTAAAATCAGCCCAGAATAGTTCCAAAGTGACCATAATGATTATGTATGTGTGCGCGCACACACTTTTTTAAGCCACCAAAGTCCCAAACCCATATTCAATTGTTCAGCATCAGGAGGTGTTATCTAAAGGCATTGAGACGGCATATGTCTGCAGTCTGGGCTCTCACCACAGACCTTGCTCTGTGCACAGAGCAGATACCCAGAGGCTGGTTGCAGGAGGCTCGAGCAACAGGCATGAGCTCCTGGCTGACTATCATGCTGACCCCATGCTTGGAAAATCCACCCCCACATCCCCTTTCTGGGTTTCCCCCATGTTCCTCCCACAACTATATGATCCCCCAAATTTAGAGCTTGCCTGCCAAGTGCACCTTCGCAGTGTGATTTCTCCAACTGTATAGCTGTGCTATAAACTGAAAGATTAATACAGAACAAGGAGCTATTATAAGATACCATCCAGCCTCTGAGAACACCTGCTGCGAGTGGGGTGTAGAGGAGGGCAGGGACCCATGGGGGTGGGAAGGACAGCATAGCGGGGTTTCCAGCCTGCACCTGGCAGTGGTGCTGTGGTCCCTGAAATAATAGTGCAAATAGTGCAAATTGCTGCCCCACGGGAGTGGGCTTAGGGAAATAGGCCAGAACAAGACTACAGGCATCTACCAGCTCCAGTTATTGCAATGGGAACAATGTACCCCACATCCTGACTCACCTTCTGGTTATTCCTTCTTCTATCCCCTACCTATGGGTTATTTGTGGAGGAAGGAATTCTTCAAGATACCCAGAAAATCATGCCTGCGTTCATTTTGCTATTAAACACTCCAGGTAGCATTTGTTGTTGGATTTTTTGGTGGTTTTTTTGGGGTTAGTTTTATTTTCTCCTGAAAGTGATTTCACATGCTTTTGATTAAGACACAAGCAAGAAAACAAAGCCAGTACAGCAGGAAAAAATTCCAGCAAAGAGAACGGAGTTGAGGCGATGTCAGAGCAGCTGCATAGAGCAACCATCCTAGTCTGAATGCCAGTTTTGGGGAATTCTTAATGATTTCATCACCCACAGAGAGGACAACCTGGATTGGTTGCAAGCTGCTTGGAGCTGTGTCCACACAGAGGTCCTAGGATAATCTGCCCATTTCCTGGTAGAAGATAGTACAGAGCTGGTCAGCAAATGCTTATTTCCAAGAATTTTCAAGCATAATTTTTTGCAATTTCCTTTGGATCTTTTGTTTCTTTTGTGAGAAAAAAATAAGTTACAGGTTTTATTTTCCAAAAATAATTATTTGAGCACAAAACTGCAGTGTTCTGCAAGAAACCGTGTACAGATTTTAAAACCGAGTTCTAGGCTGCTTATTTGTTTTGTGTGGTTTTTTTGAAGAAAACATGTTTTGTGCAAAACTACAAAGCCTCTAACGTTATTTCTAATAGGTCTTCATGTTTAGTTCAGCTCTTTTTTATATTTTTTTTATGAAAACTATTTGGAAATTTGGCCAAGGTGAAAAAAAAAAATCATCACAGAAACCCCATCTGGCATGAAAGTTACTTTTACCGGAAAAATCAAACCCAGGTATGATGACAGCAACAAACCTTTGGCTGTGCAGAAGCAGCCTCAGCCCAGCGGGAGAGCTGAAGGTAGGGACCGGAGGCTGGCCCATTACCACTTCTATGTCACAGCAGGTTTCCTATATCTCTGTTGCTTTTTGATGAGTGGCGTAAATAGTGGAGCCACTTTTCCCTATGATAATGTTCTGTGTTTCTGCCAGTCGCTCCCAGCCCACCCCCTGTGGCTCTTCTCTCAAATCCGTCACATCCTTCACCTGCTTTCCCCCAAAGTTCAGCTTGGCTGTATTTCTCTCAAACCACTCTGTATAGAGCTGAAAGTGGGGTTGCAGGTGAGCCTGCCTGCCTGACTCCACATTGCACCCACAGAGCGTAAATAAAAGTGTCCACTCTGTCATGGGTACTCTGGGCTGCAGAGGGATGTACACACTGGTGGCATGAGGATGAGGAGGAGTGGGCATAGGCCACTGATGTAGCTTAGGAAAAGTGTCCTTACCACTGTTGGCTCCCAGCCTGTGACGAGTGCTCACAGGCACCTAAATGTCCATGTCCCCACTGCAAGCTGGGGTCTGGGCTCTCGTGATAGTCGGTGGTGGTCCAGGGCTGCACACAAGTACTTTCACAAATTGGTCTGGAGCTCTTGGATGTGCCTTAAGGCACCTCCTGATCTCCAGCTACAGCTTCAGGAGGCATGGACTCTTGTTTTTCTGCCTCCATGCAAATATCATGGGTGCCAGGGGATTTTTTTATCAGCCTGTAGACCCCTCCGTTTCAGTAATGCCAGCTTGCAAAGTTAGGGCACAGCATCCCTGAAAGATGTGTGCTGGCCAGTACCGCAGCAGGGCTCAGAAGCTGCCAGAATGCCCAGATACCTATGGCTAGACTGCACAGTGTAGGTGGCTTCATCCTGAACAGCATCCCAGCCCCTGCCGCTGGCTGCCTGAGCACTTCTCATCTGTTCCAGAGCAAAGTCAAACAAGTTTGCTTAAAATAACTCCCAGCACTGTTGCTGAGCTGCTCACGGATGCCTCTCCTCTGAGATGTATGGAGGGGCTAAGCGCTTGTGGGTACCTCAAGCACGGAGGCAAATTTGGTCTTCAAGCAAAGTGTGAGACTGTGGGAAGCGTCTGGACCCGTTGAGGCTCCACTGTGACTGGCGGCAAATTGTTACATGCCAGCCTGGCAGCCAGCTGCCACCGTCCTTATGGCTCTGCCTACATGCATCCCCTCTGCAATGATTTCTAAATGTGCAATATCAACATTGCAGTAGTACAGGATTTTTGCATGTAATTATCCTAAGGTTTATTTGAATAAAAATATGGTGGGGGGGAGGAAGAGCCCATCTAAATCTTGCAGATCATGCAAAGTCTAGCAGCTCTGCTAGCAGAGCTTGGAAATGCCAATAGACAGTTAAGAGCACAGACACACAGCCATATCTGTATTTGCTTTGAAGCGTGCCGCTAAAACACGTTGCCATTGAGATTCCTAAGCCCCACATTTTAAAATATTCATTGCCACAGCCCAGATTCTCTCCCGAGGAGCAGAAATCCAGGCAGAGATTAAAATCTATCTGGCATCCCCTTGTGGCTTTGCTTCTTCCTGCTGCAACAGGACAACAAGTCATAAAACCAAAGGACACCCAGATCTTCATGGATCGTAGCCAGACCTCATGGCAGAGAAGAGAGTGTCCTCCAATGGTTGTCTCTTCAATATCTGTAACATCTGGGATAAAAATAATGAGAAATCCATGATAAGGGATCCATGCTCCTATTAAGAGCTGTAGCAAGGAGCAATAGCCAGGCAGTATGGATAGACTCCTTTAGTGATACCCTTAGAGTCACCTGGGCACCTTTAGAGAAGGCTGAGCTAGATGTCCTGTGTCCAGGGGCAGGACGGACATACAGGTGTGACCCTCCAGTACAGACCATCAGACCCTCTCTTCCTGCAGTCATGTGGCTTGCTCCGATCCGCTGTGTGCTCTGCTTGCCTTTCGGGATCTCGCTCACTGCCTCCACATGCTACCCAGAGAAGTCATGAGTGTCTTTATGTAAGAAAAAGACATGCGCTCTCTCGTGATCTACAACAGAGCTCATCAAGTTTTATTCTTCCTGCGATTTCCCTAAGATCTCGGTCAAAAACAGCACATTTTGGAAGGACTCAATGTGTACGGTGTGACCCCAAGGTGACCACAGATGCTTCAGAATGACCTTGTTTGGGGGCAGGGGTCCTATTTCAAAGAGTCCAGGCACTTTGCTGTATGTACAGGGACCAATTCAGCAGCTGCCCTATGAAAAGGCTGAGATTAGGAAGTGCCTCAGGGTATCAAACTGCGTCTACAGATTGTAAAGTGCAGATGTTCTTTGCACACAAAATCCTCCAGCAATCTACAGACCAAACTGTAATTTTTGTGGGTCAAATTTTGTTAAGAAGAGCCGAGTGCCTCTAAGACATTTAACATTTGTCTCTGGTTATTGTCCTGGTGATTTACATAATGGATTAGTACAGATTAGCCCAGCATTCGGAGAGTCACTTGGTTGCTTTACATGCACCATAGGCAAAGGATTCAGGCTGTAATTGGAATGATCTAATAACAAGCATAATTGCTGTTTTATAGACTATAAGTACTGCCATGTCAGTAGCTTGTCTAACTCTACAGTGAGGCCATTGTACAAATATAAATCCCCCAGTCACCAAATAGCTCTTCAGAGGCTCCTCCGTGCAGCAGCTACAGCGAGTATCCTCGCACTGACTTAGATGCACACGGGAAGCTGAACACCTGTATTACAAGCCACCACCAGCACATTAATTGATCCAATCCTTTAAAGCTGCTAGGCTGAGCATCAGAAGATACAGGGCTCCCTTTGTGCATCCATTTCTGCTTCCCCAAGCCCCAGAGCGATGCTGTGGGGGAAACTGAGACAGGAGCACAGGATAGCCCTTTGGAAGCAGAGCGCACGGTATAGGGTGGGTTTCCCCCATCATACCCCACTCCCAGTGCTTTTCTCTCCAGTTCACTGGGGGTAAATTCAGGGTGCAACAATTAATTTATCTCAGGTGTTTTGCACTGCTTGGGAGCAAGCCAACCCCATACTGTTAATATTACAATGCTTTTTAGGAAAGAGGAGGCTGGCAATTGCAACAGCACTTTTGAATCATTCATAATTTTGCACAGGGGCAACTTCTGTGGGTGTCTTGTTTCCTGTATGTTTGTAATGTTTTAGGACTAAAAATAACAAGGAATTGCTGTTCAAAATGTAAGCGAGGAATTAGAGTTGTGAAAAAAACTTGAGAGTAAAACTGTAGCGGAGGACATCAGAGCTTTCCCACAGCCGCAACTACAAACCCAATTAATCCAGGGTTAGGCAGAATGAAAATGTGCAGCTGGAGAGATTCACAGTGAATGCTCTGAAACGGCTTTAACTTTCCACCCAAGCAATATGCAGATAGTGATGAGAAATTTTTTGGCAAATTAGTTTGCATTCATTTGTGACCACAAACACTGAAATGCTGTGATCCTAACCACATGGCCACCTAAGCACCGGTGATGCGTGCCTGTGGCTTAGCCTGTGCATTTCTCACTAGCAAAGTGATGCTTTGGGGCACTGGAGCTGCACTTCTGCTCCTGCCATGTGCTTCCCGTGTAAGGCTGCCCCCATCACTTGGACCAAAATACTGAAGTGGTTTCAAACAGCTGCTGCGGTTCTTGGGTCCCCTCTTGCAGATGGGCTTTGGTGTCCTTGCTGGAGCCGCCTGGGCTCATTCAGCAGTGACAGTCATGGAGAGGTGCAGCTGGGCTTGGGGATGGGACCCAAGGCTGTATGCGGAGCATGGCTGTCACGTGCATGGAGGCACCAAAGCTTCAGGAAATCACAAGCAAGGCATCTGAACAGCTGGAAGTGGGGCAGACCCTTGTGGTGGCAGGGGAACAGGGCATGGAGCTGACAGTCCTGCTCTAAGGATGCTTTCAGATATCTACAAGCAGGGCAGAGGGTGGTCGACAGCATCTTGGGGCCATAGACAGGGCATCTGTAGGGAAGCATCAGCGTGTCCCCGTGTAACCCTGCCTGGGGTCCTGAGATAAGCTGAGGTGGTCTGGGGAGGCAAACCCATCACTGAGCCAGTGCCTATAGCTGATCTCCTTCTGCTCACCATTCCCACTCACCAGGAAGGGGCACGTGGCTTGAAGCCAGCTCCAGCCTGTCACTGTCTTCAAAGTTCATTTTGCTGGTTGTTCTGTGCTGGGCCGAGCCACAAAAATGCACACACAAACACACCCCTCCCTGTGCTGGTCTGGCCAGATCAGAAAGACCAGTTAATCCACCAAACCAGTAGAGCCGCTGACCTAAAGTGAAGGCTACCCTCCGGCCTCCTTGGTGTTAGGATAAGGTCAGCTTTCTTTACAACGGGTCACTGCCTATATTCTTCCCCACACTTCCCGAGCTCACTGCCCTGCCCATCTCCTCCGAGCCCTCCTCCATCATAAGGGTCTGCTTAAACTCTTTGCCTAATGATTTCCACACTGAGCTCTCCTCTGAGCCAAGGGGATGAGAAGAATTCACATCCTGGAAGTTTCAGGCTCTTATTTAGGAATTAATTTTGCAAGCTCCTCCTTGGACTGAGCTCTCTGTGGGCTCAGGCATAACAGGGCCAGTGAGAGGGGAAAGTCATGTTGCTGGTTAAATCTCCAAAGCAAAAATAATCCATTTTAATGAAGGTTCACAATCTGCAATGAATGTGAAACAATGTTGTCAGCTAAGCTGTTGCATTATTCACTTTTATTTGTACGAGGTCCTTCCATTAATATTTGACTACAAGAGAATGCAATTAAAAATTTTCTACTTGAATAAACCTCTCACTGCTGTGTTAGTTAAAGGATAAAAACCTTTTACATTGCTGTAGAAGAGAATTTAGCATGCTGGCTCTGTGCACGTGGGTCACACACTAACTCCTTTAGCTTCCCGTGCCCCATATTTTGTTCTCTACTCCCATTTCTTCATGGGTCTTCCCTTCAGCCCTCACCCCATATTGACTCCTCTGTGCTTCCCTTCTCCCCCTCCCTGACATTTCGAGTATCCCAAAGCAATCGTTTCCTTCTGAGCAGAGCCAAAACAAGCAGTGACATGGGTGGGGGTGGGGGGTGTGTCCAGCCAGGTTGGAAGCATCTGCAGTCCACAATTCCCAGTAATTTCACAAAAATAATGGTAAGGCTGTTTCAGACTGAGGCAGAGCCCCACTTTGCCAGAAAGAAGTGGGGCTTTGTATTCATGTGCATGGGTGTTTGCTGGCAGGGAGAGGTGATTTATTATTTAAATTTTTGCACACATGGATGGGCACTGAGTTAGTTGTAATCTCCCAGGGAGAGGAGTAAAAACCTTCCAGGACCCTGGAAGACAGTTCAGAGAAGACATGAAGTCAGTTCGTAAACTAGTCACAAAAGGGAAGATGTTAGGAGCAAGGGAAAGAAGGATGATATGAAAAGTGTGGGGTTACATATATAAGCATTAGGTACTATTTCCCTTTCCAGAGCATGCAAGAACAAAGGGTATTTTGTGAAAATAAACAGAGTTTAGGTGGCCAGAGAAATGAGTACGGTTGGTTTTGTAGAGCATGATATGACAAGGCGCCAGTGAAGAAATAGGTCCATGTGTGTACAGATCGGTTGCAGAGAAGAGGGAAAACCAATTGTTTTGAGAAGAACTGAAGCAGGAGCACTGAATTGTTGGCTCTTTTGAAAATACTTTCCTGTCTCCCAGGCTAATTCAGGGAGCTATGATGTACAATGAGGAGACGAACATTTTATCCTGTTCTAATTCATCTCCTGGAGTCTCTGACTTTACTTGCCTTTGACTGTAGCTGTTGGGAGAAGCAGCTGACGGCAAAAGGAAAGTTCCCTGTGGTTTAGGAGACTGAAAGCCAGAATTGGATGGGATAGAAAGAGAAAGGGTGTGAGCATATGTAGAAGAAGGCCCTCTGGCCTTAAAGAACTAAGGCCAGTAAATGTTTGGAGCCAGGGCTTTTGGAGTAGAAATTCAGGGGCAAAGAGGGCCAACCTTGTGGGGAGATTGATGGCAAGGTGCAGGTGACAAATGTGTTGGGTCAGATGTAGGAGAGGCACTAGGACCAGGTGAATAACAGTACCCCGGCAAGTAGCTTTTAGGGGAAAAGGACCCCCAGGAGTTTTTACCGCCCCAGGGATCTCCAGATAAGCAGAGGAGCAAACAGAGCTGACTGCGGTGGACAGATGCTCTGGTTCAGCAGGTCCAGCATCCTGTAGATCATCATCAGTTTTTTGAAAGACAATCTGCTGGGGTACACAGTGGACAGGCAGCTGTTCTCAGAGGTGGCCTATGATCCCATCACATGCCAAAACCTCACTGGTCCCTGTGGGAAATTCATACCCAAGAACATGGTAACATTTGTAGATCTAGATCTGCTTCCTTTCAGGACCAAGCAGTCACCTTACTGCTGCACAACAAAATCCTTGACATGGTATAAGAAGCTACCAGCTCTGTCCTCCTCTTTCTATGATGAACATTTTCCCATTTCTGTGACAAACACAGCTCCACAGCTATATCTGCTTCACTGAGCAACTGAGATCTGTTGCTGAGGTTGGAGGAGCCCATGTACATGAATCCTGGGGCAGAGGGACACAATAACCAACCAGCAGCAATTGCAATTGCTATTTAGGGAGTATTCTGCTCTTTCATCCTCTCTTGTTTTCAGAGGTGGGCTTTTCCCTGGCCATTGGTGGGGAAGGTGGCAGTGATGTCCAGAGCTCATGGAGAAGCCACTGGCACCGTCTGTGGGCTTGTCTGAGATGCTCCAGCTGCATGCCTGGAGATCTCACATCCCGCAGCTGCTACTGCAAGTAGCTCATCTAATGCTAAGTAATCTGTCCATCGAATATTAAGCACCACCTAAAGCAGGTCCTCAGAGTCTCAGACTGCACAACCATATACAGAGGAATCTTTGGACCTTAAATGCTCTATGCTTCAAGTCTTCACTGATAAAATGAGGATTAAGAAGCCCATTTATCTCAGAGAGTGTTGTGAAAAATCAGTCCATTAGTTTGTGTCCCATTAATGTTATCTAGGCCAAGGAGATGAATAATTCTGTCCCCAGAAGATGATTTGTATAGCAAGCAGCATATAAGACAAGGGACCATACCAAACAATAAAGCTAAAGCAAGATATTAAGAAATGGTTCGTTAAGTGTATGCCATTCATCCCAGCAAAGGGTCAGGCTGTGTCTTACAGAAGTAGTATGTTTATAAGCAGAGGCTGTGGTGTGCTGCATGCACACAGGGGCTGCGTTAAAGCTTTGCAGAACACCCTAACTGGGATGTGTCCCACCTTGCTGGTGATTGATTTGCAACCTACGCCTTGTTGTGTTTTTTTTAAATGCTGTGGTTTTTTGTGTAATAACTTCAAGAGCTCTGATCCTTGTTAAGCAAAAGCCATTCACCAGGGAGCACAGGAACAAGCTAGTGGGAACCAGCCATCCTTACCGGGGATGAGAGGTTTCTGGAACAGCTGAGGCAGTGCAGACCCACTGTGGTGGTGAGCAGAGCTGCACACCAATCTGACCAAAGCAATTTGCTTCCAGTGCTCAGAGATCCCACCATTATCACCCACCTTTGTCCTCTGAAGCAGGGTTAGTGTAACTCCTTCTTACCAAGGCTGCGTCTGGAGGCCTCTTAAGTGTCAGAGCTCATGAAGAATGCATAAGCTTGGCGCTGCGTCCCTCCTCAAACACACAAATCTCTGCTTGAATAAGGGTGGATGCTGCCAGCTGACTGCAAGCAGGTCTGCCTTTGACCCCCACAGACCCAAATATGTCCATCTCGGGCACCCAGGCAGCTCATCACTGTAGTGGTCCTCTAGCCATTTTGAGCAGCTGAGCCCAGAGCCCTCTGCTCCTAACAAGGCATTGAGGTCCTCAAGAAGGGGACCCTTTGAGCATCCAGGTGGTGACAGGAGCATCTGCTGCATGGCTGGTGCTTGCTTTCCAACACAAACACAGAGCAGGAGAGGGATCTGAAAGAGTACAAATTTGTTTAGTGAAGGGGACATGTTTTCTGATGCTTCTTCTGGCTCCTGAGGGAGCTTGGTTGCTTCACATGGCTCCTGGTACGCTCCCATCAGTAACACCAGAAGCCAACAAAATTCATGGCATCAAGACTTGTTTTTAGACATGAAATTCTGAGATTTATTCTCCTATGTCCTGCATTAGTCTATAGTCAGGAAGGATTTTGGTTAAAATATCCCATTTTCTTTCCTTTCTCCCCTCAGCTCTGGAAAAAGCTGGGGTAAATGTAGGCTTCAACAGCTGGGCTTATAAACTGAGCTGCAGCCAGATTTCAAATCCTCTGCAGAGCCTGTAAACTTTTTGGGCTTCCAGCCATAGCTAGCAGAGCTTTTCTTCAAGCAGAGGTAGTCAAAGTGCAGTCTCTGGATGTCCAGGAAGCACAAGGCAACATGGAAAGACATCTTCACCCAAGCTGTTCAAGTGATGTGCCCAGATATGCTCAGGGGGCCACAAATGAGCAACCGACATAACACCCATATTTTAATTTATTAGTTTTGAAAATGCACCAATCACTGCACCAATCAGCTTTTGAATTTGGCATGTTGTATACAGTAAATGTAACCTGAAATACCTGTTTCTGACAGTCTCCAAGGTATTCATGAACAAAACTTCTGATGATATAAAGAAATATTTTCAATTCATTCAGAATGCCTCTACTAGTTACTAGCTTGCCCTTTTAGCAGAAACTGATGTGGAAAAATCTCGATGCAGAGAGGCAGCCTGAGAAAACTAAAAGTAAATGGAAAAGGCAGTGGTTGAACAGGAGCTGGCAACTAATCTTACCTTCAGCGAGCCCCTCCTGTAACAGGTACAGAGCTGCCTGGGAAGGACTAAAGGTGCTAAAATATGATGTTTATTGAATGATCAAGGAGTACTGCACTGGCTGTTCAGGAAGATTTATTCTCCATCTGTGCTTGTTTTTATTCTACTGGCATGCCTAATAAATATCAACTCTTTTAAACAAAAGCATCTCCCTTTGCAAACGTGTTAGGAAACCTTTGGCATTTCCCAATGATTTTGCCTCAGACCTCCCCACCTGGAGGCCCACATGTTTATTCCCAGGACTTGCCAGGATTTCTCAGACTGGGGGGGCTGGAGGTCCCTCGGGTTCACTCCTCTGCTTGTTGTCTGATAAAAAATATCAAAGTTCTCTTTTTTTTCAGCGCACACACTTCCAGATGCACACAAAGGTGACTACCAATAAACCAGGGAATTTTAGAAAGCAATTACTAAGTGAAAGGTCCATATTACACAAGCACACCAACAGCTCAGAAACCTTTTCTGTGCAACTAGAGAAGAAAAAGAAACTTTAAAAAAATAAAAATCACCAAATCCCAGGGACCTGTGAGGCAGTAAGTAAAGTTTGGCAACTTCCAAATGCATAACCCGTTGTTACAAGCTGTTCCATGTGGCTCCCCAGAGGGCTGGTCCATAAAGGATAACAACCTTTGCCTGCTGGGAGCTATTAGCTTAAATGGTAGCAGGCTGCTGCAGCATTTAAGCCTGATTATAATAGTGTCATTGGATTTGTATGTGCTAGGATCCATGCAGATGGATTTCACAAAAATTCTAAGAAATTACATCCAGGAAAGGGAGTTAAAGGGATGTCTCTATTCGTGGCAAGTGCTGGCTGAGTAAAATTGCACATAGAGGATCACCAGGGGAAAAAAAAGAAAACCCCAAGTAAGTTAAAAGAGATTCAACATTGTGATGGGGAAGTTAGGAGCAGAAACTTTTTCCAGGTTCTGGAATCTGCTAGAATGGGCAGACATATTAAAATGATAAAAATGCCCACATCTCTCTTATTCATTTTTTCATTAAATTAATATTATTTTATTAAGACAGCCTATGGGTACCTGCACGTTCATTAGGTATGCAAGCACATTAAATAATTCGCTGTGCTACACATGGTGTTGCACAAAATTTGGCAGGTATCGTAACCCTCCATGCAGGTATTATCCGTAGATTAGCATTTCTCCCTTCCCATCTTTTCTAGGGATTCAGAGGACAGTCTTCAAGCCAGGAAATCTCATCAGGTCAGACAGCAAAATCTGAATTTCCACATCCTGGAACTAAGTTAGTAATTTATACCTGGCTAAAGCACATCACCGAGAAAAGCATTGATCTTGTACAACTCATTTGTCTGCCTTTGATCTGCAGACATCAGGGCATTTACACATTGCCATCAAATCATTTCTCAGTCTCTCCATTGAGAAGGTAAAGGACTAGGCTCTTGCAGCATCTTCTGCTCAAGACTTTCCTGTTTCTGTTTTCTTTTTGGGTCACACACTGAACTATTTAGTGGATCTTTTTTGCAGTTTTCTCACCCATGGAGCTGCCATAGCATCCACACTGATCCCTAGCTTGCTGAAGGGCCATCCTAGAGCCACTGAGATGTAGCTGACAAAGTTGGGCTTCCCCCAGCCATCATGGATGCAGCAGGTGATGCCACAGACAGTCACCTCAGCAAACCCAAAAGTGCCAAGCATGGTACAGCTGGGAGGCAGTGAGCTTTCCAACAGTTTCTTTGTTTACAGAGCCATTTATACACTTCCAGTTAGTTAAAATAATCAATAATAAGCCTGGCATCTTAGCAGAAGCAGCCTGCATTTTTCCTGCAGTCGCAGTGGATTGCCTTCTCCCAGTTTCTAAAGCCATTTCCTTGTCTCAGTCATGATTTACCAGGGATGTTGGAATGAGGCAAAGGACGTGCAAGAGACATGACTTCAGACTGCCTGAAACCACCCTGAAACAACCTGATGATAACTTTCATTTTCATAGCCAATTTTCAGCATCCCTATCACATGTCCATCCTTGCAAAAAGCTGGTCAAAGAGGGTACAGAAGGGCACAGTACCCACGACCTGTGGACCTGTGCCTACACACAAGTGGGTAGCCCTCTAATTTCACCCCCACTACCAGAGCAGAAATCCTTGACTCTGCAGCCTTGGCCAGGCTCACCTACCCAGACTCGACAGGTTTAACCCTTCATTACCTCTCCAAACCTCCACTGCTTGGACAAATGGTGTTACATTGCCCAATAATCCTTTTTTAACATTTTGCAAAATCTTTCCCTCCTTCTTAAGGCTTAAGAAGAACAAAAAAATGCATATTCCCTATTTAGAAACATTCTTGTGATGTTTATTGGAACGAGCTGAAAGAGCTGAGGTTTGAAAATTAGTATCTGGCAAGGAAACAGTGTCCTCAGGGGCCAGAGAACAAGCCGCGCTGGGAGGAAAGTGATGGGACCAGCCTTTAAAGGCTGGAAATTGCAGACCAAGTGTGCTCAGCAGTATTTTCCTTTATGCTGTTCTTTTATTCTTAAGATGAAAATTGCTTGGGACAAAAAACATCAGCCTGATACCTGGGATAGTCTGCTCCTTACTCTCCTTTTTCCTGAGAAAATACGTGGTTCTTTGAAGAGAAGAAATGTTCAGCAAGAAGCAAATGCCAACGTGACCATTTTTAATGCAAATTCTCCAAGATCTCTCCCCGCTTCTCTAATACTGCATAAGAAATCTGTGACAGTGCCTTGGCAGGGCTGTCAGTCTGCGCCGCCTCTGCACTGCCAGGAGAGGAACAGGGGCCTGTGGTGGTTTTACATTATGAGAAACTGCCTTGTTCATTTTCCAGCCTCTGATCCCATCTCAACACGATAGCGAAGGCCTCTTCCACCCCTCTCTGGGACTTGCCGTGCAGTCGCTCAGAGGTTTTACCGAGTGGACAAAGCTGATGCTGGCAGTATCGCTGCAAGGATGCTCCTATGGGCAGGGGTGGCCACAGTGCCTCTTGCGTGGGTAGGGGCAGGCACAGAGGCATGTCCTGCACTGCCAGGCCCAGCCTCAGACAGAAAGCAGAGAGTTAAACCCCTCACTGGTATTCCCAGGAGGCTTGTACTTTAGTTGCTGCTCTGCTCTGGGCTCTGAGAGACCCAGCTGCGACTTTCCCAGCAGTTCTTCCCACACTCACCCTCCATCGGGACTGAGCATTGCTCCGTGGAGCATCACACTGACCCACAACCCTGCGTGCGGGGCTCAGGCTGCTGCTGCTTACCACCCCCACGGACAGGGAGGCCAGCAGTTCCCACAGCCTATGCCAGAGTGGAGGAGGCGCAGCCCACCAAATGTAGCCCCTGGGAGCTACAAAGCATGACAGTCCCCTGCCACTGCTCTCTGCTGGCCCTGGCACGGGTGTGCACCCCTGATTGCAGATGCTGTGCTAGCAGCTGTACCCCAGAGCCAAACCCGTGAGCCAACTCTCTCAGGGTATCTGTGGGATTAGGTGCATGCAGAGCACATGTGCTTTCCAGCCAGAGTGTCCACATTCCTATTCAATATACCCTCTAGCACCCATCCTCCCCAAAACAGACCCATGCTGATGGAACTCTGTCCACCCACTTTATTATCACCTCAACACCAGCATGCACCAGTATTCAGAATGCACAGCATTGCACATTGGTGCGCGCAAGTGTGCTAACCTACAGGGGGATCAGTGCCTCTTGCTGATTTCTCCTGTGGCAAAAAAATCATGCCCTGATTAACATTCACCTGTCCATAAACACACAAATCAGTCACAGTCCTGACCTGCACATCACCCATACCACCACATGTGCCACAGTCCACCCAGACAGATGCTGGAGGTGCACAGGAGCTCATGCACCATCACTTGGGGGTCCAGGCCAGTTTCTGCAAGCCCTTCTCCAGGCTTGCACCCTCATGTTAACTGGGGGTGACTCCTCTGCCCCAGAAATATCCGTCCTGACTACAGTTGCAGAGGGAATATTGGATATAATGGTTCAGCAAGTGATGATTCATAGTTTTGAAGTGCTTCAGTAATATTAACTAATTTATTAATTAGCCCCATCTGGCCAGCATGTGACTGAGCAGATAGTATGCATGCAGGAAAGGTCATTTCCACCGGATACCCGTATGCCTTGTCTTTCCTGTGGAGACAACAATCCCAAAGCAGGAAAGCACAAGGGTGGAGGGAAAAGAGCCTGTGAATCACATTCACTGGGCAACCCAACCAGGAGAGAGTCCCAGCGGTAGAGGTAACTCCATTGCGGACCAGGAACACCCAAGCCGATTTTCCCACCTGAGATGCACAAGAGGTGTGAGAGAAGATGGAAGGAGAGCCCCAGTGGCTGCTCCCAGTCACTGGGATGGCCAAGGCAAAGGGAAGGCAATGGAAACCCACTGGAAGGCCACAGCAGGCAGGAAGCTGCCGAGCTGTAATCCGGTGCACTTGGCTGTTTAATGCTGCTTATATCAGCCTTCAGTTCTTCCTCTCCCTGCAAGACAAATGTGATCACTGCTCCATATGCTTCACTAGCCTTCCCCAGCAACATTCAATTCACCACTGAGTTTTGCTGGGGGCCAGGATAAGATTGTGCAGATATAATAACTCCATTCATCACCACTGAGCAGGGGTGGGCAAACAGTGTTTTGTAAATGACTCGGGAAGTTTGGCAGCTCAGATGCCACCAATCTCCCTGACAGGCAATATCAGCATGCCCTCGAGCCCCAGAGCAGCACAGCCGGAGGAGCCAGACCCACTGTCACCATGCTGGCATGGACCCTGCCACTCAGCGGTGCACCAACCTGGATGTGCATGGGAGTGGATGGAGGGGAAGGCTCTCACCACCTGGCTTCTCCCAGTGAAAACAGAGCAGCAGGAGCACTAAGTCTGGGGATGCCCGTACCCCAGCAGTGGCACCCCAGACATGGGTGATGGTCTGGGGCCTGTTGCTGTGGACAATGCACCCACAGCTCCCTGGGAGACCCATCTGCAGTCTCCCATAGGCTTTGGGAACTTAGCACTTGGACCTCACCAGGCTCCTGCATCCCGCTGTGGATGTGTTACCCATAACAAACCTGAGTATCAAAGGCTTTTGGTGCTTTCCCAGCACACTCACGCACACTTGCAGACACAAACACACATGCACACACAGAGCCTGGTGCTGCTGGCCAATGCATCCTCTCCTGTTCTATCCTGCCTTAAGAAAATAGCTTCCACCAGTCAATATTTTTTAAAAACGGTATTTTTAAAATAAAAGGTGCAGAGATACATGGCAGCTCCAGCTGCAACCCACACTGCCTCCTCATTGTCTCAACACCTGGGAAATGCAATCCTGCTGCTGAAGACGTGGCTTTGATTCAGAAGATGTATTAACCCTAATTCCCTGTACCAATATCCTCTGCTGATCCAGGATCTGTGGGCAAGGAAGCCTGAGCCAATACTGGTAATTTCCATAGCCATCCTACAAACTCTGTTGCACCCCACACTGGAAATTGCTTTGCAAGCAATTCGCAAGGACGTGTTCCCCATGTGCTGGGCTCACACAGTCTACAGAGAAATCACTACTGGGACATGGCTCAGTGACCTCCTGGGCAAGCTGGCTGTTAAACACCTATGGGCTGGGGAGATTGTCTATTTACAACTAAATTTTTGGCCTACATCTCTTTTTAGGTTTTTGGGTTGGGTTTTTTTCTAAATTTTTAATTACCAAATTTGTACAGAAGGAACCCTTTGAAAACCACTAGTTTAGTGAGGGCTTGCTACTATCTGGGCTTTTCATTAAAAGGTTAGCACCTGTTAAAGAAAATCCAAGGGGCTGACTTTTTCTTTCTTGACACAAAACAGCCTTTCCAGAGCTTAACAGAAGTTTAACTAAGGCACTTGCTGCCAAGGATGCAAAAAAAAAAAAATTAATTTAGTGTGTTCAAGTTCATACATTATCTTTTGCAAAATATGTTCGAGGGTGAAATTTCCTGTGTTTGTTTTCAGCAGAGTTTGCAGGAATGTGTTAAGATGCTTCTCAGTAGAACAGTGATTATCAATGTTCATTTTCAGGATTAAAAAAGACCAGGTTCTTATGACTATTTTCATTTCACAGTTAGAAAACAGTTGCAGCTTCCTACACAAATACCACATTGAGACTATCTCTCTACAAAATACATAGCACACCTAGTCTTGTTTAAAGTGAGAATAAATAAATAATAAATAAATGACACAAATAATTATTAAAACGGCTTTGAGCAGTATATATTCCAACAGAGTAATGAAGCCAGGTACACATTGTACTCTGTCAAACCAAACAACTCACTTTTAGTATTCCTCCAGTGCTTTCTTCCAAGTAAGCAATACATTTACTTATGTATTACTATATAGGCATTATATTTGCTTACGTATTTCCTCTGCTTTTCATATTTCAAAGAAATGGTGTTAGAGGTACATTACATCAGGGGATGGAGAAGCAATATCCAGAACATACAAGTCAACCCATGATCAAAACTGCTCCACGATGCCCATTTCTATCATCCTTGGAGCACACGGTGAGGCTCTCCTGCCCAAGCATCATCCTTTGGTCTGAGCAACTCAGTCATGCAGCTGGGCATAGCCATGCTAGGGACAGCCTAGGTGTTTGGGTCAGCTCCCCTATGTTAACCATTCAGAAGATGCTCACAGGAGAGGTTTTTCAGGCACAGGAAGAGGAATTGGCAAGTTCTTCTTACAAACCACTGAAAAGTCAATTTATTTTTGCCAGTCTTCTTCTCTGTACTGGAATGGGAGGGAATTACTCACAAAGAGAGTAAAACAAGATAAGAGGTGCCACGCTTATTCCGAATGAGACCTTCCATGCCAGAAAGTGCTGAAAATCCTCACCCTTCTGCTTGGAGATGGGTTGGGAGTGCAAATGGCTTGGACAAAGGTTCAGGGAAGAAATCTCATGAACTGGAGCTGGAGGGTGACCAGCATGGTAAAAGTGGAGCAGTACGGGGATAGAGCACATACAGCTGTGGCTGGTCTGGACTGGCCAGACTGGGGGGAATAGATCAACAGCAGGCAGGACAGGAGCAGAGCTCTAGGAAATCCACATAGAAAATGGCAGTGGCCATAGGACATGTGCAAAAACACCACGTAACAGCATGTCCATAAGCAATGAACGACTGGGAAAGCCACATAAAAACCCACATCCTGTGAGCACCCATGGAAAATAGCAATACACAGCAGGATACAAGGGTCATTAGACGAAAATTCAAGGACTCCAGGCAGGGCAGCATCACTTTTAAGAAAACTTTAAATATTTATTGCTACATGGAATGTACTATGTTCATTTATTGTTTGAAATAGATAACCACTTTCCCAGGGGCTGTGGTCTCTCCTGAGCAAACCGACAGATGTTGGGAACATCATCCTCACCCCTGCACCTTTGAGTCCTGGAGCAACCCGCAAGCAGAGCCCAGACCAGCTAAGAGGTGAGCTGGGTCTTCCATGGGGACCAAAGTAAGGGCCTGAAGATGGTGTGATACCCAGGACCAACCTGGGGTTGACTCCATTCAATCTTTGCAATTATTTTTCCTCTCTTCTCTTCCAGATGCAGATTCACTGGAGGTGTGGATGGCTCCTGGACTATTGGGAGGGAGACAGAGCAGCTTGGTAAATATCTAGATGTGGAGATCTGGACCACCAGTGCGGTCATCTGAGTAGCAAGGAGCAAGACCAGGCTTCTAAAAATTACAGAAATGAAAACAGCTGTAAACTGGAAAACAATCTTGTCTCTGATGGAAAGGTTGCAAATCTCAGAGGCTACAATGACGTTTCATGCCAATGTCCTAATGAAGCACAAGAAAAGACATATTTCTGACTATGGCTGTAAAAGAGACATTTGCTTAATGTTTGTCTGCAGATTGGGGTGTTACGCTATGATGGCTTTAGAGGAAGGGCAGGCTGTCCTCTTGAACATGTCACTGAAAAATGTGCTTCCCTTGGAGACTAAGGGACAGCATTTGTATTATTCATTTGGTGGGAAATAAGCAGCCCAGAGGCTGCTTGATGAGACATTCACCAGGTCATTATGTGCCTTGGACAGCAGCAAGGGTGCAGAAGAGTGCCCACCACCTTCCCAAGCATGTCCCAGTCCCGAAGGAGCTGGGACCACTGTGCCAGTCAGGCCCAGGAGAAGTGGAGCAGTCAGGGGGCACACGGTGACAAACACAGGTGAAAACAGGAGCCATCAGCCCCAGGAGTATAACACTGGGGGCAATTAGCCCCGATGCCTTGCATAATGAAACATATATTTCTGAAGGAGCCTTGGTATAGTGCAGGAAAGTAATTTGTCAGACAGACATTAGTAGGCAGGGAGGCAAGCATAAGATGTCAGGAAAAGACTAGGGCAGCTGAAAAGGTTGCACAGGTAACCATGGTCGATGACCAACCATATGATGATAATGTTGGTTTTGTGGGAAATGATCTTCTGATCTAATTTTACTTAATAAGACTGGATAGAAGTAGCTGGCATTTATGTGGTTGATTGAGGAGGGTAACAGAAAGCCAATTACTTATTGCAACCTGAGGCTTAAAAAAGTCACAAACTCGGTATTTGAAATGCTGTTTTCACTGGCCTGGCTGCTTTGACAGTGCATGGAAAAAGCCATGGTGATACTGCCAAATCCATCCTTCTCCCTGCTAAGGAAACGGGTTGTGTCCATCCCTGAGCTCAGTGAAACTGGAGCCATACCCAGCTCCCACACATATGTGCTAAACCTGCAGGAGGGTTCATATTTACAAAACTTGAGCTTTCTCATGGATTCTAGCAACAGAAGTATAGGAGCTCATAGCAGATACGAAAATAGACTTTTTTTTTATTTTTTAAAGACTTCTACACTCAGAAGTCTCCTGTTGGACCTCAAAGTGGACCTGTTACTCTCTGTTCTTCAGATGATTTATTAATTACAGGCAGAGTTACAGCAGAACTGCAGTTCCCTCAGTCCTGGTGATTTGCGTGAGACTGGAAAAAACTTTGCCTTTTGCAGGAATAAACGCCATGTCCATAGCCAAAAAAGAGAATGTAGTCCTTAAAAGACTACACTCACACACAAACACACACAAATATATCTTCATATATATATATAGCTTTTGGTCATGTGTCTCATGCTTCAGGACTGAATCTATTTTTATGCTTCCATAAATGACCACGGAAGAGTATTTCAAATGGATCTCAAAGAATAACATCCTTTTGTTCACAGGCAGAGGTACACACAGAATGGACTTGGCTGAAAAAATAAAATAATGCTTTGAAAGAGGAGAAAGAAGAAAGTTACCTGAGTAACTACAGAGTTAGAGCTTCTCATCTTGCGTCTTGTTTTCACGGCATGAGATGTTTCTCTAGTTTGTAGAAAGGGTTCCCATCTTAGGAAGGACAAAAAGAACTATATAAAATCTTCAAATTCTGAATGAAAAGAGGCATTTGATATTGTTCTAGAAGTAGCTAAATGCTGTGAACACTTATAGAGATACGTTAATTACAGAGTACCTGCTTCTGGCCACATGGAAGCTCAGCCATGCATATTTTAGTGCATTCAGGGAGACAGAGAGAGCAGACACAACAAAAACCAGATCAGCAGGTGGACCTTTAGGCTCCTTCTTAAATTTAAAGACAGTGCCAGACTTGGGGGGAAAAGCTGATATTGCCTCTTACTGACCAAATCAGAGAGTAAATCTCAGCTTTATTTCTCCAGAAGCAGAACAACTACACCATGGTACCGACATAGCATCAGGCAATGTGTTGGGAGAAATATTTAGGATGCTCATGGTGTGACATGAACATGAAACAGGCTGATGGAAACAAAAGGTCAGGTTAGAGAAATTTTTAGTAGTTGCCTTGAATAATTAATCACCAGTGTGGTTTGTACCCCATGATACACCTTGACTGCTACATGTTGGGTACAGGCTGAGCGCCGAGCTGTGCACACTGCAGGTTGGAAAACATTGGGGCTAATATGGCCTCAGGACACCACTGCATATCGCTGTGCTCAGTACCTGCTGCTCCAGCTTCCTCTGAAGAAATCACTCCAGATAATGCATCTTTATTTGTTTTGGAGGAATTAAATTTAAATTCCCAAAGAAATTCAATGAAACTCCATAATAGACAGCACAAAGCCCACAAGCCCAAGCTCTGCATGCCTTCAGACCAGAACAAAATCCATAGTTTCAAAACTCAGGAAGAAAGGTTTTGTGAGAAAGATGCCTGGACTAGAGCCAGGTCTTGAAACAACCAGGAGGCAGCCTGACCTGTTGTTCCTAAATAAAGGTTTAGAAAATACAGTTTCTAACCAAGAAAGCTAAGAGACACAGAACATTCTTATGTGAGATCCAAAGTTAGGATCTTAAATTCCTTTTCAAGAACTTCAGCAGGAGGAGGGCCAAATAAAAACTGTCATTGCTATTTTTCTTGTTGTCATTATATGGTTACAAGTGAAAGTAGAATGGGACTTTTTGCATCAGAGGATATAATACAATCTGTAGGTGTTGTAGGAAGAAAGAGAAAAGAATAAGCAGAAGGGGAGGCAGGGAAGATGGGAGGTAAGTTACATAAAACTGCAAAGTTGAAGCCATTTTCGGAATACGGCTATTAGGAAACCGAAAAATCATGAAGCCTGGGTTTGAACTGCTGTACTTAGTGGCATCCATGTTGTCGACTTGGTAACATGGAAAGAGCCTGCCTGTGGGGCTGTCCTGGAGTGGGCATCCTCACTGAGCCTGGCCAGGCACAGTGAGTGGGTTGGGTTGAATTTCTGACTTCCAGCAGGGTATGACAAAGGGGATGGGAGCCCTTGTCAGGTGCCTTCAGCCTGTCTAGCTCCAGGAGCTTCAGAGCAACCAGATCTAGTATAGAGTTTCCAATGCAGCAACAAAGCCTAGGGGAAAGGTGAGGGCTCCCTTCCCTCCAGGGGAAAATTTGTTGCACCCAGAGATGCTAATGCAATCCATGCTGCCAGCTGCAAGGTGGGACAAATCCTGCTACCCATGCGGTGCTCCTCAGCAGGAATGTCTGCTCCAGTGACACCAGGCAAAGGGATGAGTGCTGTCAGAGCCCCCACAGCAAACAATGCATCTTGTTAGGAAGGACAGGGTCGTGGCTGCTCACCTATGCAGCTGGCATTTGTCATTAGGGCAGCAGCAGAGATAAAAGCCAGAGTAAAGCCACAAAAGTGCAGAGTGTGGCTGAGCCGTGGGGCAGAAGGGAAAAGCACCGTGCAAGAAATTGATTCCATTAAAAAGTAATCTCAAATTTAATAAAAGTTATGATTTGATTATAGCTGTAGAACCGGAGGGCAGGGAAGGGAATGCAGAGAGAGAGATGGGGGGAGGCACCAGGGAGGGGGAGAGCAGCTCTCGGGTCTGAATGAGCCTCCGGCACGGCTCTCATAGCCCGCCTGGGCTCTCAGCCTGCCTGGCTGCTGCCTGGCCTTTCCCTAAGCATCTCTTCTCCTGCCTCCATCCACCTCCAACCATGGCTCCTTGTGCTGAGCTTCTTTGTCCCCACTGCGGGATTCAGGCATGGGAGGGTGATGCAGCTGGGCAGGACAGAGAGCATCACGGGGGAGCACATCCAAATAAAGTCCACATTTGTGAAATCAATGCCTCGACCTGCTTGGATGAATGTGGAGAAGCCTTTATCCATGTCAGAAGATGTTCTTGCTTTTCTGAAGCCTGCTGGCACAGCTTCTCTGTGCAAACCTACCTGCTCCACTCTGACCTGGCTCTTCCAGCAGGGCAACAGCAGCCCCTGCCTCACCCTGCAGATGAGCCTTACCTCCCTTCTGTGTGTTGGGACAGCCATAGGGGCAGGCTGACCTGGTGGTTTGGGGTGCTAGTCCTCACCAGGACTAGCAGATGCTGAGCTGAACCAGATGGCTGCTGGTAGAGCCCAAATGCCAGGGAGGAGCTGATGAGGCTGATACCTTGAGTGCCCTCAGCTCTGACACATCTGCAGCCTTTAAAAGCTGTCCTTGCCCCTCAGAACTCCTTGGTCTAGGACTCCTCCGGCTCCAGTGGAAAGACACCTGCTGGTCACAGTGTGTCCTCTCCTGGTGAGCTGAAGCCACCCTTGTGGGCATGGTTGGGAGGGATATGTCAGGGTAACACCAGCAAAAGGCTGATGTGGGGTATGGGGATAGGTGGACACCAGCCTGATGTTGATCCAGACCCCACATTGCCATGCGGGACACAAGTGGTTCTCTTCATCGAAGGTTGGACTAGATGATCCCTGAGGTCCCTTCCAACCTGTGATTCCGTGATTCATTTTTGCTGGAGGAGGAATGGGCATGGTCTTGGGGTGAGAGGAGGACCAGGGTGGGGAGATGCTGTATTGCTTTCTCATGACAACATGAGTGCTAAGCAAAACTGGTGGCGAAGGAAAATATAGAGGGAATTCCTTGTTCCCAGATATGTTTTTCTTGCGTGTTCGATTAGATACTGAAGACCCTGTGCAAAAATAAATAAATAAATACAAATTGGTTTGAGTGTTACAGTAACACAAAGTCCAACTCCTGTCAAAAAGGAACAATAACTTCGTCTGGGAATCAATGTCTACACTGAGATCACTGGCTGACCCCTCTCCATTTTCTTTATTTATATTGATAAGGTTGGCAGCTGGATGGCTGCCAGTGTCTCAACAGTAAATGTATATGAATGATATATGTACATACATAAAATTGTTACACATTATAGGTAAAGATGTTTCTTTAAGTGTAGGTGACAGGCAGAGGCTGTTAGTGCAGGCATATATGCATGCATATATATAAAGAATGGAAGAGCGAATAATTAATATAACACCAATTATCTGGGCTTTATCTTTTAAACTGAGCTATTATATTATTTGAAAGTATGTGGCTAGAGAAGTAAAGAACAAAAAAAATAAAATAAAAATGTGTTAGGACTAAAAGAAATCTGATATTAGGAATTAAAAGGAATCTATTGCTCATATAAGGCCCACTACTGAGTGGGCACGATAAAATTGATGGTAGTGTTACTGAAAACTCAAATATGCTCCAAAAATATTTCTGCTTGGTAATTAAAACAAAAACAAACCAAAAAAAAACAGGACAGTATAGTGCAAGTTTACAGAGCTAATGAGATATTTTTCATTCTAAACTGTAACTATGGTGGTTATTAAATTGTATTATTGAGTCGAATGCATTTAAATTAGAGATGCTGTGCAATGGGCTTCCAAGTGTTTTGGAGAAGCTCCTGGGGAACTTGTGGCTTAACAATATGTACTAAAATAATGTGAAATACTGAGAGAGCTTCAGAGGATGGGGAGAAGGGAACACTGGGCCAAAACAAAGAATAGAACCAGATTGTTATAGTTATCTTGCTGAACAGTGGTCCTACATAAAATAGTAGGATAGCTGGTAAAAGATATAGCTAATAATTAATTGAGACTATAACTTTATTATAATAGCATATTATGGCCACTCAGCAGGCTTTTCTGAGTGTTCCTGGTAAACAAGTGTAAATCAGTAAGGATAACCACTGGAGTGATTTTCTTGGGTGCCTCTCTCAATTGTGCGCGGTGTTGCATAGCTGGTGAAACAGGAGGATGGAGGACTGCATGGGACCACTGTGAGCTCAGGCAATTCTGAAATTGCAATTAAATCCAGGGGTTCAGAGGAACATCCTGGAACTTCAAAAGCCACAGATAATCCTCCAACATACTTTAATATACTTAACTCCAAGTCCAAAATCCCAAATCTACAAAGAGCAATGTGTCAGAGGTAGAAAGCAGGAGAGACTGAATGTTGGCAGTGTTGTGGGCTCCTGCAGCAATAGGGTATTTGCCCAATAAAAATGGCCAGGTGGCCTTTCATCGTGTAACGCCATCTTACAGAAGATGAAAAATGTAAAGGCATCCCTATTATCCTTGACTTAAGGAAAACCTCCTTCTTGATCCCAAACCTTGTGACCAGGTTAACTCTGGCCATGAGAGCAAAGAAGTCTTTTGCCCTGCCAAATCCACCTTTATCTGGCTGCTTTACCAGCAAATGGCTGCTTGGTGATGGTACAGAAGGGAAAACAAACCCAAAACCCAAGTTACACATCAAGTGACAGACATAGTAATTCTTCCTGACCTCCAGAACCACAGGATTATATATATCCTAAGCATGGCATAGTAAATAAATCTCCTTGCATCCCCTGTTTAGATACACCAAGAAACTCCATACCCAATACCTCATATCACTAGTGTCAATTTCTGGGCTGAGGTGGCATGGGTTTGGGCACTGCCTGTCCCGCAGAAGTGCTGGGCAGATGGGAGCAACCACTGAAGGGGACCCTGGGGCAGCTTGCTCTGGTGGGAGCTGTGCTGATGTCTGACAGCCCCAACCTGCAGTCACAGTGTCGTTAGAGAGATGCAGAATTACTCCACCAGTGTCATGGTTGGTTTTCCAAGAAACCAAAGACAGGGACTTGAAAAGCTTATTTCTGTGTTTTGGGAGAGAAGCAGCTGGTTGCTGCCTGTTCATCATCCCATTTTCTTTTCCTTCTTGTTCTTCAGCACAGTGCTGCTCTGCAAAGCTGTCTGACTCACTGCTTGCGAGTGGGAAAGTGAAGCTTGCTGTGAATCCAGGCAGTTTAATTTTCAGATTTTGATCAGGACTTGGTTTGTCAGGAAAGCCAGAAGCCAAACCTGGCCCGTGGGTGCAAACTGGGAGTGATAGCTGATGGGCACATGCTCTTCTCCCAAGTCCTCCACACACCAAGCCAGCTCTGCTGCAGGCTGCAATAGTCATCAGGAACACTGTTAGAGCAGCACTGCTCCTTTTTAAGTTGTGGGATTGTGGGATTTTGGCAACGTCAACTATTCTTGAGACAGTTCCCAATTATACTCCTTTTCTTTGTGGTTTTTTTTTTTTGTAAATTTGTTGTTTTTCTCAGATAGTTGGTGCACAAGTGTTCTCAGTTATGTGAAAAATGTGTTCTTACAAGGCTTTTAAGTAAACACTCATGGATGTCTTCATCCAATGGATGGATTTACACTTTATTCTCCTGCTTGTAGCTGAGTCATTGAAACTGTAAACTGTGGTCACAAAAAAAAAAATTTGCTTCTGTGATTTTGTTTTTATCTGTGAAGATGATGTCTGGCCTAGAGTTGAACATGGCACCCTTTTCATTAAGTGACACACACAAGAACTATGAATCCTGTGGTTACTTGAGCACTGGCAGCATGAGGGTGCTCAGAGACAAGTAGGACAGCAAGGTTTTGGATCATGATTGTTGCTGGTCCAGCAACTGAGCTCCATGTTCCTACTGCTCAAAATGAGGTTTGGTTACAACTGAGCAGGACCCAAGATTATCCTCATAAAATCAATGTTTTTTTTCTAGAGAAGAAGCAGTTCATCCCCAGCAGGATAGCTCTGCCTTAATGTCTTGAGAGAGGCACGGGAATCTCTGGTTTCACCCTCAAATGCTGCACCTGATGATCAGTAGTCCCACATTTTTCTAATACTCAGTCAGCTAAGTCTCCTGCCAGAGACACATGTTATTGCTAGGGAGAATGTTCATGAACTTGCATGAAAATGCACATCATCCTTATTTCAGTGGTCTTTGTGCAAAGATGAAGCTACCCTAGTCCTCAGTGCAAGTAGTTTACTCCCCATATCTTTGCACCCGTGTGCTAATGCAATGTTTTTTTTCTGTGCGATGTAGCAACTCTGAGCCCAGGCGATAGCTTTTTATTAAAAAACTGATCTGTCTTTGGGCTGGCTGCAGGGCCCTTGTTGGGGGTGTTGAGTTTTTCTTCCTATTTTGCAATACCTTTTGAGTCCTAGGGAAATGCAATGTTTTATCAGGCACTGATTTTGTTACTGAAGCAAAATCCTTGCTGTCACTCACTTCTGTGTCATGCTGTCACAACACTTCTTTGGACCTGGCTTTTTTTTATTCATTATTGATCATGGGAAATTGTTTCTAGAAGTGGGATGTGATTTATTTATTAGCAAGTCTTCCAGCGGAATGTGATTTGTGCTCAAGTCCTTTCCCCTGAATTGTACTTCGGCAAATATGATAAGACTCTGGAAGTAGGACAGCTTTGATGCTGAAGAGTCACTCTTAACATCCCAAATACACTGTTGTAAATGTGGCTGTACCCTCCCTTCTGAGTTTCATTTCTGCTTGTGCCAGAGGCTCCCCATCTCTTCCTTTTAAAATCTAAGCTGTCTCCCTTTGCCATTGGTGGCAATAGGTAGGGCCTGAAGCATATTAGACCCACTCATACCATATTACATCAATCTTATTACCCTTGATAAACTCATAGGAAGTATTTTAGGCAGAATAAACTTTTTAATGGAAGTGAGCAAGTGAAATGATATATGTATAGTAAAGGCTATTGGGTAACAATTTTTTTTTTGTAAGTACAGAGGCTGGTATGTTATTCTGTTTGTCAGAACTATCACTGATTTTAGGATTAAAAATACTTTTGTATGTCAGGGTGTTAATCTTCCTCATGAAGTGAGGGTCAGTGGGTTGAGGGGAAAATGGGATTTGAGTACTCCCAGTCAACTAATATTCACTGACATGTACCGCTCTGAGAGCATCCACAAGAGCATATTCCAGCTGCAGACATATTATGAGCTACAAAGATAATCTGTGTAGAAGGGGAAAGCTCCTAAAACTAGTGTTATAATTTGTAACACTAGAAAAGCTTTCTTAGTCTAGCCTTGATCATATATTTTTTTTACATAGGGGAATGCCACCTCTTTCATTTCCTCTCCTCTCCCTCTCTTATGATTTACATTTTTTTACCCATAAAAGTCTGAAATGTCCTCTTGCAATTCTGCTACTATTGTACCAAGGATTTTAGTGGGAACATCTGAAAAATAAATACTAGCCAAGAAGCACATTCATTTTTATTATAGCTATTCTCTCTGCATATGCAATGGTGAATTAACTCTATTTCTGCAAGTCTCTTGATTTTTATATATCAGTGGAGAGAAGCTAAGGCCATAAAACTTGTTTGGCCCCGTAGACATTTGTGTTCTTAAATATGTAAAGATACCCCAGTGGGTATCTCCCCCAGCGGAGCCCATACTGGTCCCCTATACTTTGTGCAATTCTATCTTAGTGCATGTACTGCGAGCGATTTCCATTTTGTTTAATTCTCTTCAAAAGCTGAAAATCTCTCCAATTCTGTTTCTCTTCCTATTTCTGAGACTGCCTGTTATTGTTGCAGAGTTATAGCATGACACTGCCTGAATACAGGCAATTTTCTACTGCAAACATGTTATCATTATTCCGTCAATAAGTTTATTGCTTCAGAACCTCTGGGGCGGTAGTTGCTTTGCTCTAGCAAACACTAGAGATAGCAGACACCTGCTAGTCTTAAGTCTTTGAAATAGGTGCCCTGGTCCATATTACACTGGGGCGTTTTGACATATCTGTATCTACCTAAGAAACATTTTCCCTTCCTTGGGCTTTTTGGCCTGATCCTAATGTATCCCTGGGTTTATAGTGGGTGGGATGCTTGTGGATGTAGAGACTTGAGCTCAGTACCTTGTTTCTTGAGTTACTTTTATGGTAGCTTATATCCTTCTGTCTTAATCTCATTTTGTCTTTTTCCTCTCCCAGTCTTTATAGTGATATCTGTCTCTGATATTTAAATGCCCACACACAGGATCAGTAGATCCAAGAGTAATATTTTTATCTCATCCATTTAGTAGATGCTGGGTATGGCTTGCTTTACAAGTAAATCTAGATGATGTGATACTCAGGTTGCATGGTCTTCTCTTTAGTGGTCACAATAGTAATAAATAGGTTTATTGGTATTTTCAGGGACATATGTTTTAAGGCCAGCAGGGCCTTTATGATTATTTGGTTGGAGATTATGGATTGCTTAGAGCAGAATTCAAAGCACTGAGTCAAACTTAATAATGTGGAGGGGAGTATGCGTGATCTGAATTCATCACTTGGGAAGATACAGCCCACATGTATATGTCTCTTGAGTGTGGCATGCAAGCATGTGCTTGACTTTAGTTCTGTGAGCAGTCATCTCCCTTCTCAAAGTCCAGAGTACTTTCCTAAGTCAGGTCTCCCAGATCGGAGGTGGTGATCATCCACGTGCTCAGAGTTTTCTTTGCACTCCGAAGAAGCTGCACATTATTTACAGTTTGTATTCCTGCAACAGCCAGACCTTGGAATGACAATGTCTGTCAGCAAGCTGCCTGAAGTGTCTTAATAAGCATTATGTGAATCACTGGATCCTTCTGGTCCTGAAGACTTTCTGTTTTTCTGAAGGAACCGCTTTTCCTAGAGATGCCATCTCAAAATGACACATCTCCCCCAGAAAAGCACATTCCTCAAGGGGTTTTTAGAACCTCTCTCCTGCGCTTAGGCCCCACTGAGTAGTTGTGAGGCTGATTATGATGCTCTGCAAAGAGTTGTTTCACAACTATGATTTTCCAATTACTTAAATCACCTGGAACTGAGAACTAAACCAGAATTGCCTGTTATTTCTTTTTCTATTTGTTTTGAGTGGAGCTTTTAGTCCCATTTTGCTTCCTCCAGAGAACACTTGTCTAATGTCTAGTCTCACTATCTGGGTGGAGATGTGCAGTCCCACCCACTCTTCCATTGTGGGTGGGCTTCAATTTAAATTTAGGACATCTAACTGCAGGTATTTACTTGAGAGCTAGGTGTCTGAACTGCTGTTAAAATGACCACAGTAGGATTCACAGGGCACACAGACACATCAGGAAGCTAAATTTCAGTGCCTTAATCTCAGCTCAAATACACCCTTCCTATGTAGGCTGTATTTCTCCCACTGAAACCAAGTGAAAGGGGGATGCTTTCTTGGCACCTGTCAGACCAACCGTTTTGGGAGGTCACAGCTGGAGGATTAGCAGAGTGACCCAAAGCCTGCTCTATAGACAGCCACAGCAAACAGGAGCACCTCTGCCCACCCCAAGCTGCCTGGCCACAAGCTGATGTTGCAGACCCTGAGTTTCCCAGAGCCTGGAGGTCAATCTGCCCAGACCTCCACCTTATTGCTGGGGCCCAAAGAAGACCCAACCTAAACATTAGACAGAAAATACACTGAAAGTGATGGAAAGTAAGTTGATCAAATGGAACATTTAAAAGTTTTAGCAACAGCTCTGCCTCTGCTCAGGATGTCTTTGCAGGCAGATCCTTACTTCCAGCCTTGGTATAGGCAAGCAATTCACTGATTTCAGGGTTGCAGCAAACTGCACAGCCACTTCTAATCCCAGGAGATCTTCCCTTTTCACTTTCTCCTAGTCCTGGCTCTTTGAGCCCTGTCCCTCACCATGGGCTCTCTGACACTGCCTGGGTTGCAGGTTCCCAGCTCTACCAGCTCAACCTTGATACCACTTCTCCTGTCCTCTCCAGCACCTTCTACCTGGAGCAGGCTTAGCAGCAATTTGCCCTCCCTCCATGGTATCCCACCTGATCCAAACTTCTTTCAGGAAGGTGAGACAGCAGACAGCTGTATGTTCGTCTTCCCCACTCAAGATGCTTTATACAGGTCCTGGTAATAGCAGAGGGTAGGTGGGTGTGCAGTTGGCTAAATTCCCATGAAAATTGTAAATTGGCTTTAGCAGATAGGGGAAAAAGACTGGATAAGGATTTAACACATAGCAGTTCAGACCTTTTTGAGAAAGAGAGCATAATTATCTGAGGAATTTCATAATTACCTGCCCTTTTATAGTATACACTCATAAAATGCAGCAGGAACTTGGAATTACCTATCCAGAGCAGTTCGCCACATTGTTGCTTCTATGAGAACAATATGTTATAAACCACATACCAGTTAAGTTGTTTTAATTAACCAATTATCTATTCAAAGTTTCTTGTAGCTCTCTTTATCTGTGTTCTTTAGCTACAGTACAGTATGTAAATTAGAGTACATTAAAACACTTTATTAGACAAAATAGAATTAACAAAGAAAATAAGGAGTTACAGCAAACAAAACACAGGCCACCTGAACAAGCTTGCAACATGTAAATTGATAACTTTAACTTTAGCTGTTAAAACAGATGAAGCAAAATGAATTAAATCAGTTAATCCAAGTCATCCTACAGTTACGTTACCAAAGTAAGCTGTATCTGCAGTCTGCTGGTAGGGCAGATGACTTCTGGAAGAGTGCAGAGTCCTCACCAGCACCGTATGGGCTTATTGCTGTCTGCAGGAGACCATCTGTGCCTGTATGCCCTGTCCCACATCATACTTGCGCTGGAAGTGGGACCAGGGCTGATGGAACTCTGGACTGCGTAGCCCATTTGTATCAAAGTGCCCTTAAACCCATGGTTTCTCCCCAGTGGAACCTAGTCTTGCAAAACACGCATAAGATACAAGACCCATACAAGACCAGGCAGCTGCTGTATACTCTCAAACCACAGCTGGAGAACCCCTCATCTCTTCCCTCCACGCTTTCTGAAATAACCCTGTTATCAGAGCACTCATCTGGAGCACAGGGTAAATCCCATCCTTGCCTGAAGGCACAAACACGTCCTCTACCTCCAGGCAGTTTGCTATTCCCTGGATGAGCTATTTAGCAGCAGGCATGCAAGCAGTGCTTATTAAAGCACCTAAAATCAGGATGGACAGACAATATTATATAGGGCTGCCTCTCTCCAGGGCTTTCCTCCTGGGTTGGGGTCCTTGAGGGATAACCCGTCAGGTGCCAGGACCTCTTGGTCATGTTGTGGTGGTTCAGCTTTTTCACACCACAACTGCCATGTCAAGAAAGGCAGCGGCTTTCCATGAAAGCAGGTTTTTGCCTCTGAGAACAACATGTGTGCTGAGCAGGTGACAACTATTAACAGATAAAACCAGCAAACTGAGGATATGATTGCTGCCAGGCTTCTTGTTCACAAGTTGTTCTTTGCATCAACATATTGCTCCTGCACAGCAGCACCTCCTCTCCTTGTGAATGAAGGAGAGCATTAAAAACCTGAAGTCACTTGCAAGGCTTTAACTAAGGTACGTGCTTTCAGAGAAGTATTTGGACACAAAGAGATGTCTTGTCACTTGGGTAAACAAGACACAACTATCAGGCTTGGTTTAGGGCTTATCAGTTGGAACCAGCATGAAAGTGAGTTCTCCAGCTCCAACTTGCAGTTGCAATAACTGGTTTCTCAAGATAAACTCAGAGTGCATTCAAGTGCTTTTCTCTCAAAGTGATATGAAAGTCACATTGTTGTTACTCCGCATCTTATGAGCAGGTTCCCTAAATAGGATTTCAGGGAAACAAAGTTAATGGGATGGTTGTCTTGGATGCGATTTGAGGCATTACCAGATGGATTGATGGCTGCTACCCCTCACTGCTTCCCCCTTCCTTCATCTTTCATCGGGATGCTTTGTGCTCCAGGGAGAGGAGTGTTGAACAAAGTTATTCAGTCTTCTGTGGGCAATGCCTGTTGTGTTCCTCTTCTTGGCAAAGCTGGCACTTGTTAATCAGAAAGTGATCAGATGTATGGGTAAAAATTAAGACATGCCTGCCTGGAATACATCTTCTCTTGGCGCTTCCCAGGAAGGAAACAAAGCATATTCTGTATTTTGGCTGCTCCTTCTTTCTAGGAATATAAAAGATGTGTCCTACCAGTTTGGGTACTACAGCTCCAGCCATCTCTGACCTCTGATTAATTGTACAGCTACAAGTTATCCTGGGATGTCTGTTAATTGAGGCACCAACCAATAATGATTTGTGCAAGGTGAAGACTCAATGACCTGCTCACTGGGAGGCCACCCCAAGCCATCCTCAGACATCCTTCTCTAGTGTGTTCAGACATCAGTACCAGCCAGTGATCTTCATTTCAAAGCTGTAACTAGGTCCCATGACAATTCTCTCCCTGCTCACAGGGATGTCACTGACAGCGGGGAGCCGGGAGCTGCATCTGCCCCGTTGCCCCTTCGCCCTGCCTCACCCAACTGTTAGACCCAAAATGTCATTATTGGTAAAATGGGAACACCTATTCTGTGGAGCTTCAGATTTATTGTTAGCCTAATTACAGTCTTAGCAGTCCAATCAAAATATAACAAACAGTTATTATTCCAGCTACAATAATACTAACACCTCAAATTAATATGGAAACGCATCCTTAATAATGCAGTCATAAAAAACCTGCTGGTATCTGTCACAGGTTATGCTCACCCTTATGCTATTCCTAAGCTTGGTGGCACTGGTCCTCCTGGAGCAGAAAATGGGGCTGGGTGTCAAATGGGTCACTGGCATCTCAAGCCTTCACCAGGATGAGCCTGGGTGGCTGCAAGGGCACCTTCCCCAGGGTGCTTGTGTTACCTTTATACCTTCATTTAATGCAGCCTGCTTTCTTGTCCCTGCTAAAGTTGACAAGTTGCACAAAAGCCCCCCAGCTTCAGTTAATGTAAACGGTTGTTTATTATGCAATTACCACTGAGGTTTGCTGCATCCTCATGCAGCATTTGCAGAGCTAAGCTGGAAGAAGCTAGGCAATAGCCACTGATCCATGGTGACTGCAGCCAAAATGAGCTAAAATCAGCTTATGGACCAAGGTAAGCCCAGCAAGTCCCATCACCTTGCTTTTCAAGCACAAAGCCAGAATACTTTCCCAGGCTCTGCATAGTGAAAAATCACATTGCAAAAGACTGCATTTGGTCATTTCAGCAGCAACAGTATTAGCGATAATTAATGGAAAACCCAATGCAGTAAACAAGCCCTTTTACTGCTTCATGAATATCCAGTGCTGCTTTGGATATTGTTCTTTATGTTAATAATATTATATTATACTGTTAATTTTAGTTCAGTTTAACATTATCTTCCTTATATTTAATAGGTTATATGTATTAGAGAAATTAATATAAACCTTTTATCTTCCTGCACTTTTAAAAGTTATCAAATATTAGAGCCAGGTAGTTTTAAAAGATATTTTTTCTATCAGAATGCTTTTTTGTCAAAAATGAAGTTTTAAACTGGAGTAGGACTCTTTAGGTGCTCTAAGGATTTAATCAAGGAAAGCCATGATGATGGCTTTTGTCTACAAAATAACTTTTTTTTACGATAGCTTTTTATTTATGGACAACAGTAACACAAAGATTTTTTTAACACTGAAGTTGTATCAGGATGATTTGTTGCAAGTTATTTAATCCAGTCCCTGTTCTAGGTTTTAAATGTGATAGGTACTGAGATTTTAAAGGTGTAAGGACACTATGGGAACTGGCTTTTATCTGAAGTTCTTCTGCTTTTGGGCCTTGAGTTTCCAGCGTTAGTAGATGATCCTTGGGGACCAAGCTCAATTGATACAAGATAATTGCAAAATCTGAAAGGGCTCCCTTATGTCTCTGCTCTTCCGCTCCTGCTTTAAATGGTTGCAAAAGAGTTTTGCTATGGCTGTGCTTTGCACAGAAATTTTCATTGACTCCCTGATTTTAGTGCTAGAAAGGCTCATTAAATGACATAGTCTCATGTTCTTCAGACTAAGGGTTGCTATCTGCTTGGGATTACAAAAACTTTCAAAAAGCCTGAGAAGTCTTACAGAATGCAGTGTTAGCAGCTATTTCAAAGCAGAGGGGTGAGCGCTTGTTTTAATAATATATTGCAACTGCTCACACTACCCAAGCATCTGCTAACTCTCCTCAATTTTAGGTAAAAAATAATGGACTTCTTCCAGGGAAAAGTGCATGTTTATAACTGCAGGCAATAATTAGAGGCTGGTGATTCAATGAACTGCAAAAGGAGGGCGGGCGGGGGGGGACGACAGGGGACTCAACCTGTGGGGAAAAAGAGCTGAAGGCTACTGAGGTACTGTTCTAGGATAAACTTAACCTTCCTAAAATTTATCCAGGCTGAGTCTTTCCCACATCTAGAGAGACACATTAGGGCTGTCTTAAGCCAGTATCTGTTCTCCATGATTCACCTTGCCCTGGTCCCACCACGTGCTCCTGCACCTGGGAAGGACCTGCAGGATGAGCAAGCCTGTTGGGCAGCAGCTCGCCTTTCAGTGATGTTGCCCTGGTGTCTTTGACAGCTGAAAGAGGTGGGCACACCCAGCAATCCCCATCCAACACCTCTCTGCCCCCTCCTTTAGAAAGAGCTGAGTCATCTCCCCAGCCCCTTTAGCTTTGTCTCCATCAAGTATAATAGGAGCACAGGAGACTCCTCTGATGAAGACCCCAACATCTTGTTGGGTGAATCCCTATCTCCATGTTTTCTCACATGCAGCACTCAATCCCCAGGTATAAGATTGATACAGACTGCTCCCGGGCTGTTCTTGTGTGCCAAACACTTTAATCCTTCCCTTGCATACTACAAGAACTTGTTCACAAGTTTCACACAAACTTTTAATAGCTGATCCAAACAGGTTGGAAGCAAGGTTCCTGAACAAGCAGCAGGGCTTGACCAGCACTATTAAATAGTGATTTTTATCCATGTTCACACAGGTCTTGCATGAGGGAATGGAGAGTGCATAGCATAAAACAGATTTTTTTTTTTCTTTACTTTTCACAGGAGCTTTAGATTAAATAAATTTGTGGTAGCTGGTAGGATAAATTACATAGGAGCCAGTGAGAGATAGCAGGGAGGGTTAGTGGGCACTTTGAGCAATAATGTAGAGCAGGTCTAAGGTGAGAATTGTTACCTAATAAGTTGGGGGACCTAGGCTCAAAGGGATCAGATCTGATGCTAGGGTTGGGGAACGGCTAGTCTAAAGATGATCTCTTTTCGACATGAGCAGTGGTGGTCGCCATCTGTTTTGCATATCACAGTGTGATGGTAACATCCATCGCTCCACTCTGCAACTGGAAATTCCCTTTTTCTTTACTTTTTTCCCAGAGATGTGAGCAATCTGGCAAAGTCATGCTTGGTAAATCTGTGAAGAAATCCAGGAGAGGACATGAATTCTGTATTTCTCCTCTTTATCAGATCACTGCCCTTTAAGTATGCTCATGAACTCATTTTGCTCTTGTATTTCTTTGCAATATCTACAGAGAGAGGTACTTACACAAAACTATTTCTTTTTCCTGAGCACTCCTCCATTGCACTGTTTCATTTGCACATTAAAAAAAGTTTGTCTCCCATTTCTCATTGTATTTCACCTTCACACTTTTAAGGATTTTCTTCAGTCCTCTCTTTGCTCAAGAATATTCTTGTTTGGGGAACACAGTTTTCACTAATCCTGCAGATGTGCAGACCCTTTGCAGTACCTACCACTTTTCTTCTGCTGCCCCTCCTTGACCTGGCTAGTTAGACCAGACAAGACACTCAAGTAGTTAATAAACAACCTAAAACTCTTTTTGGGCTGATTAAATACAACTATTAAAAGCTGTCTCCCTGCCATATGGTTTTTCTCAAGGAAAACGTGCCTTTCCCAAATAGTGTTTTTGCTTTGACCGTAACATCTGTGACAACATAAAGCCATTTTCTAAGGAACATGAAGATGTGCTACAGACCTCTTGATGCCTCTAGGCTTCTTGTGGGCTTGTGCAAAGGGACCTACTATCTGGTGTTGTAGCTCTTTTTTTAAAGCACTAAAATACACCAGACAAGATCCAGAGTGTGCTTGTATGGACAGCTAATTTGAGCTTTATAGTGCCTAACAGTTGCTTACTGAGTGCTAGCAGGGTGATTCAGTGTGCCGAAGTTGGATGATGATGACTAACTCAGAAAGCCATCATGTCTACCACAGCACTGACCCTGCTTACCGTTTTGATCAGAACTGCTGCACACAAGGGTCAGACCACACCTTTTATCTTGGTGAGAAGTTATTCACTCTTGGGCAGGTTCATTTCTTTTAGACTTCGTGTGTCCAAACATCTCAGCACAGGCTCAAACCAACGCTGGAACTGAAGAGAAGATGGAGACAGATCATGATGGTAGTCAGGCAGGTGACACAATGAACCGTATCCATCAGTTTAAATCAACTGAAGAGAAGGTGATAGTGGCATTGCTTCTCTACACCCAGCAACCTTCACAAAGTCTTCCAATGGCAAACCTTGGTTGACCTGCCTTATGACTCCAAGGGATCTTCAGTCCATAATTCCCATAACTCATAACTCTGCAGGGACATGTCCCCATGCTTTTGGTTTGGGAGTCCTCTGCACAACACAGGCATAGCCCAAGAATAAAAGCAGCACTCTGGTTTTACCAGCGCCCACGACCTCTGTGTTCACACTGGTGGACCCTTTAACTCTCATTCCTCTGGTCTGCCTGGGATGCAGTTGGAGTGGTGACAGGACAACAAGGTTCCCCTGGTAGATTCTGAACACAGATACTCTTGGTTGGGTCAATTGTCAGCGCAGCAGTTTTGCAGTTAACAGCTAGGAAACTTAATTTATCAAGGGTGTTGGGAAGGTGTTAGTTTGTTTGGGCATCCAAGACCAATATGACCAAAGAACGGTGATGCCCTTTGCCCTGACCCCCTTTGCCTTCAGCAGAGGAGCTCTCCTTTCTGAAGGCAGGGTGGGAGGGCAGAAAGTCCAGGTAATAAATAGAGAGCAATGAGGTTTGTAGGTAGCATCACAGCTCCACAGCCATTCCTTGATATCAAAACATTAGTTTTCCACCTCTCTTAGGGTGTTACTTCAGCTGGGACTGCAGAAGCCCCCCTCAAACCTTTCTGTATCTGGAATTAATGTGGAATACCCTAAGCTCAAGCAAGTCTCATCTCCTGGGACATGACAGGCATGACACCAGGCTCTTTCTTTCCATGGTACTTATCTCTGCAGGCTGCCCTGACAAGCTAGAGGACAGAAGCTATTTTGGGTGGTGAAAGGCTGGCTTGACACATTCCTGCAGAGAGCTTCCCCCAGTGCCTGTTGAACTCGGGCAAGCTGTCGGAGAGAAGCTTGCTAATTAGCAGAGATCCTCATGCTGCAGCTGGGAGCGGAAAGGGTGTCTCTGTGCAGCTCTGTACACAGCAATGACAGCTTCGGCTTTGCTATTCTGTCCTGGCTTGTTTTTATTGAAACTTTGTGTAGATGTAAAAAATGCACAATTAGAGGCTGTTATGTGATTGATTTCTGGGTGCAGGGGCCTTTCCTCCTTGCCTGGAAGGTCTGGCAGGTATTATTTAAAGGGCTAATGAATGTTAATGGGCATATTATTTGCAAATCTTGAAGTGGAATATTAGATCAGGGCTCCTGTGTGTCATGGTAATCAGCTTTCCCTTGCTCACTCTGGCTTGGGGGGGAAACACCCTGCAGTTGCTTTGTTGTACGCTTTTCAGATTAATATCCTTTTTCCAATCCAGCAGCTTTTCTTTGGGTGTTTTAGTCAAAGAAGCAGATGGCTCACATGCTACTGTTTGATGCCTGACCAAAGGGATTGTCCTGCTCAAAACACCCACCAGAAGCACAGAGCGAGTTTCCTGCTTTGTCTTCTCCTGGGGCGGGGGGAAATAGTGCTTGGAAGGAGGCAGGGATGGGCTGGCTTGCCTACGCCGTGGCAGCATGCCTGTGATAGAGGCCAAGGGCAGGGCCTGGCTCAGCCCACCTGAACACTCCTCTGGATGGGGACTGGCTGTAGGAATACCGAGGTCCAGCCATGGGAGCAGCTCCCCTGGTGAGCATCTTGCTGGGCTCCCCACTGCTGCTTCCAGCTTTTGCTCCAAGCTGCCTTTCCTCCAGTTCTTCTCAAGTTTTATCCTGTCTTCTGCCACTGTCCACTACCCCAGTGTTTCTCCCACACCTCCATCCCTTACCCCCAGTTGCCTCCAGTATGCTCACATCCATCCAGAGCCGTCTGCCAGCCAGTGTGAGGACCAGCCCAGACCTCTGTCCAGGGTGGTGGCCTGCCAGCCCACATCCTCCTGGTTAGTGAACTGCTGCTGAATGCTACAGGTAAGGCTTCAGTCTTCCCCGTTGTGCTTCCAATGAGAACACAAATAAAGGTTCATCTCCTATCGTGTTTTCTGACTTTTGCACAACTCCTAGAAATGTGTTATCTGGGGGCCTCTGCCCCTTCAGCTGTGGGTTTGACTGCCCCATCAGCTCAAAATGCCTGGCAGACCACTGAATAGCACACATGTTGTTTCCTTTAGGAAGCCAAACTAAAAGAAAGGAAGAAATTGCAGATGACTTTCCAAATGTCTTTGCTGAAGCCTCTCCCAAGTGTCTGATGAAGAAATGAAGCCACTGCACAGTGGAAAGTACAACTCAGCTATGCATCACGAGGCATCCAGGGGAAGGTGTTGCTCTCAAGTGTCCAAAGTAAGCCACAAAAGCAGTGAGTTGTGAGGCTGGACAACCTCTGGGTGACATGAAATTGTGATTTAGGTGTTACACTTTGAGTGTTGCTGCACATGTATAGGACCCAAGTGAGATGAGCAGCACTGGGGAGCTGTGCCATGGGAGACAGGTGATGCCCAGGTTCAATGCAAGTGAATGAAGGGGGAAGGCAGGCAGTATGCTGCAACAATAAATCAGCAGATTAACAATGAAAGAAGATACACAACCTACCTATATATTTCCAGCATTCTTCTTGGTGAATCAGGAGGTTTTCTGCCTCAGAAGGGGAAGAGTATTCTACTCTGTAGTATACTTGGTCTGTTGCCTCCAGACTTCTCAGCATCTCCCCATCCATTCTCCTTAGCTCTTTGGTGCCAACCTACTTTGTATTAACAGTGATTCAAATGTTAACAGCTGCTGTCCATGTTAACCAAAAAGAAGCTTAATACAAACATATGACTACTGTATGAGCATTGTATAAATTATACTTGGTTATGTCTTAAGCTAAAGTAACAATATACACTTTTATCCAATCCTGATACGTTTATAAATATATTTAAATGGATATAAATATTTATAAATAGTTTCTGTAATCTTCTGTAATTAGGCTTTAAGCTCTGTGACAGACAGCATCTGTTTGATCTGCATGCGCTCTCGGCGTGTGTGTATGTCAGGTTTCTCTAATAAAAGTGTCAGAGTCAGGCAGATGCCTCTGAAGGGAGCCAGCATACCTTGCTCCTTCCCTTGGGAAAAGGCAGCCCAGACCTCAACCAGCCTCCCAGGCGCAGGAGGAGGGGGCAAGGAAAAGCCAAGCAGGGAGCTGGGAGTCTGCAGCCTGTTCCCAGAGGCTGTGGAGGGGAACAGGGGGTGATGGAAGGACAAACAGACCAGGGCCCTGTGGGGCTGCTGCTGTGGCTGCTGCAGCTCTGCGAATTATTGTCAGCTGGAAGCAGGTCTGGGAGGAAGGATCAGCTGGCAAGGACGTGGTGGATGGAGAAGCTGTTCATAAACCCTTTTTTATTTCTACTCATAACTCTTTTTATTTCTATTCTGTTTGACTTGGTTGCTTTGAGCTATCTTCATTTTAGAGGAAAAGAAAGTATCTTAACATATAGTCAAACAAAACTGTCCCTTTTTGCTCTAAAAGCCTTTTGGGGATGCTCTCTACTCAGAGGAGATCAGGTAGATTTTCTGTGCTATAGGCACCTGGTTACTCCTTGGGACTAACTGATGAGCATGGTGGCAGTAGGGCAGGACGATCCATGGCCACACAATGTCACCAGGAGCTCCCACAGGTACCTCCCCTGCAGTTTGGTCCCAAAGCATCTGCTGGGACAGATTTGGATGTCTGTCTGGACTTCTCCATGTTTGTCCTTTTACAGCTCGGGACAGCCTGATAGTGCTCATATGGCTCCTGGCTATTCAGGAAAAACCATATAGTAGCACAAAGCAAGTGGATAATGATGCTTAGACTATCCCATGTAAGGATAACATAGGGGCATCTGCTGCTTGGTGCCAAGGTGGCTTGATGGGTGTGTCCAGTGAGAGAAACAGAAATAGGCATTGCAAAAGTTTTACTATACACATCTTTTTTTTTTTTTTTTTTCTTTTTTTTTTGCTGGAGAGCCCTCTTCAGGGATGATGATACAGGCCACATTCTGGGGAGATGCTCCTAAATGGTCCCATGCTCAGTGGGCACAGGCAAGATGGGGAGGGGAGGGTGAGGCAGAGTTTGCCCTGTCTAGTTCAGATGGGCACCCTGGAGAGTGCTCACATGTAAGGCTTTGATCCCTGGAATTGGGAGGCTGTGCTGGAGACATGTCCTCAGCTCCCACGGGTACCACTCTGCATTCCCCAGCTATGCACATTGCTTTGGAGATGGTGGATGTGTCCCCTGCCCTTGGCCTGTTTGTCCAACCAGCCCAGCTGTGTAGCTACTTCTGGTTCATGAGAAGAGCATATTTGGCCCATGGCCTCAGGGAAAAAATTATTTCTGGGGAGATGGGGGACCCTTGTGGTCATCCAGGCTGAGAAAGAGGACCTGGAGGAGGATGGGGAGGTTTGTATGAGGCAAGTACTGGGAATGAGAGGAAAAGAGAAAGTGGGTCAGATTGGAACAAATCCAGACCAAAGCAGGAGCCTGGGGCTGCGTAGCAGTGGGAGAACCATCCAGCAGGGCAGGACTGGTTGTGCCAAAACACTGGGGTGGGAGGAAAACCCGTAGGAATAGGGACTGACCGGACTCTGGCTCTCCATTTCAGTCCTGCTCTTGAGCAGGGACACTATGATACTCTATGGTAGATAATTGTCCTTTCCAATTTATGTGCTTAAAAATGCAGGACAAGAGAGTGAAAAAAAAATGAAATTGCAAACTGAAAAGGTGCAGAATGATCTTTGCTTTGCAGCTTTGACTTGGGCCCTGGCTGTGTATCTTTAATCTTTCAGAAGTCTTTAATCAGAAGAAAATCTGGTTTATCCCTAAAGCCCAGGGTCTGAGCCTGTGCAGTGCAAACAGAATCCTCCGGAGCCTCCAGGAGGAGATTGCACGGAGACAAGCAAACACACGGCTGTAGCTGTACAACAAGACAGGCACGTCACTGCACAGCAGCAACCAGGTACGCCGTCCAACAGGAACCATGTTTGGCAGCATTTAAGTCTCTGGATGCAGAAGTGGTGAGGTGATGCTCAAGGCATGAATGCGGAAGAAATAAAACTGTGACAGCTGCAAATGAATAAGCAGGCTGCTTATTTTAAAAGGGAAAATTGAAAAGGCTGGGAAATTTTGTCCACACTCACCTGGAGGGAAACTTGCCAGTTCTTATGAGCCTGGATTTATTTAGGGGTGATGTTGAGAATTTGCAGGGGTTTGGTTTTTTAAAAATGGGGCAGCATGTCTTGCTACCAGTTTGCTAAGTGATCACACAAAACAAGTAAAAACATGAGAAACCAGTGGAGCCTGTGCAGCCACTCTGCTCCCTGTGATGCCGCCTGCACTGCTTCTGTGATATAAGCAAAGTCAACCCCGCCAGCACTGCTTTTCAGTTTAAAGCTAAGTGCATCTACTTCAGACCTTGTCGGGACAAATTTTTTTGGCATGAGCAAGGCTTTCCTCACTGTCTTAATGGAAAGCAGACTTGCTTTACAAATGTTTTCAGGCAGAGCTAGCCAGGGTAGACAGCGGATCCTGCCGGCTGTCCTCAGAGAAGCGCCTGCTGCCTGCGCCACCAAGTTTCTGTTGCTGGGTTTCCCTTTCCTCCTCCCTTCCCTTGTTGAATGTTCCTGGCAGTTTTCAGCTGTGACAAAAAACTCAGAGGAAAATATGAGTCCTGGAAATAATCCTGCTTTCAGCCTAAAACATGGGAGAGGGAAAGGTACTTAGATTTTCACAACTTTCCCTCCTGTTGTCACACGTTCCTGGCTCCTCTGTGGCAGGCGGCAGCCTTTTCAGACAATATTTCTGGTCATGGAGTATGATGGCAAGTTGCAATCCAAAAAGAAACCTGAAAACCACTTAATAGTATTTAAAAAGTTGCATTTTGTATTTCTTTTAATATTACCTTAAAATAGCATCCCTGGTTTAATTTCTGCAAACTGAGAACTGGGGAGGACGGGTTTGCTTTTTAATTTAGAAAATGTCAAAAACATGTTTGGACAATTTTAAATTACTTTTTCTACTCAGACACAACCTGAGTCTTTTAATTGCTTTTTAACGTTGTCGCACTTATCTGGAATAATACTTATTTCAACAAAAAAAGTTAGTCTGGTGAGAGGGTCCAGCCTACTAACAGGCTCAGACTCTTGAGCTGCTCAGTGCAATGCAGTGGGATGAGGCCTTAGAGCCAACTCCCAGCAAAAGCTACAGGCTGGGATGCATTGCTCCTCCACAGTGCTTGGCCATAGCCCCAGCTCACAGGGGTGATGTGGGAGACCAGGGGACACATTACCGCTCAGCCGGTCAGGGGCTGCAGGACAGGAGCAGCATGCAGGCATCTGCACAAGTTCAGGTTGCCACAAAAGAGGTCCCAGCCCAAGACCCACGGCTGGAGGAGAGGAGAAACCTGGGCCGCCACCAGGACCACTTCATACATTCTAAAGAGAGATGAGACCACCTCAGATCATTTAGGTAGCCCATAGCCACTGTTTCAGGAGAGGTTGGTGTAGTTCCTGGTCCTCCCAGACTCCCTCTGCTCCCTACTGCTGCCCTCTGTGTGATGGGATGGTGTCTACCAGAGACAGCTCTGCAGGGTTCATGCATGGGAGCTGCTCTCTAGGTCCGTGTCTGCACACCTGGGCTCATTTCCAACAGCTCAGCTCACCATCAGGGTTTTGCTGACTGCTAGGATCAATGGGGCTGGCAGAAGAAAGCACATCTGCTGCCGACACCACCCTCCTGCACCCTGCATCCCCTCCTGTTTCCCCACCCTCCCGCCCTGCTTTCTCACTCCTGTTTTCTGTGCTTCAAGGAAACAGTCCAAAGGCAAAGGTGCACAGGGATCCATCAATTTCCACACTGCCCTTTGCAATGTTGTTGTCTGGAAAGCTGGTGTGTAATTGAACAAGAGGCTGGCGCTTGTACCAGTGGGAATCTTCATTGCACTATTAATATCAGCAGGGGGCTTGGTACAAGCCAGAGGTGGAAGGAAAGCACCAGATGGCTTAACTAGCTCCCTGACACCTTCCCCCAGCGCCCATCCCACTGCAAAATAGAGGAGGGAGAGATTCCTCTTGGAAATGCAGGGGAGTCGGGAGAACAGGCAGGTCTGAACACACTTGGGGTTTTTTGCACACTGGATGTGCCAGGAGCAGAGGGATCGAGGTGTGTCTGCCCCTACTAGCTCTCAGGCTATGCAAGGATCAGTAAGAAAGGACAGAGGTGGTGGTCAGAAGGACCTTCGCACCTCAGTGACGAGCATGTGATGGCGGAAGGGATGATGACACTGGAACAGGGTGGCTGCATACTCAGCTATGGGGATGCAGAGAGAGGAGGGCTTGAAAAGAAAGTGATGAGGTTGGCTTAATGAGCGTGGGAGATTGTCTGAGTCTTGCCCAGGTATATGTCTTGGGGAGAAAGCTGTCCAGGATGCAGCCAGGCACATATCCTACCATTCAGGATCAGACAAAAGAACCAGAGTCACAGTCCAGGGCACGCTAGGGGACAGGTCTAAAACACATGCCAACTAGGGGATTCCCCAGTTCTCAGGGTTGGGGCACATCTTCAGGAGTTGAAGTGAAACACTACTAATATCAAAGTAGCCTTCTTCCTCAGAAAGAACTGTGAGGTTTTGGGTAGGTTTAGCAGCCCTCTTTTAAACTTTGTAATTAGTAACATAAGCTTTCCATCACTAGATCGAAACACATTTTTTTTTGTATTTTTTTCTCATATGGATTTATTTGGCTTCACATATGAACCCAGGTAAGGCTGTAGAATCATGAACATACCTGCCTTTAGGAGCAACAGTTCCAACTGAAGTGGGTAACCCTCATAGACCTTTGTTTTGGGAAAGGGATATCCTGGATGCAGGATACAACTAAGGTTTTATCCCAGCCCATGGATTTTCTGTGAAAATCAGAGGGACAGGGTGACCTTCGTGGGGTCCACAGGCCCCAAACCATGAAAGCGTTTGCATAACAGGCACATCAGACCAGGATAGAAAGCACATGCACCAGTGATGCAAGTGGAGGAGCGGGCTGGATATTAATTAGTGCAGAATAAGACAATGAACAATAAATGTTAGAAAATAATAAACACCCTGTGGGTTTAAATTCAGTGCAAATACAAATGGTTGAGGCTACATCATCACCCACCTGACCAGATGACTCTTAACCATATTAACTATCAGGAAGATATGGAGGCCAAGGGGATGGAAACCAGGCCAGTACTGGGGGGACTTCAAACACTCCCACAGAGAAAGGGATAAATGTCTGGAGACAACATAGGAGATAACTCCTTCTCAGGACAGATGGGAGAAGCAACACTAGATTTAATCCTAAGCAGGCCACAGGGCTAATTTAAAATGTTATTATTGAAGAGTCCCTCTATAAAAGTGTCTGCAGTGTACTTAAACTCAGTAACACTGTAGGAATTTAAAAATAAAACTGAAAAAGTTCATTGCGACTTCATTTCAAAAAGGCTATCCACATAAAAGTGGAGAGGCTTGCTAAAAAGAAATTAAAAGCAGCTGCCAAAAGGGTAAAATTTTTCCAGGGGACATAGATATTGTTTACAGATCTTCTACTAGATGATGAGAGCAATCTATACAATTATCAAAAGAGACTTTAAAAGGGCAAAAAATTAGCTGTTCTCATTAAAGAACCAGCTAAAGGAGGCTGTCAGAGGTAAAATAGTATCCTTCAGAAAGCAGAAGTTATGTTCAAATGAGGAAAGTAAAAAGAAGAGTGAGAGATGACAAATTAAGCACAAAGCTATGACAAAGGAGATGAACCCTTTTTTTGATGAGAGCCTTCTAAGGCGTAAAAATCTAATAATAGGACCTTTTTCTCAAATCCCTCAGCAGCTGTGGAGCTCCCTGGGGCTCTTACCACCTGTGGAGGTGGTAAGAGGTACCACGAAGGACCTATTCCAAAATCATCTATCGTTGGAAGAGGTTGGGGAGCAAACTGGCGAAATTAAGAATATCAAAAGGAGCAGATGGCATTCATCCCAGAGCCTGAAGGATGTCTCATATGAAACAGCCATTTAGCAGTTGTGCACAAGGGACTGTTTAAAATAACCATGGTACCAAAAGGGCTGAAGGTGGTAAACATGATGATATTTAAAAGGGCCTGAGCAGCATTCCAGGGGACTGTAGAGCAGCAAATCTCTGCGCTAGGCAAACAGTCAGAAAAATATAACAAAGATGTCAGTAGGCACAAGAATAAATATGAAATAGTGGGGAAGAGATGGTGTGGGTTTTGCAAAATGAAGTCCAGCACCACAAGCCCTTGGAGAGCCAGTGAGCTTGCAGAGCAAGAGGTGCATTTGGCAAAAGCTTTGGAAAATTGTCTTCATTGGAGGCTCTTGAAAAAAGTAAACCACTGTAGTGTAAAAGAGAAAGTCCTCCTCTGCCTAATAATTGCAAAGGAGTATGAAACACAAATTAGGAATAAATTAGCAGATTTTTCAGTGGAATAAAGATGTTGAGAGAGACACCCAGGGACCTGAGGTAGAGCATCAGCTCCAGAGCAGAAGATGACCTGGAGAAGGCAAGGAAAACAGTTAGGGGATGAAGTTGCTGAAATATTTCAATATTCAGAGTTGATGGTGAAAAGCTATGCCAGGACCTCTCAATACTGAGCCACTGGACAGTAGAACAAGAGTGAAATTCAGTAGCAAGGTGTGCAAAATTGTGTCCACAGGTGGAATGGTCCATTTGCACTTGAACCAGTCATAAGCCTTAAATGAGCTATTCCTGCTTGGGAAATATAACTTAGTCCTCGCATACTCACGCTGCAGGTAGTGTTACAAAAACATTGCTTCAGTGATCTGTGATAGCCTAAAAAACAAATTGAGTGTGGAAATTTTTAGGGAAAAGTGTTAAACAAAACAGAACAGATCAATTTGTCATTGCGCAGATCAATAATTCAACTGCTACTTAAATACTGTTTGCAAATCTGTTCCCTCCACTGGAGAAAAAAAAAAGACAGTAAACCCCCTAGAAACTAAAAAAGATGCAGAGAGAGGTGGGAAAGATAAGAGTTGGGGAACGACTCCACAGGTGGAGAAATTACAACAGACTGAGACTTCATCCTGGAAGAAGTGTGAGTGACGGGCTGTGCAGTGAGAAGCGGCACAGGAGAGAATATTCACGGTTCCCCGCAGCACAAAAACTAGGGGTATCAAGCTACGGATCAGGACTTTTGAAACAGGCAAGAAGAAAATGCTTTTTTCATATTCTGCATAACTAAACCTCTTCCCCGCAGGGTGTTGTTGTAAGGTTTGCATGGGCGGCAGGATAACTGAGCAACTTAAGGGAGAGCATCTGCTGGGAGATACAATGAGATGGTTTGGGCCCCACTGGCCTTACAACGCCTTCCCAGGGGGATGGTTTTCTTTTCTTAATTTTATTTTTTGGTTTTTAAGCTTCATGTAGGAATCCATCAGGTAACTTCTGAAATGGATGACCTGACCCAAGCTCTAATTTGAGGTCAGAGGAGGATGAGAGGGGTTTCCATGCACATGTTTCTGCATATCTAGTCCAGACTGGAAACTGACAGTCTGCCTTTAATACAGGTCATGGCATTTCAGATTGAAACATAGGGTCTTCTTTATTGCAGGGGACATCCAGCTGCTTTTGTAAGGGGATTCCCCACCGTACATCATGCTTACCTTCCATTATTGTAAGGAGAGAATAAGGATGATGGTTTAATTTCTTGAACAGCCTTTGAGGAATATGATTTTTAAAATTCATCTCATGTTCCAGGAAAGCTCCAGTCCTACGTGCAGACAGGCATTGGTGTAACTGCACTCACGGAGGAAGGAGGCATCTCTGGGATGAGGGCCATGTGATGGCTTCCCATCTGATCCCTTGCAGAGCTGTGCTCAGTGCCAGCTGAAGGCTGGCAGGTCATCAAACACAGGCAGGAAGAAAAAAAAAAAAAAACAACAGGGCACAGCTTCAAAGCACATTTCTAAAATGAAACAGGACTCAAAGCACATTTCCAAAGCAGCACTGAAAAAAAATGTATATATATTTTGCTTATGGACTGCAGTTCTGCCACATTCAGGTTTAAACCATCAGCCATGGAGCAGTGGTGCATAACAGTAGCGGTGTAATTTTTCATTCCACTGTCTTGAAAATGGTTAAACCATCATTTGTTCAAGGTTAAACAACCCAACAAAAGTTCCTCTTGTGCTGAGTAGAAATAGGAAGATTTTCTGCATGAAAAGTGAAATACATAAAGTTTTGAATACTTCGCATTTGAATGGAAATTTTTGCACCACCCAAGCCCCATTGATGATGTGCTTGTAATGGGGAATCAACGGTGACAGGGCTGGGGAGTGTGCACCCAGCGCAGAGGCTGCCTGCCTGTGCCTGAATGAGAATATAATTTATTTTCTCTATCAAAATTTATTTCATGAAAAGTCATTATTCTAAAATCAATGTAAACAAATCTACTGGCAGACAAGAGCAGCCCTCCAGCGTTGGTGCATGCTGCAGCTGGCGATGGCAAAGATGGGCCGCTGGCACAGCAGAGCAGATACAGACCACGGCAGCCAGGCTTACATGGCACCAGGGCAAAGTTTCTGGTGTGTCCTTCTAGTCTGTGGGACATTAAGAAATGCACACTCTAATTTTACCCCTCTCTTCTCCTGCACACCCAACAGCATTTCAGCCAGAGTCTGCTGTGTGGGGTGCTCTGGACAGGGAGATGCGGGGTCAACTTGCTCTGCACCCACCTCTGCAGGATAACATATATTCAGATTTATGAATTTATAACCACTGTAGATCATGATAACCTAGGGTCATTTTTGGTGTTGAGTCTGGGCCAGGGTGCACAGCAACTCCTGCTGACGGACTCTGCATCTGCAAGAGAGGCCCCAGGGATTAACCGTCCCATTCAGTTGCAGTAACTAGGCAGAAGTCCTTAGCAAAATCTGCTGGCCAATTCTCACACATGCAGCACTTTTTTGTAGCTCCCTCCGTTGATTCACTGGAAAACAGAAATTTCTCAAATTCTCAGAGAAATAAATACCTTTTGTTTCGGTTCACTCTTGACAGGCATATTTATGATGATCACAAAGAAAAGATCATAATAAACCCTGGCTAAAAAGGAAGAAAGAAGAGTGAGCCAAGCTATAGATAATAAGTAACAAATCAGGAAAGGGAGGAAGATAATGGTTGTGATTAAAAATCAGATGCTATGAAATAAAGAACAATGGATATGAGAAGTAAAAGTATCCATTACAAAAAAAATCTATATCCAAATGTGTTACGGACAACAAGAAAGCATTTTAAATTATCCAGAACAAAAGAAATTCTAGTAAAATTATTATGTTATAGGTCCATTTTCTGATAGGTGCAGCAATGCTGTCAATAATAATGCAGATGATGCAGAAGAGCCCAAAAACCTCCTCTGCGAAACAATGCTAACTACATATTTCCAGCTCTCAGCCCCCATCGTCTTCTATTCCAACAGCAACTGCGTAGCAGCTACCAAATTGTTTACAGTTTAAAAAATGTTATGCTGCAACCTTAATTAACTGAAATAATTATTAATTTTTAAAAGCTTTCAATTAATTTTTAAACTCATTTTTGTCTGAAAAATCTGGCAACTTGTTTCTAAATTTGTGGAAAATTGCTAAATATTTTAAAAGAATGACAGAATAAAGCTGGTGTCGTGGTGGTATTGAGAAGAGAGTGAAAAATGGGGCTATGGCACATCATGATCCCCCATGACACCAGCTCAGGTGTGCCACTGTCCCCTAAAGCTTCTCCCCACCACCACCATACACTCCTACTCCCCTATACACTAAGGCTGGGTCTAAGTTATAAACTACCTTCCTTTGTTTTCCTCTCAGCATCAAACATAAAATATTTTTTATAAGCTGGGAAAAGACTGTGTTTCCAGAAGCAGCTTGTGAATCTGAGGTTTGCCTTTGATGCAGAAGTTTATTGTCCTTATTATCCTGGAAAAAGTTTTCAGACATTTTAATCTGTTGAGTCACAGCAGGTAGAAGGTGACGTGGAAGGCTTGATTCATGATTTGTGAGATCAGAGGTTATTTTGGACATTGAGGGGTTTGCTTTCAGTTAAATCACCACAGCTCAAGCAGAATATCAGCTAAATAGTTGTAGGATCACTGTGACCCTAGTTTTATCAGAAATTTTGAAGCAATACAAGTAAACTGATGTTGAACGAGGGAAATGATGCATTCCACCTCTACTGTGAAATATGAGCAAACAAAAGTGAAAACCAGGTGATTTAGGTTCAAAAGAGCATCTTTAAGAAATAACTCCCTTGAGCCTTCCTTGACCTTCTCCTTTCTTCTAGCACACCACTTCTCTCATTTGACCAGGTTGGGGAGGCTTTGCTATAGGAAAGGGATGATAAGTTGCTGGCAGGACTTCGCTTTGTTAGAATGGTTATTTGGGTGGGACAGAATGTTTTGCTGCTGGTGCTGCTTCATTTCTGCCTGAGTGAGCCCGGACTTCTCTGTGACAACTTCCAGAGTCACTAGTTGAATTCAAACTACCAGAAGTAGTACATGTTATTTAAGCTTTGTTTAATCTCGGCTTAACTGGGCAATGAACTGGCCTGGAAGGGCCCCTGCACTGCTACAGAAGGAATTAACACCCACTGGGGTATGTTGGCATCCATATCCTGGAACCTGTGGCTTTTGGCAGTGCCAGCTGTCCTGTATTTCAGCAGGGCTTTGCACAACCGTGTCCTGGCTCTTAACATCGAGCGAAGACGTGAATAGCTGGAGGGGCATCAAACATCCCCAGGGCAAAGCCACTACTGCATGAGGGCACCACAGGGAGCTTTAAGCAAGGAGCACAGTGTGCTCCTCTCCTGCTGCCCACAGGAATTGCGTGAGATTCAATAATTCAGGTTATACAGAGCCAGCAGGCTCTTGGCTACTTCTGCACTGAGGTTATAGGTGAGCCCAAGTCCTGCTGCAAGCTCCTCCTGGGTGAGTGACAGAGAGATCACAGCAGGGATCCAAACACTGCTGGGCTAGGAGAAGACCTGCCCAAAGTGCAGATGGGATGGTAACAGCTATGCATCAATCTGCAGTGGCTACCAGCACCATTATCAGGTCCCCAGTGTTAAAAGGGCACCCTTAAATCGAAGCAGAGGATGCTCCTCAAAGAAAAATGCATCAACAGAAGCATTAGCTGTGAAGTTTCTCTAGGTTTTAGCATCTTCTTCCTGGTCCCTCTCATTTAATATTGAAGGCATTCACCATCTTTTGGCAATTCAATGCTTTCCAAGGCAGTCCGGACACATGACATCATTCATTTTGATGTAGTACAAACATTAGAGATCTTTTTTTCTTTCTTTGCCATAATGGGTTTCATTTTGAATAGTTTGCAGAGTTGAAATATCTTTCATAGCAGGTGAATGCATTTTCCTGCACTGAAGCCAGAGGAGGGTGTATTTTATCACCTGCACCTTGGGCTGAAGCCCCAAACTTGAACCGTGGCTGCACCGTCCGCTTGCCCCCATGCATAGGCAGGGCAGTCAGGTCCCTAGCAGCTGGAGGGGATGGATTAGCAACCAGGCACTGCTGCTTTTTAAGCAGCCCTGGCTGGGGAGTTCTTGAGATGGGTGTTTGATAAGGAACCATGCAGTGCTGTGTGCCCTTCATCTCATCCCCAAGGAACATACTGGCTGGGACAGGTACTGATCAAATTGATGTCCCAGGATGATCTCTGGTGTCTGTAAAGTTCTTATGCTGTTCATTTTTGCAGCTTCTCCTTATGACCTATGGCATGCATGAAGCTCTGAAGGCAGAGAGTTGCATTTAGTGGTGCAGAGGAGGTTCGCAGACCTTTGTGCAAGGCCCCGTTCCTCAGCCACCTGCAGAGCAGGGTGTCACATCCCAGCGCTTTTCTAGCAGACACAGGCAAGACTGTGTCCAGTGTCCCTCCAGGTACTCAGCATCCCATTTCCCTGGCCCCAGGCTTGCCCCTGGAGGGGGACATGCATAAAATCTTCTCCAAGCTAAAGCCCTATTTCAAACACTACTCTACTGGTATTTGAAAATAAGTAGACTGAATTGAGCTCTCATCTCCCCACTTCCAGATGCCCAGGAGAACTGCTCAGAAAACATCAGCTTCTCCATTTCCAGCCTGGCCAAGCTTGTAGAAAAAGCCAGAAAACCATAAAAATAAGAAGCTATCTAGTCCCTGCAGCAATGGTTGTATTTACCATCACTGATGCATATCTTAGCCTGATCACACACCCTAGAGACAGGCAAGGCAACACCACTCAGACCACACTCAATGCCTGCCTGCGTGCCTAGCACAGTGCTAGCACACAGGGACAGCAGAGGTGACAGTGTATTCACACCTTGCATGGCACCAACCCTGCCAGACCAGGGTCAGCCCTGTGATGCTGTGGTCATACCAGGGACAATGCTTTTTCCTTGCACTGCTTGGGCAGGGTAGATGCTCTCCAGCTGGGAAGGGTGAGCAGGGGGGGCACAGGTGCTTCTGGTCATCAACAGAGCCCTTAAATTCCCACCAGTGGGGCAACACTTTAAAGTTGCAAAGGGTGTGGAAGGACAGACTCCCCTTGGACTTGCTGAAATATTTATATTGTACTCACAAGGACCTGGCCTGGCTTGTATGCCTGTTTGCCTAACTGATGATGCCTTGATAGCTGCAGCGGGGAGATTGTTAATTGAATTCCGAAGGGATTAATTACAGCAGGAATAAGAGAGCCTGTCATCTTGCAGGTTTTTCCATGCATCTGGATTTGAGGGGGCTGGAGGAGCCAGGACTTGTTGGCAAGAGGCAGCTGGAGGAGCTGTGCTGCCCCAGCCTGTGGTGGTGCTGCTGCCCTCCCACCTGGGCACAAAGAGAGGTGGTGCCATCAGCTGTTTCCTTTCTCCATGCACTGGAGAGGTGCTCAGCTTGCTGGGGACAGCAGAGTGCTGAGATAAGTAGAAAGAGGTGGGTGCAGCACATGCACCACTCGAGCTCTGGGGAATTTCGAGTCCTGCTATGTGTCTCCTGCGGTGCGGTTGGGTGGCTTCTGGATGGGTCCCTTCAGCTCCTCAGCTATAACCAGCACAGAAGCAGCAGCAAGGCCGTGTGCAGTCCCCTGTTGGCTCTTGCATGCCCAGGAGAAAGGGCATCTCTGGACTGGGGGTAATTACAGGATCCCTTTCTGATGGCAACCCTCAACATGCTGTATTGCCAAGCAGCCATACCAGGGCAGGGCTTGATGCAGCTGCATGGTGCTGGGTGTGTGTAAGGGTCCTCAGAGTGAGACCCCTGGGCTGAGCATCTCAGCGGCCATCATCTCCAGGAGGGGAGGCTGCAAGGGACCAGTTATATGCACAGGGATTTTTATCCCTACTGTGCTGTGGAGGTCACTCACAGGCTGGATACGGACACAAGGAGCCCTCAGGTTGCAAAAACCCATCCCTGTGGTGTGCAGGGTGCTGCTGCAGAGAGTGTTTTCCTCGACTGTGAACCCCAGCGTTCCTGCTTTCGCAGCCCCTGTCCTCACACTGCATCCTGCAATCCACCCAACTAGACCACAGCAGCAGCAGGGAGCTGAGCTCCAGGGAGGAGACAAGAATTTCCTGGGGTTTAAAATAGACTTTTCTTTTTCGCATGTGTGTGTATGTATATATATAAGAACACAATCCTCCTTCCCGCTTTCAGAAGTCACCATTAACTCTAGCTGTGCCAGTGACGCAGTTGACAGCACAGACCCACAGACATAGACATGTGCTTCCAGAGAAGTAGTGAAGGGTGTGAAGGACTTCCCCGACCACCTTGGTGGCTGGGGAAAAAAAAAAAAAGTGTACCGTGCTGCTACATCTTAAACAAACCACCCTGGCCTTCCTATTTGTCAGTTTCAGTGACTGGCATGAAATACAGAAAATTATTCCTGGTCATTAAATGTTTTCATTGCAGTCAGTGGGTCAAATCACAGCAGGGGCACACATTTTTCACCTGGCCCTAGCTGTATGTTTTGGGGATGATTGCGGCAGGTGCCCTGGGTACTGTTGCCTCATGCTGGTGCAGCAGCACTGCTGCTACAAGGGTGCAGAGTGGTTTTTCATGGGGCAAGAAGACTGGACTGTTTGGTCCACCCCCACAGCTGGAAATTTAGGGTATCCTATATGCAAAGGATGGGCTGTGGATGGATTTCACCTCCTTCCATCAAAGGCAGTAGGGCATTGCTTGCCCTCAGGGATGAGAAGGGCTGTGCCAAGCCATGGTTTGCAGCAGTAGGAGCAGGACCCATGACTCTGGAGGCCTCAGCCATGTCCCCAGACACGTCTGCAAAGGGTCAGCCCCTCTGCTAATTGCCATATGCTCCTCTCCTGGTAGTGCATATGGCTCCCCATATGCTACTGCCATGCCCAATCTCATACAGCGTCCCCATTGTTCTTAAGCAGCAGGTTACAAGAGTCTAAATGCCTTGAAAAGCAAGTTACTGACAGGTTTGTAAGGGGTATGGCAGCAGTGATTGGTGTAGACTGTTGGTGCCCCTGCCCCTCCTTCAAACTTCTGCAAAACAAAAGTGCACGATACAGCCCAAAGTGCCTTCAAGTGCGGTTCCTGTTTGAATGACCATACTGGGTTTTTTAAGCACCCAAGTGAAGGAGAACTTAGGATGCTGAAGTGGGAAGGGGAACTGTAGCTTCTGCAGTGTCTCCGCATAAACCTCATTACAAGATGAGCCGTCCTCAGAGGCTCAGATTTTGGCAGAAGGAGTTCAGTGTGGTCTGGGGTGCAGGTGTAGCCAGGGAAATTCTGCCTGTCTGTAACTGCTGTTTTGTCCTGGGTTAGAAGCAGAAAGAGGTTTATAGGCCTGTACCCAGGAGCTGCAGCTGGGTCTTCTGCCTTGGTGACTCCAGGACACTCAAGGGCAATAAGAGGGACATATCTTAAAGATGTAGGAAACACTTTGCTGGGGGGGGGGGGGGGGGGAAAGAGGTAAAGGCAAAGGATGGATTTACTATAGCCAAAGTTTATCAGAAAAGGGATTGAAGTTAGAGACAGCTACAGAGAAATAAAAGAAATCAAAATTTTATATGGATTTGCCTGTTCTTCAAACTGGTTCCAAAAAGCTTGGAGTGATCCAGGTAACAAGGTAATGTGTTGTTGAGATATTTATACTACTTCTGGATAGGACTATGGTCTGGGCTATTAATTTGATTGGGAAGGGTTGTGTACTGCAGATAAGCTTCCTTTTTTTTTTTTTTCCCTGTGGTTATAATCAAACTCAGACTTTTTTTTCCCCAAAGGGTCCCCATTCTTTCTAACACAGGATTTGTTCCCTGGGGGTCTCTGCCCTGCTTCGGAGGAAAGATTTTTCTGGGGGCCAGCAAGGTTACATGGGTGTGTCATCACCCAGGGAGTGGCTGGGGAGTTGCAGGACTGAAAACAAACTTGAAAGGACCTACCTACCAGGGGACAATATTTCTATTCTGTCTCATTCCATATTTTCTGTAATTGAAGAGGTTCAGGCACTAATAAAGCCCAGCTTTCTGCTTTCGTGCTTTTCCTTGGGGAAAAGGTGCAGGCAGGCTCTCCTAGAGCCTGGCTCAGGGACCTTGCGGGGGTTTGCTGACTTGTTATCAATAATAGAAATTATGGTAATGAAATATCTCCGGGAGCTTCAGGTTTTGTTTCTCCTTCAGCCCTCATGCCTCAAAGGTAAACTATTACATTGCCAATATTGAGTGCAGGGTTGTTTGAAAGTATTAAGGCTCCAGTTCATCAGAGGTCATTTTTATTTGATTCTGGCCAACTGGCAGTTCCCTGTGTTTGCATCTACTCCTGAAAGTAAATGTCTTCTCGGTTTCCGTGCCAAAGCCAGCAGCAGCCAAAGGCTTCCCGGGTGTCTGGGTGTATGGTAGTGCGGGGGAGGGGAGGGATCTTTATCACCACTCTGCCCCAAGGCTGGCAAACAGAAGATCCTGAGCCCCTACCTCTGGGGTCTGACATTGAGCCTTTTCCAGCATCTCTGGCTTTCAGGCTGGAGAACCTGGATCAAAGCCTCAGATGGAGCAAAACTATTTGAACCAAGCAGAAAAAAGTATTTTGTGTGCAGATCTCTCAGCTTGCAGCAGCAATCTACCCTACCACTGCCTTCCACGGTACCCAGCTGATCTCTGCACAGACAGTGGCCAAAGCTCCCGAGCACCTGGAGGAGGCATCAGGATTAGGAGTTTTCAGCATCAGTGCGCAGACACCTTCCAGCATCCACGATGGTTTTGCATGTGCCGGCACGTGTTTCCTGCCCCAGGAAATGCTGGACTTGCTCCAAACCAGCTGTCCATGGGCAGTACATCTAACTCGAGCATGCTGAACACATCGGTTTTGGGGTCCTGCCTGTGATGTCAGGCCTCTGGAAGACATAAAAACCCTACAAGATCTTCTTTCTGTGTCCTTAAGAGTGATACCAAAGCTAAAAAAAAGATTGAACAGAAGCAGTTTTGCATTTTCTTCTGAAGAGTTAGGTTTCCAAACTTTGGTTTTCAGATTTTAGAAAAAAAATGTATCTGGGGGGAGGCAGGTATATTTCATAAACAGTTCAGTATTGTCCAAAACATGACAGCAAGCCTCTATTTAAAATTATTGATGCAGACCGCTCCGGAGCAGCCATGTCGTGCTCCCTGTTTGCAGGACTGCCAACATAACTGCAAACCCAAACACCTGGACTGGGAACCGCCTCTCCATCTCCATTAAGGCTCCTTTCATGGCACAGGTTATTGTCAGGCATTGTTTGCATCTCTTGCTTTCTGAGCGATGATTGTTGCTGTCGGCTTGCTCTTATCCCATTTATTATATAGGTAGTTTTATTTGTTTTTATTGCTTCTTTCATCTTTCATCTAATCAAGGTGCATTTTTTCCGTTGCTTTTTTAATCAGCATGGCTTTTTTGAACACATTTAGGGCATCTTTTTAAATGATCTTCAACATCTCTAGATTAATCACTCCAATTGTTCCAATAATTTTCTTCCCAGTTCCTATATGTTTTCAGCAGGCCTTTCTCTTGCCACAGTATGCGTCTATAAGAGTGCCCAGGCACAGTCTGTATTTGGGCAGAGCAACAAAACTAGGGCATGGTAGATAGCTGTTAATAAGGAGTATTGTTTGGTGATCTGTCCACCTTAATCCATTAGAAAAGGGGCTAAGATGCCAATATTCTGAAGGCAATGAATACTTTGAGTTGGAAAGCAATCAGGATGTTTCCGAAGCTTCGAGGATATGTGATTAGGAGCCACCTGAGATCCCCCAAGAGCTGTGCCTGGAGCCATGATAGCGTGGGGTGTGTAGAGTGAAATCAGTCAGTCAATTTACACCACTCCCTTTGGGGTACAGTATGGGGATAAGGAGGAAAATTCTCCTCCTTTTGAAAAGGTTGCTCAAAAATCCTCAGTCCATGGGTGCAGGCTGAGGAACAGCAAGTTACCATGTGTTGGGTGTTTTACAGGAGATGCTGGGGGCTGGCTCCTGCCTCCTGGCACTTTTTTAGAGGCAAAATAAATCTTGAATTACCTTGTTTTCATTTCCAATAAAACTGCCTGTTCGCGGTTGCCTTGGAGCTAATAATCTGACACGGTGCTGTGCATCTGTGAATGTTTGTAACATGGGTGTGCTGGTTCTGTGTTTGAGACTGACAGTGCAGCACTATATTGTTGGTTTCCTACCACTATATATATTGTGTTCCCAGAGCATCATAATAAAAAGAAACATGAAGCTAGGCGATTTATCATAATACAAAAATAAAAGGCATAATAATGTAAATTATGCACATCATTAACCGCAACTGTTGCTCTAAAATGGACACAAATTCTGTAAGAAAATCATCTTTAGGTTTAGCCATAACAATTTTCTCTGAAGGGCTTCCCTATAAGTGCTGGAAGACCCATGTATCCTCTTCTCTTGAGGTTTGGAGAGCTGGCTTGGAGCCGTGCTAATGCACTAACAGCAGTATAAGGTGCCTGTTCCTCCTCAGGGGCCACTTTGTGTTACCCGTGCAGCACCCCCAGGCATGTTCCTGCTCTGCTAGGAAATCAACAGCAGGTCAGGCAGTGCAGATAGGATTCATTGGGCTACCATGGAGGTGGACCTGTCACCATCAGCTCCTCCTCTGCTAGAGGCACATGAAGTCAATGGCACAACTCACCGCATCCTGCAGTAGATGTCATATAAGGGTAGGTGAACTACACACCACCCCAAAGTGCTATGTGTCCCCTCTGGCTGTGTAGGAAGCCCGAAATAGCCAGCTTGGATGTCTCACTTTGATGTTTAACACTGCCAGAGGTGACTCCTGTGCCATGCTGCGGTGTTTTCAAGAAATATAAGGGGAGGGGGGGAGGAACTGGTGTTGAATACCTCCTTTCCATTCTCCCCTTCCTTTCTGCTCACTCTTTACCTTCTTCAAAGGGGAAAGTCAGTTTAAACTCCTTCATCAGATCACCCTCATCAAAGGCAAGTGGGCTGCAGCCTGAGTGGGATTTCCCAGCCCCCTCCCATTGCCCAGATTCCTAAAGCTGGTTTAAAGCGACTTAAAACCTTCTTATGTAAAATTTTCCCTCACAAAAAATTAGACCTCATGAAAATAAATAATTCCCAGAGGAAATTTCAATTTGATTACAAATATTGACTTGCTTGGGGGAAGTTTTTTTTAAAGAAAAATCCATTTGGAATCAACATTTTCAAATTAAACATGTATGTTCACTCTGTTATTGTACTTCACTTGGAAATATACCAATTTTGTTTCCAGTGGTTGGGGATTTTAGGAGTTTCTTCCATCCATATTTTTCTGCAAGAGCTGATCTCTTTTAGATGCCTTAAAATTGGGCAAAGCAGGAAAAAGATTTGTTTTAATTTTAAAGGATTAAAAAAATGTAATATGAAAAGTTGTAAATCATTTTCGTGCCTCTAAAACACCCATAAAAATGCATAAACGTGTATTAAAGCTGTAGCCCCAGGAGAAGCACCAGGCAGAGCAGACACAGTGGGTGTTGTTCCCCTGGCATTGCTTGGAGGGTCTCCATCACCATACTGCTCCCATTTCCAGCAGGTCAGGAATGATTTTTGCATGGATGTGGCAGCCAGGAGACATGGGAAATAAGCAGACAGGTGGGAAAGACTTGGTGGTCCACCAACTTAGTGGTGGCACCAAGCTTTGCATGGGGTCCCCATCATTTCTCGGTTGAACTCATGAGCATGGGGACCCTCAGCATTCAATCCCCTGAAGGCATCCAGGCCAGAGGCAAATTGTTCTTTGTACAAGAAGACCCTGGTGAGCTCTGTGTCCTGCTTGGTTTTGGAGGGGAAGGAGTGGGTAGAAGGAAGAAGGAGCTGGAAGAACAGCAACCTTCTTCTGATGTAGACAAGATTTCCACACACTGACATTTGCCCTGCAAGAGTTACTGATGGGGGCCGGCCTTCAGCCAAACATGCCTCTGCCTAAATAAAGCAAACCCACTTACGTTAAAACTAAACATTTATTATCATAAGTGACCCTTCCTGGAGTTGCAGGCTCTCTTGAAGCCTGAATCGGGGGGCAGAGGGGTTAAGCTCTCCCCAGAGTGGGGGACCACACCAGGTCTCCAGCAGCAGCAGCTGCTCAGGTCCCTGCTGAAATGAGCAAGCTCTAGCAGAGACGCTGCTCGGTGGAAGCACCCAGGTATCAGCCAGCAATTACGCCACACAGTGGAAGTGCTTTTTAGGAGCACTCTCTTAATAGACACAGATAACAAATCACTGATAACAAATGCAAAAAGCCCTTGGACTAAAGGCCTGTTTGCCCAGGCAATATTCCCACTGAGCACAGCAGCCATTAGTCGCAGCAGGAAGCACCAGGAGCAGCTCTCTCTGGCAGGAGAGCTGCGTTCTTACATTAAAGCAGGAAAACAAATGCCTGATCAGTTTACCATAGCCAAGGTGCAATTTCTGCACCTTCCCAGCCATACCCTGGCACGCATGTGAGCAGGCGCCAGGCTCCAGTAAGCAATGGTTGAGCCTGTCTTACACCACACGTGGCACAGCAAAGTCTGGAGACCTGGATGTGGTCCTTCCTCTGTGCCTGGCATTTGCCCGCCTCTGCAGGGAGTGCTGCTGGTGTCCAGTGCTTGCTCCACGATTCCTCAATATTCTTTCTCAAATAATTGTGTTTCAAATACACTGTTTTGTGCAGACATGATTAAGCTGTTTAGGATGATGGATGTTGCCGATGAGGATAACCTCTCTTAAGGTTAATTAATCATTTGTAAACCGACCTTTGTATGTATATGCATTATTCATCAGTACTCCTGAACTAACGGGCCAGACCATTTTCAGCCTCTGGGTTTTTTGTCAAAGTCTTTAGTTATTCCATAACTGAGGGCAATTGCTGAAGTCCAGGGAGGGCAGTGCCCCTGGGTGCTGCATCCGTGCGGGATGCTCATGCTTGCCCATCATTTGGACCACAGCCTGAGTTTAGGCTGGGCCACAGCCTGACAGCAGCTTTTCTTCCCCACCTGTGTATTTCTTCCTTGAAGCCTGACTGACCTTAAACTATCTTGGAGACTCCACTCCAGGAGCTTGACATTTAAAAGTGTAGTGACGGAAAATAACTTCTTCTAAAATTGTGTAACTTATTTACCTGCATGAGGAGAGGGAGAGAAGAATTCAAATGAAGGCATACACATATATTGCGCTGCTTGATTGTGACTTTTCGCTGGTGCCATGTGGTAGCACGGCTTTCTCCTCCAGCAAAGCAGCTCCCTGCATTATGGTGGCATGCAAGGCATTTCCCCTGCATCCAAACCTGGGACTGGCCAAGGAGGATCAGGGATAAGGAGACAGGGGATCCCCATGTCCCCTCCCAGGCTGCAGGGAGAGCACAGGGCAAGGATCCAGTCTTGGAGGACCCAAGCAGCTGATTTAACATCACACAGCCACCAAAAGTGGAAGGCAGGAAAAGACAAGCCAACATTTATTGATAAAATGCCCCACAGATCATTCTTTGTCAGGTTACAAAAATGAAGAAGAAAAAAATAAAAGAGAAAAAAAGAAACCAAAGACAAATCAGCTGCACGAATCAGTGAGCTCAGTACTCAGGAAACTCCTTATATCTCCATGGGGAAAACCCTCCTGCACCCCACGTCCTCCCAAGTGAGAGCAGACCCTGCCCAAATGAGCTCCTCACCCCATTCCCCACCCAAGACTACAGTGTAGCTGTGGGGGAGTATCCTGAACACAAGGCATTCATGTATCTTTAATTATTGTTTCAGCCACGTAAATCCATGCTGAATTAAAATTCATGATGGTTCTAGGGTACAAGTGCAAACAATTTGTTCGGTAAACTTTGCTCTAATTGGCATTCTGAAAATTTCCTGTTAATCAAGCCCCTTGGGCTTGGTTACCAGTGTAGTTCTGCCTGCGAATGTCAGTGCTCGGAGGGTGCACACATGTATGCCGATTTCAAGGGTCTTTATACGATATTAACTCATACACCTTGTCCTCACATTAATTTGCAAGTAATTTTTTAACAACCTTCTGTGGTCCTGTCTTTTATCTCGCTGCTTCATTACTCGAGGCAAGCAAGTGAGCGGAATAGCATTTGTAAAACCCGAAACAAAATTGCACTCACAAATGTCTAGGATCTGAACTGAGGGCGTCTGAAATTCCTCCCTGCAGGAGCCACATTTCCAGTGGCACTTGACTCCAAGTGGCCATGGGAGAAACGAGAAGACTTTCAGGCCAGTGCGGTAAATGTCGGGCATGCAAGTGGTGTGGCTGCACAGAGGCTCCAGCCAAATGCACCCAGAAACAGGGCTACGGAGGTGAGCAACACTTTGGTCCTTTTGAGCTGAGAATACAGACGTCATCTGAAGAGCCAAGGCACGAGCAGAGCTTGTTTATCATCCAATCCCCATATGCATGGAGAACATCAGAAATTACTCCATGAGATGCCAGGGTCTGGGGGGATCCTGCCGCAGAGCCCCGCTTCCCACATGCCATCCAAAATGGACCGAATGGCCAGTTCCGGGACCAACCGGCCAATTCTGTATCTTTTACTCCAAGCAACACCTTCTCTGCAGTGATGCCCAGTCAGACCCACCTGGAACCACTGCCAGAAGGATTTTAGGAGCTTTTAGTGATCCCCCCCTTCAATTTTGCAGCCTTATCAGGCTAGTCCTTAACTTACAACCCAAGAGATTTGGGAATAGGAGAAGTTATGTATAACCTGAGCATCATTTCCCGTCAGCACAGTAAGTCAGAAGAATAGAAATAACAAAATAATGAGCATCTGACAGAGATCAAGGAAGAAGTAGAGAAGCTCTCTTGGATGGAAATACGTGGTGAGGAAACGTATGAGAACTGGCAGTTCCCAGAAGAGACCAAAGATGGTGCACAACAGCAGACTGCTCCCCTGTGAAAGCAGATAAGAAGTATAATTAGATGGCATTATGGCAGCAGCAGGGTCTGGAAGCTGGAAAGAAGTCGTATGGAAAGTCAAAATGGGCACGTGTCTGGGGGAGAATAGAGGAATAATACAGGTTCACAGCATGAGAGCGACTAAGTCTGTGCGCACAAGGTTTCGAAGGCAACCAGCAAGGGTCTGCAAATAAATTAGATGTAAAATAAGAAAAGCAAGATGTGTAGGGGCGTACGTGTCTGGGGAAGGAGAACAGACTGAACGTTCCAAGCAGGAATTTGCCCCATCTTGTTTCAGTCTTTATAAAAAGGTTAATTGTGAATGGAACTTAATGAAATAGGCTTTGATGGGAACTGTGGAGAAGGCCAGCATAAGGAAAGAGGTTTAAAGCCATTTGGATATGTCAAATATATACAAAATGAGAGCATCTGATGAAATGCACCCAACAACAACAATAAACCCTTGGTGGTTATCTTCAAAATTCATGAAGGTGTAGAGGTCCCTGGAGATGAGAGAAGCACCTCTATTTAAAGAGGATACTTTTAAAAAAAAAAAAATTAAAAATTAAATCATCATCTTAATCTCAATTCCCTGAAAGAGGCTGGAAGAAAGTCTTAAATAAGCCATTTGTAAGACATAAAATGAAGAATAAAATCAAAGAACGTGGGTTTGTCAAGAACCAGTCATGTCAACCCAATTTAGTTTCCTTCTTTGATAAGGCAACAGGCATACCTGATGATGGGGAAGCAGAAAACATGAGTGAGGCCTTTTGTGTTTTCCCACAGGACAGCCTCAAACCAGCTGAGAGAACACCCTCTGAAAACAATCAGAGCTCAACTGGCAGAGTAACCACTCCTGAAGAGGAGGGATCAAGGGAGAAGGAGGTTTCTCCAGCCTCCACTGTGGCTCTAGAGAAGGGGGCACTGTCAACCTTCCTCTCCACAGAGCTGATGGGCTGCCTTTCTCCAATTTAGCAGTCCATAGCTTTGCCCAAGAACTGAGACTAAACCTTCGTTATGCTGATTTCTAACATTTCATATTGGTTTATCCTTAATTCCCCCATGACATCAGCATCGCCATGCATATTTAAGTAGAAACATTTTGATGCAACATTATCCCATATTAACCTTGGATACTGGCATCAAGCCAAGAAGATGCTTCTGGTGGAGCTTCAGTTGCTCCACCGAGTTTGGAAATGGTGCAAATCTGTACAAGCAGCCTATGAAGCCTATATGTGAGCGTGGATGCTCTGGCACTCCACTCCCAGCCCTTTGGATGGATGAATGGATGGACGGACAGACTGATGGACAGAGACCCTTGCAAGCCCCAATCAAGGGATTTTGTGAGCTGTAACGGCTGCTGAAGGAATGCAGGAACAGAAGCTTTTGATACAGTTTCAAACAATGTGTAATTATCAGGTAGCTGAAGATTAGCCCATCTGTGCCTCAGGAAAAGACAATGAGAAGTTATGTGTTACTAATGGCTGAAAAGCACTGGCAACACAAAACAGGAAATTTTCAGTAAACTTTTTTCTTAAGGTAATGTAATTACAGTGTAATCCCCAAATCTCCTGACTTTTTGGTGGTTTTTGATAAAGCTTACGAGGTCTTCATTTTCCTTTCTTTTTCCTCTCCTCATTGCAGCAGCACAGTCTTTGGCATTTTGAGCAGTGCATCTGTCTGGCTGGGCCACCTAAACAGCAGATGTGGGTAACATAAACTGCTTTTACAACAGAATAGCTAATGACATGTATCAGGTTGTTCTATAACAGATTGTAAATACCCACCGTGCCTTTGCTACAGCCTTGCTATCTGAATGCAAAGCACCTGAGTTTGTAACACTATTTTGGACAAAATTTCTGTACTGCTAGAGTTAGCCATCCAGAGTTCGGTCTCTGATCCAGGTCAATGCACACGCAAGCATCAGCGTGGTTCAGATTTAGGACCCCTTTTGTTTTCTCTGCTTTTGGTCCCTGCTGATCCAGCATGCAAAAAAAAAAAAATAAAACCTCATGCTTTCTTTAAGTGCCTTGAGGATCCAGTGATAAGGTCTTTGGGGGCTGGTGAAGCAAAACTGGAATAGCACAAAACTCATGCAAACAGTCCAGGCAGGGTAAATAGCTCATGATTTTTTTATTCATACTTTTGTCTGTGGAATAACTGGGAGCAAATTGCTTTTTCCTTTCCTAGTCCAAATTATTCTGAGAATTTTTCTGCTGATTTTTGCTATTCTTCCTTTTGAGAGCATTTGCTCTCGAAGATGGCCTGCTTAGCTCTGAATGGAAAGCAAATGTTGCCTTCACCTTCAGTGAACTTTGAAGCAATTGATTTTTACCAGCATAAAAGAAGAGCTGAGAAGTGACAGCTCATGGGCTTTGCAGAGGATGAATTTTGCCATTTCATGACTGTCTGTGCAGGAGGATGCAGGCGTCCTAGAAGAAAGATGACAGGTGCTCTTTCAACTCATCCCAGTTCAGCCACCAGCCCTGTCCTCTTTCACACGTGGGGTCCCTGGACGGCCATGTCCTCAGCAGCCGCTGTGCAGATGCTTAAAGCAACTTGCAATAGGGAGGACTCCAAGGAAAATTATTCTCGCTAGCTTTTGTCTGGTAATCTGAGGTCAAGAAAATAAACTGCTTCCTCTCCGCTCTCTCCAGCGCTGCGGCGAGAAATGCAGCCAAGCTCCGGCAGTGAGAATAAAGGCAGAGTTGGCACAAACACAGGAGCTTCTTAAATGAGTTTGCCATTAGCCGGAAGGGCTGCAAATTGAAGTGAAGATAAGCCCCTTAGCATTTCCCTTCTTTAATCCAAGCCTCATAAAAGCCAAGATGTGTTCCTATTCAATGGGCTTTATACAGCGGCAGGTATTTCATTTACCCAAAAAAACCCTGGATCGGATAAATTATTAATGTTATTTATAAAGGCAATTCTGCCATCCAGCAACTTCTTTTGGATCCCTACCCTTAATCTCACTGCTTAGCATAAGATACACTCCAGTTAAAAAGGCAAAATCACATTCCCTTACATGGCCTGCAAAATAACACAGTGCTGAGGTGCCTGAAAAAGGGTTGTAGTTTAAATTCCACTTTAAAGACTAATACATTTATCAGTGGCAAACATAAGCCCTGCCTTCCACTTGCTTGTACCCTCCCTCTGTGCTGGATGGGGCCTCACTCGCACACATCAAGAGCTGTCAAAGCTACTCAGCGAGAACGATGGAGATGTAAAACACGCCAGTGCTTACAGGAGCCTCTGTAAGGCTGTTTGGTGGCTCAGTGGAGCCATGTGGTGAGAGAGCAAGTAACCCTGTCCTCTCCTGTAACATGTCCTATGCTCTGTCCTGTTCTGGGACACCCACAGGATACAGGCTTAGGCTCCTGCAGGCTCAACCCTGTGCCCACCCTGTGGATCAGGGTGTTATCAAGGGTAGAGGCAACACAAGAAATATCCAAGTGTCTCATCGAGCAGAGGCATTGGCTTACACTGTCAGGTGATGGAGTCAGGATGCTTGGAGTCCTGAAACAGGTCCTTGGAGACCCTGGGAGAGCCGCTACCATGGTGGCATCGCAGATCTCAGGCCCAGCAAAATTAGTTTGGCACTTAACTACAAGGAGCAAGGGAATAAAGATGAGAAGCTGGGCATCCTCGTGCACAGCCAGCAATGCTGTTTAAGTCGCAACAGTGGGAGTGATGGACTGGTTCCCATGGCGGAGTGCCAGCGCTGACAGGTAAAGCGGCACTGCTCCCATTAGCAGAGTGGCAATGGGTATTTTGGGGTTAAATGCCCACACTGAGGAAGAGGAGAGCCAGCATCTCCCAAGAAAGATGCGCTCAGTATTACAGGAGGAGAACAACAGCTCCCTGGTCCCACATTAGAACTAACTGAAATGCATCCCCCCTGCAACCCCACGTACATACTGGTAGTTGTCACAGCACAGTCACACACAGCCATAAGCTGTCCTCCAAATTTCAGGGCAACGTACATGTCGCATGCTGGAGAATGGCAGCGCATGGGAATTGCAGGGAGGTTTGGAAAATTTCTCATCGAATGTTTTCTCCACACAATATGTATGTTCTCTGAAATCCTTTTTTCAGCATTTTCCTCTCCAAAAGCTGCACGGCAAACTGTTTAATTGAGCAGCCAGCGCTAGCTAATGTTTTATTTCAGTAAAATTTGAACTAAGGCAACATATTTTTGTTTGCCTAACTTGTTCAACCTTTTCACAGTAGGGTTACAACAGCAACATGTATTTTTCATAGACGGCATTGCCCCTAGGGAAGAAGTACTCACGAGGTTCAGCATCCTTTTTTACTCCTGGGCTGGGTGCCGGGGATGAGCAGTGGCTTGCGGGTGGCAGCATGGTTTGCCTTTGATCAGCCATGAGCAGGGAGGGCTCCTGCAGCTGCGCTTGAAGCTGGAGATGTCTAAGCTACGGGCACCACAGAGAAGCACACTTTTATGTCAAAACGACTTATAATAAGATTTTAAGTTTGTTCAGGGAGCTGGAATGAAATATTTAAACACAGCATCATCGTAGCATTTTATTCTCATGAAAATGCTGAAATGCCATTTGCAAATCAGAAACATTTTAAAATTTGCTTTGAAATAGCAGCATCTTTATGCAACTGTTTTGTTTTTTTCTTTCAAGGAAGGAACAAATGCGGGGGAAAAAAGCTGAGATATTGGCTATTTCCTCACAAATGAGATGTCTGCTTTTCAGTCTGTTCTGGTGAGTCTGTTTGGAGCCATCATTCCCATTTGGAGCAGGGAGAATGAGCCTCAAGAGCAGCCTACGTTGTTGCATCCAGCATTCAAATTACGTTATCTTTGTTTCTTACACTGACGACGAGACATTTAGGTTGGAGAACTCCACTGGGCATTAGAGCTGCTCTGAAGGGTTTGCATGATTTGAAATAAATGTCATAAAAGAAACAGCAAGTTCTTGTATAAAAGCACAGCTGTCCTACTTTTTTTTATTGGGGCAGTTTTCACTTTCTTTAGGTTCAGTTTATTCATTTGCAGTTCTTAATGTCCCTATGTATATATTCTATCTTGTTAAACACAAGAAGCAAGCTTGCTTCAGTCCCTCCTCAAGACCCAGATAGTTTCTTATCCAACTCCTTGCTGTTCCCAAGCAGCGCACGGCTCTGGGCAGGTAGCCCAGAGCCACCCAAGCTCCTTGGTGCCTGGGTCTGGGTGGCGTTTGGGCCATTCCGAAATTCAGTCACTTTAAGTGATTGAATTTTGAGAAGTGAATTAAACTATTTTCAATGGGAAAAGCAGTTCTTTAGGCAGTTCTGGCCAAATTTGGCATTTGAGGTTCAAACCACTATTAAAAAAACGTTATTCTATAATAGTGACCAAAATATACTTGAATTCAGTGTCTTAGTAGGATCAAAAAGCCTCCAGATCCCCCAAGATGATGTCTGACTTTAAAAAAGGACCTTCTGATTTGTATACAGTTTGTTCATAGGGCGTTTCAATACAAAATTCAAAGAACTGTAAGGATAAAATGTTGGCAAGCAGCATAAAAAACTGCTTAAAAATAACATATGAAAGTGTCAGAAGAAATGTATATCATTTATCCAAAACACTAAGGATCCGAAATAGATGATATGGTTGAAAAGAGGAGTAGAGTAGGCATAAGAAAAATCCTTCAGAACTGAAGGCATGTCTAAACAGAGAGTGTAGACAGAAGCATGTCTGGGCCAGTTAAATGTACGATAACATCAGGCTCGTACAAGGTTTTAAGGCACAAAAGGCAGCTTTCCCAGCACCTGGTGTGGGTGGGACAGACCTGGAAATAGTCCCCAAGCCATAGGGGTTTCTCTTTGGCTCAAGATATGCCATACGTGACCAACATTTAGGAAGCAAATCTCCAGCCTGCAAACACCGCTCTTCTAAATCCTCCCTGATATTTGATCCAAATGAGCCAATGTGAAGTCTCTCACAAGTTGCAGATGCACTGTGAAATAAGACAAAATCAGCTTGTTTTAGCAATGCAATAGTCAGGAGCTCCCACTGACTCCAGCTGGTCCCGATTTCCCCGTTAGTTCAACAACTACTGATGTTTCAGACCCTGCTTTCTAGCTGATGAAGCGCTCAGCCATTTCCAGCACCCAAGCCTGCACCAGCCTCTCTTGCTGCTTCTCCCTGAGCCCACCTGCTGACATGTATCTCCCAGACAAGTAAATCTGGCTGTGACTTCTTGTGCCTCAAAAGCTGATCCTAAGCAATGACATTCCCACCATACGGACAGAACAGCATTTAAAATGTAGTTATGCTTGGAAACCTATTCACAATTGGTGGTATGTTAGGCAATGCTTTTGGCCGTGTGCCTTCCTCACTCACCTGCTTCTTGCTGCTACAAACAGGGAGGCAAAACTCCTGTGATCATTGTGCAGGTGATTAGAGGAAATTGCATTGCTGACGCGCTCCACGGCTGCAGCCGTGCTTCAGCTCTTGACTTGCCTGCTGGTAAGCTGCCAGAGAGAGGGAAATGTAGGCATAAAATGAATAGCAGAAGAGATTGCAGGTAATTATGTTTCTTAAGCTGTTAACAGGATTGGCCATTTGATAAATGAGAGGATTTGGGAATGTTTTGTCACTGACAAGCCATTGTAAGATCCGAGTGGAAACAGGAGTGTTTCTCTTCCGTAGTGCGAACAAGAAGGAAATTCTCTCAGGATGCTTACACACCGTGAAATTCATCTGAAACCTGGATGCCAGCGCATGGAGGTGAAAGGACAGATATAGGACTCCTTCTGCTGGAAAAAAAAAACCAAACCCAAAACCAAAACAGGTCTCTTACACACACTATTTCCTTGGTTTTGGTGCCCCTCTTGTGTCCCCAGAAGCTCTTGTTCTTTTATGGTGCCCCCCCACATCCCTGCATATGGCTTTTTGTGCTACCAGGGCCCCTCAAATCCCTCCGTCTGTTTTTCAGTGCTCTGAATCCCTCTGTCTCCCCCCTGCTCCCCTCTACATCTTGGTTTGCTTTTGCAGTTTCCTGGCAAGTTGGAAAGGCAAAAGGGAAACCAGCACTGCTCCATTTGTCCTTCTGCTCCAACATTGCCACTTGGGGTGGTTTTGGGTACCCCTAGAGTCCCTCTATTTCTTTACCAGAGCCCTCAAGGGCCTCGATGTGCCTTTTGGAGTGCCCCAGAGCTTTCAATCTGCTTTCTGGTGTCCCCTGCCCCTAGAAATCTGTGTGCTTTTGTGCCCCCAGGAGCCCTCCATGTGCTCTGTGAGCCTTCATGACTATCAGTCCCATCAAGCAGCAGTGAGGCAAGGGCAGGACCCATGGTCTCACAGACCACATGGGGATGGGATGCAGGGACACATCTTTTTAAGCCATTTGCCGATGAGTTGGTCTGAAGCAGAAGGGCAGGATGAGAGCTGGGCCTTCTCCAGGGGAGGGGAACCAGGATTCACCATGGGGCAGCACATGAGGCTGCTCTGGTATGAAGGGATTTGCTCTGCAGCAAGGGAAGGTGGTGCTGGCAAAGTGAATCGCGCAGTTTAAAGTCATGTCAGAGAAAGCGGTAAGCAAAGAACAAATAAAGCTCCCCAAAACCAATCCCTTGTGCTGCTTTCTGGGGCTGCCTCACCCAGCCAGGGCAGGTTCTTTGCAAGATCGGGGCCCAATGCCTTGGGCCCCTCTTTGTGTGCAAGAGCAAAGAAGGAGGGGAAGGCTCCAAACCTCCATCACAGCTTTTCAGTTCTTTGCTCTACCTGGCTTTTAGCAGCCAAAGCCAGGTTATTTGTATAGTTTTGGGTTTCCTGCAGTTATTAGCAGGGAAGGGTTGCTGGGAAGAAGCTGGTGCGCCTCAAATCTTGTTTTCCCAGCAGAGCCTGGGCAATGGGCAGACAAGAAACACTCCTTGTTTCAGTCCTGAAAGCAGTCTGGAGCAAGGGCTGGGTGCCCAAGGAAGAGAGGCAGGATGAGGGCAATAAAGCTGTTCTCTTTTCTTTGTAGCACTTCCTGCACTGGGCAAGCAGTAGCAGAAATTAATCCAGAGAGCCTAGACATGCGCACAGTCCTACCTTCTCTCCAGAGACAGGATGAGCAGCCCCCTCGCCAGTGCCCCTACCTAGCGAAGAATCTTCCGTGGTCCTGCCTGCATGGCATTCCCAGCAGGTGCTGGCTGCCTGTCCCTGAGGAGGTAGGTGAAGCAGCAGCTGCCTCTTTGGGAGATTCAGGTGGTAGGAGACACAAGTAAGTTCCTGCACCTTTATATTTGAGCTCTTCCTAACAGCAGAGCAGTGATTCTGCCTGAACAGACATATCTGGTAGGAAGAAGATACATGTTTTGACCTCAGCTGCATTAGTTGGCAGCAGCATCCCTGATGCTGTACCTGCTCTGGATGGGCAGTGGGAACTCAGGGTGGGGAATCGATTGATGTGAGAAAAGGAGCCAGCAAGACCTTGGAGGTGGGACAGTGCAGTGTTATCAGTTCACTTTTTGCACAGGAGGAAAAGGCAGTTCTCTAAAACTTGCTTCTAACAACATCCACAAAGAAATACAAGGACTTGAAAAGGGTGCAGGACAGACTCACAGACATCTGTGCTAAACATTAGTCTTCGCTCTTTCCCTTCAGAAGATCATTTCCAAAAAAGAAGGTAAAGCATCCCTCGCCTGTAGCTCTTCCACCAGCTCCAGAGGCATGGCAGCACTCAGCCAGCCCCAGCAGGCCTGGCACAATCACAGCAACAAACTCGGCCTGAGGATGTGGCCACTGCTTCCAGCCCTTGGTTGCCTTCTTTCACCTCCCCTCAACCACAGCACTGCTGGTTCTGTCCTGCTGGATAAATCATGTGCTCACTTTCTGCTCTCCCTTTTTTGGTAAAACAGATGTAGCATAAAAAACAGAGCTGCGATTAAAAAACCCTCTTTTTCTCCCCTCCACAATTACCAGCACCTAAGGCAATCTAGTTTGGTGCTGGCAACCTCCTTCCCCTTTTAATTATCCTCGTGGTGAGGTTTAAATATGTGACTCCCCTTGCTTGGGAAGTGGTTAGTTCAAGACTTGTGGTGTGTCTTTCCATAGAAAGACCTGTAAGTAACCTTACTAATTTTTTTTAAATTACTTTTTTTAGGCTGCTGTCCAGGTTAAGCTCCATGTAGCTATTACCACCAGGCACTACGATTAAGGAAGGACTCTGTTTTCAAATGCTCACAAAGAGAAAATGGAGTACTTTAAAGTATTTATTGAATTTCAGGTGACTTTTGGTGCACCCTGAAGCCTTCCATTTGGCTTTCCGTACTACCCAGAGCCCTCTGTTTGGCTTTCAGTATCCCCACAGAGGCTTCTGTGTGCATTATGGTTCCCAAAACTTGTCTGGAATTTTTTTGACATTTTCTGCCCCATGGAAAATGCTGTATTCATGCATGGGGAGGCTCTGTAGTACCTAGACCAATGCCTGGAGTGATTCAGCTCCCCTGACTATATCACAACAGCATCACAGAGGGATGCTTAACAGGCACAGCACAAATCAGCCTAGTCAAAGTGTACAACTCTTCCCTCTGTGCTCTGTGTTCTGGGTTTTGCATATTCTCTCTCCTGCACCATAATAATGTGTGCCCATCTGCAAAAAGTGTCTTAAGGCTCCACTGCTTGCTAACAACCACAACCCCTGTATGACAGATGAACCAGAATGCAATCAGGAGGTTTTACGTGCACAGAAAGAAGTAGCCCCAGCAAACAGTGCTGGAAGCAGCAGCAAAGCCTCCCCAGTGGAGGACGGCTCAGCAAAGGCAGCATGCCTAGCACACCACCTCTCTTCTGAATGCTAGCCAAGGCTGGAAAGGACAGTATGGTCCATGCCTTTGGTACCCTAGCACTTGACAGAATAACTGAGACTTTCTAGTTAATCTAGTGGAAAGAGTTTTGAAACAACTTGAAGGAAGCAACATGAATATGCAGCAAATATAGTCGAAACCTGCTGTCTATTGAAATGGCTCATTAATACTGCACAGACAAAGCAAATGACTGATGCTTACTACAGAGTTACCAGTGAACATATCTGTGCTTGGATTATTGAAGCAGTGCAGAATATTTCACCCCATATGGTTTGCCTGAAGAGGCTGTTTCAGATAATGGTTCTCATGTTGTTTCCATGGCATTTCAATATTCCCCAGAAGACACTCACTGGAGCACTCCAGAGCAACCTTGTGTCATTTGGTGCTGCGTGAACTAGCAGAATGCTGGGTACTTACAATTAAAAGTGGATTACAGAAAAATAATAATGAAGTTCAAATTTGAAAAAAAAGGGAGCATGAAATGCTTTCAGTGGAATCAGGTTAGTAAACCTAACTTTCAACATAATTTTTTTAATGGAAAGCATCACTCACAAAATAATTTTATGTACATGGATAAAATTAATCAAAATCACTGGAAGAAAAGTAGTGCAAGATTAAGTATCCACAAAATACGCCTCGGCACCAGAGAGCTCTTGGCAGGAAGGACACAAGGAAAGAACTGGGACTCATGCTCCATCTGCTAATAATGAAAATTAAGAGATACAGTGGTATAAGTACAAGAGAAAGGTTCACTAAGGAAAAGCCCTTCAGACTGAAAGTGCTGTAACTGTAGTTCTGATAATAGAAAGCCACTGGGCTTTAGGGTACAAAGAACATAAAAACTGTCCTACTCAGACAAATCAAAGGGCCATGGACACTCTGCTCGCATCTTGTGACCTGTAGTGGGTGCTATGGGAAAACTTTCAGCACAGGATAAATAGATATTCTTTTCCTGGACAATTTTCTGGATTGTCAGTTAGTAGCCTGTGGTCACTGAAATTCACAGTCCAAAGCAAACACAAGTGAAGAGAGGGAGAGGATACAGCACTATGGCAGGGCTTTGTTAGTCCATGTAGGAGTAGCTGCATGCATGTATCTCTACATGCATGTATTCTGCATGTTTACCTGCCCATATACTCTATCCAGGGATGGCACAGTGGTGTGAGGAGGCTGGCATGAACAAGAGATAACAGCTTTGATAAAGGAACGAGGATCTCTGACATATGGTGATGAAGCACAAGGTATACAAGAGTCTGAGGAGCATGAATAGCTTTTGAAAGAGAGGGCAGATTTACCACCTGAACTTCAGTGATCATGCTATAATCTGTAAGCCCTCTTTTACTGCTTGCCTTACCTCCAGCCCTGCTGATGCCTCTCCAGATGGAGGGAGCACAGGTAGCCCTGCCTGGATAGAGCTCTTCCCCAGATACTGCTGCTGAAGAAGACAGCATTTTGGTAGTATCATAGAATGTCCCGAGTTGGAAGGGACCCACAAGGATCATCAAGTCCAACTCCTGTCCCTGCACAGGACAACCCCAGATTCACACCATATCTCTGAGGGCACTGTCCAAGTGCTTCCTGAATAGTGTCAGGCTTGGTGCCATGGCTGCCTCCCTGGGGAGCCTGTTCCAGTGCTCCACCACCCTCTGGGAGAAGAACCTTTTCCTAATATCCAACCTAAACCTCCCCTGGCACATCTTCCTGCCATTTCCTCGGGTCCTATCATTGGTCACCAGAGAGAAGAGATCAGCATCTGCCCCTCCTCCTCCACTTGTGAGGAAGCTGTGACCACGATGAGGTCTCCCCTCAGATTCCTCTTTCTCTAGGCTGAACAAACCAAGTGACTTTAGCTGCTCCTAGTACAGCTTCACCTCTAAACCCTTCACCAACTTTGTGGCCTTTCTCTGGACACTCTCTAGTAGCTTTATATCCTTAATGTACTGCGGTGCCCAAACCTGCACAGAGCACTCAAGGTGAGGCTGCACCACTGCAGAGCAGAGCGGGACAATCACCTCCCTCAACCATCTGCAATGCAGGCCTTGATGCACCCCAGGACACAGCTGGCCCTCTTGGCTACCAGGGCACACTGTTGGCTCACGTTCAACTTGTCATCGACCAGAACCCCCAGGGCCTTCTCTGCAGAGCTGCTCTCCAGCCTCTCATTCCCCAGTCTGTCTGTACCTCCAGGGTTGCCATGCCCTAGGTGCAAAATCCAGCACTTGCCCTGTTAAACTCCATACAGTTGGTGGTTGCCCAGCTCTCCAGTCTGTCCAGATCTTGTTGCAGGGTCCCTCTGCCCTCAAGAGCGTCAACAACGCCTCCCAAGTTTTGGCTCTGGGAGTCCCTGATCCCACCATCGGTGCTGAAGACTGAGGTGAAGAAAGCATTAAACAGCTCTGCCTTCTCTATGTCCCTGCTTGTGAGGTGGTATCCTCATCCCCTTCTGTGGCCTGGTATCTACAAATAATGAGGTTACTGATAACAATATGATGTTGTCATCCGTTATAAAAACCTTAAGTAGACTGAGGCTGAATACACACGCTGTGCTGGTGGTTTCATGTATTTGCTGCCAGACCTGCACAGGAGGCACTGCATGGTGTCAGGCTACATTCCACGTTCTCAAGAGCCAACATGCTTGAACGAGCACCAATCTTTCCATCTCTATCCTATAGACCTTCCCTGTACCCACCTGTGCCTGTCCAGCTATTTTTGCTTCTCTTCCCACCCTACATCTGTTTACCTTCCAGGTCCTCCCACCTGCCTTGCTTCTGAGGCCTGCCAGCACATACCAGCTCCTCTGCTGCGCACTGCAGGTAAAATCTTGCTCATGCCTGAAGCCAGGAGTGGTGCTTGTGGTTGGACAAGGTCTCTGTGGAATACATAGCTGAACGCCAGCAAGTCTCAGCTGAATATACATAGACTGACCGCCACTCAAAGGAAAAGAAAAAATGCACATCTTTTACTGAGGTTATTTCTTTCCTAAATTTCAAGCCCTTAATTCAAATATTAAGACACTAGCTTGTCAGAAGTGGACTATGTGGCATTGCTATTGCGGTTTTTATTTATATATATATTCAATATTAAACAAAAGATATATTACAAACATATATGTATTTAAAACATTGGAAAAATGGTATCTTCTTCCGAATCCTTTTGCCATTTTACCTGACACTTTAAAAAATGTGAAAAATATTGGATTGATTCAGACACTCAACACAAAATCTTAAAACAATCGACTCACGTGGTTAAAGTTTGGTAGTGATATCAGCAAAGGAAAACAAAGACAGAAATGTCAAATGCTGGTACTGCGTGTAACTAGTTGTAAATCAATAGCCAGGAAAACTCCTGACCTACATGAACAGAAGTACAAAACAAAGAAACCTCAGAATAAAACCCATGGCTGACAGAGCTTAGCACAAGAAAGTTGTGTTTGCAAAAGAAATCCTAGCAACAGTACAGGGTCACTGCTTAGTGCAGACAGGAGAATTGGGAAGGATTATGCAGAAAATGCAGAAGTGTTCAAACAGACTTTTATTCAGTATTTGGAAAGAAGGATGATTTGCTTTCTTTGCTTGAAGATGATAAAATACTTTCTAGTCTATTAGTAACTGAGACAGATGTTAGAATTTATCAGCAATGAACATTTTCAAATCAGCAGGCTCAGAAGCTCCAGCATAGTTGGCAGAGAAGCTCTCGGGTCCACTAACATTGAATGTTAATAGCAGCAGATCTGTAAATGCCCAACTTATAAAAATCTATTAAATGAGAAGGGAAGCAAAGGGATCAATGAACCATCAGAGGAAAGAGCAGCTCTGGGTCAAAGCAAGAGAGAGGGTTTTTCCATCCTATCTGTCATTAGGACAGTCAAGGGTAACATGGAGTCCAATTCTCCTAACGAACTGGAGCTACCATCTTTTCCAGGCTCACTTAACCTGATGGGTCTGAGGTACAGAGCTGTCACTCGGCAGTCACTCAGACCAAAGTTTTCTTCTTGGTAAGAAAACTTCGACTTCTGGGTTAGCTTGAAACCTTCTGCTGGAGTTAAAAAGAGTCAAATGAATAAGGATAAACTAACATGGGCTCAGGCCCTGCTCCCTATTATTGCCTTGCATTATTAAACATGCAAGGATAGATAGTTTTCTAACCAGGATGTAGTTTTTTGGGAAGGTTTTTCCTTAGGTGTGTACTTCTCCCCATGACTGTGCATGAGAAGTGGCTGGCTTGTGGCCACAAAGTGTCCCAAATGGGCACACAGAAGCTCAGGGAGTAGCACTCAGGAGGCAGCGCTGTGATGCGGCTCTCCGAGCCAGGAGCCCTACCCCTCCCAAACTGCACTGGCATCCACGCCTTTGCTGACTTCAAGTGCCAGCAAGAGACCTACTTTAAACAAGCTTGACTCCCTTTTCTTTGTAACAAGGTACAGTTAGAAATGATGTGAATTAAATCAGTGTATACTTTGCACCACTATGTAAGCTAATTCAAACAACTGAATGGGGCTAGAAAGCATTATCAGGTGCTAGAAGCCATTACTGCTTCAGGATAGTACCAAAATATATGGTACATGCCCAGCTGTGCACAAAACTGTCTTTGGAACTTACTAATGTTTTCAACCCCCCAAAACATGTTGCACTAAACAAGCTAGTGCACAGTGGAAGTTGTCATACACTCCATTTGATCTCCCATGTAATGTGATGGTGCTTCACTGAAAAAAGATGAGCAAAAAAAAAAAAGATTAATCAAAATCCTATGTGAGTTTATTTATGGATCACAAAAAATGTTTCTAGAATATCCAAGACATGGTCGAGGGATAAAGTTAGATGAAGTTAGGATTTATCTCGATTACCTAACCTGGCATTAAAATCCTTTCCACTGATCAGCAAACAGAGGGATAAAAAGATTTCAGAGACATTATGTAGGTCTGGAATAATTCCCAGTACGAGTTCCTATAAGAAGAGGAATTGTGGGAGGAATACAAATATTAATCAGAAGAAAAGGTTCTAAATTGGGAAACTGCTCTGGCAATGAGACAAAAGTCTAAGTCATTAGTGTAACAACCTCTAATCCCTATCAAAGCAGCCAGTCTTACGACAGAGATGGACGTAAAATGGCTTTCTCCATAAATATTTCAGTTTTGATTAATTCAAACATTCTATGTCTGGACATAACAAATATGTTGTGAAACATATCATGAAAAAACAGACACATTTGGCTGAACAATCCAAAACCATGTAGAAAACTCATTTTCTAGGAAATAGAGAAACAAATTTTAAAGCTGTTTTCTTCTTAACTCAATGCAGAAAATGTCCCAGTGTCCAACTCTTTAAAATAACTTCTCCAAAAAAAAGCAGCCTGTCTAATTAAGTCCAGAACCATGCTACCATTTTGACCCCAATTTCCACTAGCAACTCCCTGACAGGCACCAAAATACCTTATTAAATTTTTCCAGGGATAGCAGTTCTGATTTTGTAGAAAATAAGTAAATATTTTCTAGGTCAGAAAACTCAAGAAATGCTAGGAACAGTCCTGTGGTCACAGAATTCAAACGGAGCATCAGGCAGTAAGTACAAAGTCCTGCTATGGTGACAGGTATTCAAGGAAAGCAGATCATCCCTACCCAGAGGCTGAAGAACATACATATGCATACCAAAGCTCCGAGATTACTCGCAGCACTCTCTTTTTTGCGTGTAATTACAAATCTTTTCCTTTCAGAGGCTGTGCCAGTATATGAGGGTCCTGTGACAGCCCCATAGTTGTGACAGTACAACTGTGTTACGACTACATAAAAAAGTGGATCAAGGTGGATCCCAGGTAAGGATAGCCCTGTTTTGGGAAAAGTAGTTTTTAGGCAGCCCCATTCTCTGTCCCAGGTTCCTGGGCAGCCTCATCATGATCAAAAGGGATTGGGGACAGAAAGGGGTCCAAACTGCTTAAGCCTCATACTGGTATTGGAAGAAATGCACTTGTAATCATGGTCTTTGGTTGAGGTGATTAATAAAGCAGGAATTTCATGTAGAAGCAGGAGGTTGCAGTGGGTTTCTACCACCCTCATGGACAGGAGGCTCAGGCCCTTGGGCTTTGTGGGAGAGGATGGTACTTCCTCAATCAGCAACTCCCACCAGAACTTGCATGTTCTTACAGTAAGTTTCACTTTGAGCTAATTAGTAGTTCCCAACTTATAAAAAAAAACATAAATCCCCAAAGTATTAATGGATTTTACCACGTTGCAGCTCGCCATGCTTTACAGCGAGGGATATAAAAATTGCCATCAAATTTACCCTCATTTAAAGGTTTCCACTTCTGATGTTATTACAGGCTTCTTATGGAATACTAAAGTGTATTTTAAAGACAGCTGCATTAGATTCCAATTTTGCTTTTAAGTAGTGCTACCAATCCAATCAAAGCATCATTCTCTAAGTTGGCACCCTGAAGATGAGCAATACTGGTTTCCAGAGTACTCCCAAGTCCTTCTGGGGTCTGTGGAGCCAAATTCATGGCTGCCTAAGTACACAGGAAAATACCTGCAACCATTTAAGAGCCAGGTAGAAATACCCTGGGGACAGCCAGTGGAATAACTCAAAACAGAAGCCAGTATTTTTCTAAAGCACAAAATAAATAATGAAAATATATCCAAACAAAATAGAAAATGAAAGCAGGATTGAAAGAGGAAAGTTTGGGACCACTATAGACAGCTTTATACTAAACTAAACTTATCTACGGTGGTAGCCACATTCATAATTCAGTTCTCCCCCATATCAGAGAGCTGGAGATGTTCTCCAGCCTTACTCTTCACAGCCCTGCATATCTTGTTAGCTATTCCTCTGAGACAATCCATCCAAACTGACCGTGTTTGGGCCATTATTGATTGCATTCAGGATCCCATCTGCAACTTCAGTGATGACTGAAATACTGCTGGTCAGTGAAACCCAGGGATTTCAGGCAGAGAGAGATAAGCTGGGCTGAATGTGGTTGTTAGCAGTTTAAGTCTTCAAAAGCCACTAGAGCATTGCTCTAGTAAAGACTAGATTTAGCCAAATAAATTCTAGTACCTACATTTCAAGCCCCAGGCAGGAGTGCAGCTAGCTGCAAGTCCTGGGAACAGCTGTACTGCTAGCAGTTTCTAGGATTTTCTTCATTCAGTCACTCTGAGGTGCTGAAGACCATGAGCTACAGACACTGCTTCTTGCTTCCATGTTTTGGACATTACCTATGCTAACAGTTATTGGTTTATGGCTATCATCAGTCTCCCTCATTTCCTACAATTTCTGCACAGGATTTCTTTCCCTCCCTTTCCCTCTCCTTCCCCCAAAGTCCATGTTGGAGTGTACCACACTTCCTACTCCTGAGACCCAGCTGTGGTTCTCTCTTCATGGTGTCCCACTGACCACAAAAAGAACTATTGGTGGGGTGCACACCAATTTCTCACTCACAGTCTCTGTTCTGGCCTAGAAATTGCCTTTACTGTCCTACTTAGCTGCCTCAGAGGCCTACCCATGTACTTCTACCTGGCTTTTGACAGTTGAATGTGCCTTCATAATTCTGTTTGGCAGGACACCGGCTTCCCATCAGCCTTCCAGAAATTCTTAATTCATTTATACTTCTGACCTACACAACAACCTCTGGCAATAAGTTCTACAATTTAATAATATGTTATATGAGAATGTATGACTTTCTGGTTTAGGCCTGATGACTAATAATTTCATGGGGTATCCTTAACTTCTCCTATTCTTAAAAATAATAGTCATCCCCTCTTCATTGTTTCCTAGCTAGCCAGGAGACCTCAAGATCTCTGTCCTATACCTGACTACTTTCTCTGTCCTGATATGAAAACCAGTCTGTCTTCATCCACTTTCTGTGGGTGAATTCAGATTAAAAAGCTTTGATTTAGTGTTGGAGTTTAGATATCTACCTCATAGATTGACACCTACAGGTAGAAACTTAAATTTAGGTGCCTAAATCTCTGAGCTAAATAACTCCCACCCATCCTTTTTAGTTCTATTTTATTCTTTATGAGACAGGATGAACAGAACTACACATATTAATCAATATGTGGGTTTGCCAAATATTTATGCAGTGACATAATCACATAATCGTGTTTTTCTTTTCCTTTTTTCCTTTTCTAAAAATATGTATATTCCCAGACAAACTAATTTACATATATTAGCATTGACTTTCACATGCCATTTTGGACATAGTCACTCACTGCCATGAGAACCATCTGACTCTCTTCTCAGGGTCAGATTCAACTACCTCCGATAATTTTGTGTCATCCACAAACCTCGTTACTGCAATATTCACCCCCCCCTTTCCAAATCATTTATGAGGATACTGAAAAGCACAGGTCCTAAATCAAACAGTTGCATGACTAAGCTGTAGAGCTCCTTTCACTGGAAAAACTGATCTTTTCTCCCACTTTTTGTCCCATTTTGTCTCCGTCTTATTTACTTACAAGAGGACATCTTATTATCTCAGCTTAACTACTTTAAGAGTCTCTGCAGAAAGACTTATTGACATTTGTTTGGAAGTCCGTACACACTTTATCAACTAGATCAGCCTTACCTACAAGCTTGTTGACATCTTCAAAGAGTTCAAACAGATTTATGAGACATGGTCTCCTTCTGCAAGAACTGTAATGACTTTTTCCAAATAAATCACATTTATGAAATTGTCTACTGGTTCTCTTCTTTATTATTGTAGTTTTTACTCACTTATTCAGTTTGGAAGTGAGTGATCTGTGGTTTTCCACATTTGTCCTGGAGTCCTTTTTCTCAAGGCTGAAGACACATTTGCCACTTTCCATCCTTCTTGCAGTGTGGTCAACTTAAATGACACTTTTCATGCTACATTTAGCTTCCTCTTAATCTAGTGTTTGAGGTCTTTCAGAACTCTTGATTGAGTATCATCTTATCTTGGTGCTTTCTTACTGTTCATTTTATTGATTTGTTCCAAAATGTCCTCTGCTGAAACTTCATTTAGGGACAATTCCTCATACTCTCCACTGCTTCACCACTAATGCACCCCTTTCCAGCTTTCCTCTATAATTTGTTCCCTATTATTACAGTTTCCTACCCTTCTGCCAAGTTTCTGAGGCATTTATTATGTCAATAACTTCCTTTAAAATCGGGCATTCTAGTTCACCTCTTTTAGGCTTCAGAGTTGCAGCATTTGTATAGATATATTTCTACATTTTTTTTATTGATCTAGTTGCCCATTTTTCATGGGGCCTGCTTAGCTGGTACTTTAATTGCTGAGACCATTCTTTACTATTTCCTTCCTCAATGTTATTGATTTTAGTTCCTTCCATCTTTCTAAATTACAAGAATTTTCTTATTCCTCTTGAAGAGGAGTTGTGATCTTGAACCACGTGTTGCTTACTTGGTGAGTTTCCACAACTGTCACCTATAAAAATACATCATTGTCTTTGCATGTTAAAACCTTGCAATCTAGTTTCACATTGATTTATATAGCTTATCTCTCTTGTAAAAACTACCTCACCAACAACTGAGAATCTGCTTGTCTGGTACTATGACAATTTGTAACACTGTGATTCCACTTCCAAAATTTCTTTTGTACTCATTCCTCTGTCATCTGTACCTAAATCATTCACACCACCAGTTCCCCCTAGCACTAAGCGTGGACACAGAAGTCCAGAAAAGCCCTCAACAGCACTGCAGAAAATGAGACTTCCTCCCATATTTTAATAATACATTTCCTTATCACCCCCCAGTATGAAACTCTGGTGATTGATCACTCATGTTTAATTTTTTATTTTCTCTAATTCCAACACCTGTTCCTGGCATGCTTCAGACACTCAGTTATACCCTTTTTTATATTTTGGTACTTGTTTCCTTTTTCATAAATGTGGCACACAGCACTTGCTTCTCTTTATTTCATACTGGTGACTTCTAGATCACTTTCTCCAGTTTCTCAAGATCATTAGAAGTCTGATCCTGACCTTCAAAGTGCATCTTGGTTTATCCACAAATTTTGACTGAGTTCTTTATTAAATCATATAGGTCATTAATTAAAAAACTGAACAGAACTGGGCCCAGGACATAAGCCAGCAGGACTCCAGTCAAAATAACCTCCCAGTCTGACAGTGCACCATTGCCACCCCCATTACAGTAATATCACGTACCTTCTAAACGATGAACCTCAAGCTGTGAACAACCCCATGGCCTGCCAGGACAATGAATTTGGCTGTGATGTGCCTTGCTCCT